>NC_069501.1:147186185-147536185 GCF_027579735.1 Bombina bombina | reverse complement strand
ACTTTCCGTGAGGTATAATCCAAAGGATACCGGTGAGAGCTGAGTCTGACAGCCTTGTTTTTCAGGATCGCGCAATCATGTACTCATACTATATAGCTAAAGGTTATGTTTTTGTTACAATATTACATTATATTATATTTTTTTTCTTTTTGGGATATTGAAGATTGGAACAGGACACAGAATGTGTTCACCATATCCTTTTTATATTGCATAAACACATGTAAATTAGCACATTCCAATTGTGGTAATAACAATAAAATATAAAGGATACAACTGCAGAAATCTAAAAAGATCTTAAATAGCATATTATTGATATGCTCACTTGCAATGTTAGATTATGCTATATGACCCAAAATTGTATTCTGTTTCATAGTGCATTGAAATCATTCGGGTGTCAGTTTATTTATGTATATATATTCTTAAAAATAAGCACGCTAAAAACTGACACTCAAATAATTTTAAATTACTTTTAAACAGGACACAGTTTTTGTCCATACAGCATAATCTAACATTGCATGTTGGAACTTTTTGGACATTTTAAAGTTATATTTTAGGTTTTACATTTTATTATTATTACCAGTGGTACAATGTGTTCATTTGCATGTGATTATAGTCTAGTAAAAACTTTTATTCATTCAGTGAAGCTGCTGTGTAGAGTACTTTTTTCTATTGAATATTTTACTGGGAGGTTTTAGGAGAACATCCTCTTTAAAGAGTTATTGTATAAGTGTTGAGTGATATACTAAAAAAAGTTTTTTATTTTTATTTTTTACAACACTTTTTAAAGAAAATTGTTAAAAACACCAGGCCTATTTCAAGTAAGATACATCACCACATATACAGTATGGTATGAGTTTTGAAAGGTTAAATATATACTTCTACACATAGGTACATACAAGAAAAGAAAAAACAATCATATTGAAATGTAGGCAATGGTAATAAGAGGTACTAACAGAAACTGTAGGTACTAATCCGTATGGAATAAAATAGGTTAGACCCACTATTCTATAATTAAGTATGGACTCAAATAGGCACTAAAATACTATAGAATCCTCATTTTTACTTATATTGGAAGATTAAAATGTCATCATCAAACCAAGGAGGCCGCTTTTGGACCTCAACAAACTAGAAAACTATTGTGCCAAGGAGGAGAACAAAACTATTCTGATGGTATACTAGAAATATATAGTGAAAGGTGTAACACAGGAACTCCAAACTATAGATAGTTAATAGGGTATAGGAAGTATATACCCCTTTTTAGGTTACACTACAATATGATTATCATGTTTAATAATAATTAGTGCTAAAATTATTAAGGTATTGGATTAATTGCGGTCATTACAAGAGAAACCGCTCTGTAGGTATCCGTCTAGATCCAAAATATTCGGACACCTTTAGTTTAATAGATGGGGGGTTCATCCAGATAGCAATTTGGAGTGTGCTCTACATATGGATATGATCTTTAGGGAGTTTATATACAAAATATAGGAAAACAAAATAGGTATATTGCGAAATAGTGATAAAGAACAAATGATCACTGTTTTGTAGACTTAGAGGTTACCAGCCACTAAGAATGTGTATAACCCAAAAAGAAAAAAGGTTACAAGATGGCTAGGTCCCTCAAAGCATAAGGCAAGAGTGTAATATTCTGATCTTCAGGTGATAGCTGAATTAGTTAAATAGTATAATTATAGTAGAAGATTAGCTTAATGTGTCTCCAGTCCCCAGATGTATACTTGTACTCTATCCAACTGTTATAGCTCAAATTATTTACACCTAGATTTAGAGTTTTGCGGCCAAAGGGGTGCGTTAGCTACGCGTGTTTTTTTCCCCCCGCACCTTTTAAATAACGCTGGTATTTAGAGTTCTCTGAAGGGCTGCGTTAGGCTCCAGAAAGGGAGTGTACAGGCATATTTACCGCCACTTCAACTCTAAATACCAGCGTTGCTTACGGTAGCGGCCAGCTTGAAAAATGTGCTCGTGCACGATTCCCCCATAGGAAACAATGGGGCAGTTTGAGCTGCAAAAAAACCTAACAACTGCAAAAAAGCAGCGTTCAGCTCCTAACGCAGCCCCATTGTTTCCTATGGGGAAACACTTCCTAAGTCTGCACCTAACACCCTAACATGAACCCCGAGTCTAAACACCCCTAACCTTACACTTATTAACCCCTAATCTGCCGCCCCCGCTATCGCTGACCCCTGCATATTATTATTAACCCCTAATCTTCCGCTCCGTACACCGCCGCCACCTACATTATACCTATGTACCCCTAATCTGCTGCCCCTAACATCGCCGACCCCTATATTATATTTATTAACCCCTAATCTGCCCCCCCAATGTCGCCGCTACCTTACCTACACTTATTAACCCATAATCTGCTGACCGGACCTCGCCGCCACTATAATAAATATATTAACCCCCTAAACTGCCTCACTCCTGCCTTGCAAACCCTATAATAAATAGTATTAACCCCTAATCTGCCCTCCCTAACATCGCCAACACCTAACTTCAAGTATTAACCCCTATCTGCTGACCGGACCTCGCCGCTACTCTAATAAATGTATTAACCCCTAAAGCTAAGTCTAACCCTAACACTAACACCCCCCTAAGTTAAATATAATTTTTATCTAACGAAATAAATTATTTCTTATTAAATAAATTAATCCTATTTAAAGCTAAATACTTACCTGTAAAATAAACCCTAATATAGCTGCAATATAAATAATAATTATATTGTAGCTATTTTAGGATTTATATTTATTTTACAGGCAACTTTGTATTTATTTTAACTAGGTACAATAGCTATTAAATAGTTATTAACTATTTAATAGCTACCTAGTTAAAATAATTACAAAATTACTTGTAAAATAAATCCTAACCTAAGTTACAATTAAACCTAACACTACACTATCAATAAATAAATTAAATCAATTAACTGCAATTACCTACAATTACCTACAATTAAATCAACTAAAATAAATTACAAAAAAAAACAAACACTAAATTACAAAAAATAAAAAAGAATTACAAGAAGTTTAAACTAATTACACCTACTCTAAGCCCCCTAAAAAAATAACAAAGCCCCCCAAAATAAAAAAATACCCTACCCTATTCTAAAATAAAAAGTTAACAGCTCTATTACCTTACCAGCCCTTAAAAGGGCCTTTTGCGGGGCATGCCCCAAAGAAATCAGCTCTTTTTCCTGAAAAAAAAACATACAATACCCCCCCCAATATTACAACCCACCACCCACATACCCCTAATCTAACCCAACCCCCCTTAAAAAACCTAACACTAAGCCCCTGAAGATCTCCCTACCTTGTCTTCACCCAGCCGGGTATCACCGATCTGTCCAGAAGAGGGTCCGAAGTCTTCATCCTATCCGGCCAGAAGAGGTCCTCCAGAGGGTCGGAAGTCTTCATCCAGACGGCATCTTCTATCTTCTTCCATCCGGAGCGGGTCCATCTTGAAGCAGCCGACGCGGAGCCATCCTTCCTCACCGACGGACTAACGACGAATGAAGGTTCCTTTAAATGAAGTCATCCAAGATGGCGTCCCTCGAATTCCGATTGGCTGATAGAATTCTATCAGCCAATCAGAACTAAGGTAGGAAAAATCTGATTGGCTGATTGAATCAGCCAATCAGATTCAAGTTCAATCCGATTGGCTGATTGGATCAGCCAATCAGATTGAGCTTGCATTCTATTGG
Source organism: Bombina bombina (assembly GCF_027579735.1). NCBI lineage: Eukaryota > Metazoa > Chordata > Amphibia > Anura > Bombinatoridae > Bombina > Bombina bombina. The sequence continues at coordinate 147,532,473 of NC_069501.1, read as the reverse complement.
CTGTTCCAATCAGCCAATAGAATGCGAGCTCAATCTGATTGGCTGATTGGATCAGCCAATCCGATTGAACTTGAATCTGGTTGGCTGATTCAATCAGCCAATCAGATTTTTCCTACCTTAATTCCGATTGGCTGATAGAATCCTATAAGCCAATCGGAATTCGAGGGACGCCATCTTGGAGGACGTCATTTAAAGGAACCTTCATTCGGACTTAGGACGTCGTTAGAAGAGGATGGATTCGCGCCTTCTGCTTCAAGATGGACCCGCTCCGGATGGAAGAAGATAGAAGATGCCGCCTGGATAAAGACTTCCGAGCCTCTGGAGGACCTCTTCTGGCCGGATAGGATGAAGACTTCAGACCCTCTGGAGGACCTCTTCTGGACGGATCGGTGATACCCGGCTGGGTGAATACAAGGTAGGGAGATCTTCAGGGGCTTAGTGTTAGGTTTTATAAGGGGGGTTTGGGTTAGATTAGGGGTATGTGGGTGGTGGGATGTAATGTTGGGGGGGTATTGTATGTTTTTTTTTTACAGGCAAAAGAGCTGTATTCTTTGGGGCATGCCCCGCAAAAAGCCCTTTTAAGGGCTGGTAAGGTAATAGAGCTGTTAACTTTTTATTTTAGAATAGGGTAGGGCATTTTTTTATTTTGGGGGCTTTGTTATTTTTTTAGGGGGCTTAGAGTAGGTGTAATTAGTTTAAAATTGTTGTAATCTTTTTTTATTTTTTGTAATTTAGTGTTTGTTTTTTTTTGTAATTTAGTTTAGTTGATTAAATTGTAGGTAATTGTAGGTAGTTTAGTTAATTTATTTATTGATAGTGTAGTGTTAGGTTTAATTGTAACTTAGGTTAGGATTTATTTTACAGGTAATTTTGTTATTATTTTAACTAGGTAGCTATTAAATAGTTAATAACTATTTAATAGCTATTGTACCTAGTTAAAATAAATACAAAGTTGCCTGTAAAATAAATATAAATCCTAAAATAGCTACAATATAATTATTCGTTATATTGTAGCAATATTAGGATTTATTTTACAGGTAAGTATTTAGCTTTAAATAGGAAAAATTTATTTAATAAGATTGAATTTATTTTGTTAGATAAAAATTATATTTAACTTAGGGGGGTGTTAGTGTTAGGGTTAGACTTAGCTTTAGGGGTTAATACATTTATTAGAGTAGTGGAGAGGTCCGTTCGGCAGATTAGGGGTTAATACTTGAAGTTAGGTGTCAAAGATTTTAGGGAGGGCAGATTAGGGGTTAATACTATTTATTATAGGGTTTTTGAGGCGGGAGTGCGGCGGTTTAGGGGTTAATACATTTATTATAGTGGCGGCGAGGTCCGGTCGGCAGATTAGGGGTTAATAAGTGTAGGTAGGTAGCGGCGACATTGGGGGGTCAGATTAGGGGTTAATAAATATTATGTAGGTGTCGGCGATGTTAGGGGCAGCAGATTAGGGTTACATAGGGATAATGTATGTGGCGGCGGTGTGCGGTCGGCAGATTAGGGGTTAAAAAAAAATTAGAGTGGCGGCGATGTGGCGGGCCTCGGTTTAGGGGTACATAGGTAGTTTATGGGTGTTAGTGTACTTTAGAGCACAGTAGTTAAGAGCTTAATAAACCGGCGTTAGCCCATAAAGCTCTTAACTCCTGACTTTTTTCTGCGGCTGGAGTTTTGTCGTTAGAGTTCTAACGCTCACTTCAGCCAAGACTCTAAATACCGGCGTTAGGAAGATCCTATTGAAAAGATAGGATACGCAATTGGCGTAAGGGGATCTGCGGTATGGAAAAGTCGCGGATGGAAAGTGAGCGTTAGACCCTTTCCTGACTGACTCTAAATACCAGCGGGCGGTAAAAAGCAGCGTTAGGACCCCTTAACGCTGGTTTTGACGGCTAAAGCAGAACTCTAAATCTAGGCATTTATCTGTGAAAAGGGAGACAAACAAGTACATTAATAAGATACCCTCTAGTGTCAAAAGACTAAAGTTGTACATCATGCTGCCCCTGCCTCTGACAGCATAATGTCAATCAATCTTACTTTAAGAGGGGAGGGAGGTCGCTAAATGGCTGTTATAGAGCTAAGCATTTAGTTATAAGCCACATTATATTTGGATAAACAATAAGGAATAGTTTTAATTAAACACCTGCATATTTGTTCACATGCTAGTCTGGGCTCCTTGACAGTGAAATAGAAGATATTATAAAAGTTTAGATAACACCTCAGGGCTATCAAGTGTAACATAATTTTTATTCAAACAAGACAGAGTTTGAACAGTGCTTCTTCACATAAGAGCCGATCAGCAAACTTCCCTATACGGCAATATGAGCACATTTTTAGTTTTACCAAAGAGCAAATAAAGCAACATGAAATGCTAAAATGCAAAACCCTACAAGTAGTGATACAACATGACACAGCTTAGAATGTAAGCTAAAGAGAAAGTTTGGAGGTATTATAACACAATTAACAGGGTCTTTGAAGGTGGCAGGCTGATTTTTAGCACTAAAAATATTAAAGGTAGATAAAGTAAGTCCGAAACATAAAAAATAATATAATATTCAGTAAACTATATATGCTAGTGCATATACTAGGCTAGTGTATATAGATTAGCTATAGATTAGCCTACTTCAGTGTTATATCTTGCTATAGGGTATCAAAAGTGGAAGCTGAAATAAGTACCCTGAAATTACTGCAATAAAGGTTAACTTAATAGAACTGTACAGCTTACATGCAAGAGGTATATTGATGATATTCTGATTGTTTGGAAAGGTTCAATTGAAGACCTTGAACACACGATAGGGGTGATGAATATGAATAAATACAATCTAAAATTCACATATGAATGCAGCACAACCGGAATCAACTTCCTGGACCTAAAAATTGAAGTAGCAAGTGGAAAGTGGAGCACCTCGACATTCTTCAAAGAGGTTGATAGCAACAATTATATTCATAATTTAAGCTGCCACCACCAGAGATGGAAAGAGAACATCCCGAAAGGGCAATTTCTGAGGATTCGCAAAAATTGCTCTGATCCAGAAAAGTGGGAGGATCAAGCTAAACAACTGAAAAAGAAATTCATAGAAAGAGGCTATAACGAAGATCTTCTAGATCATAAACTCGAAGAAGCTAGAAAAACAGAGAGGAAAGACCTGTTGAGATATAAAAGTCACAAAAGATATACCAACGAAAATGAGGCTATAAACGTACCGATGATCACCGAATTTAGCAGTAACAGACATATTATAGAGAATATTTTTACCAAACACTGGGCACTGCTAAAAGAAGATGAGATCATTGGAGACAAACTACCTGAGAAACCAAAATTTGTCTATAGAAAAACCAATAACCTAAAAAACAGGCTAGCACCAAGCATACAATACAACACGAAAGGGAGAACCACTGACATCTATGGGAAAAGCATTAAAGGTTTTTGTCCCATGCCCCAGCTGCAAGGCCTGTAAATGTGGTAAAAAAACTATAGAATTCCACTCTAATCACAAACATGAAGCCTTCAAAATTAAAGACCTCATACGATGCAATGATAAGGGAATAATCTATGTAATAGAATGTCCCTGTAAATTACAATATGTTGGGCAAACTTCAAGATCTCTAAGAGACCGAATACTTTAACATCTTCTAGCTATAGAAAAACTAAGCAAAGATACTCCTCTCTATGACCACTTCACAACGAAACATCAAGGTAATTTAAAAGATGTTAAGTTTTGGGGTATACAGAAGATCAAAAAGAACTGGAGAGGAGGAGATTTCGAGAAGAGGCTGTTGTCAGCAGAATCAAAATGGATATTCCATCTGGACTGCCTATACCCCAAAGGTCTCAACAACAAAGAAGATCTAGCACATCTCCTCAATTTTGTTTGAGTGATATGCATATATGTTTTATCTTACTAATATGTGTTTACATCATACAAAAAATTGGGAGTAAGATCAATTCCAACCTTTCTGATGTTCTGATCCTCCTCTAATACAACCTAAATGATTAAGATTCAAGTCCTACAATGAAGTCTATCATTTACCCAATGGGGTAACCCTCCTCTGGTTATATTACGGCATATCCCTCCAATAATATCCGCCAAAAAAATCTAAGCCCCCTCACAATTAGAATCCACCAGCTTGGAACAACAAGACATCTTGTAGAAAATACAAACTATATAAGAAATGTTGACATCTGAATGGATCATCAGATCACTTAAACATCTAAATAGTGGTAGTATACATTAATATGGTTTAGTAACCCAATGAGTCTTTCCATCAGGCATATATCCCTGCCAACTATGATCGTTATATACATCTCCACAGTGTTTGAAATAGGAGCAAGTTTGCTCACACTCCTTTCTAGATAGTTTAACTAACAATATTGAGATGAGGCATGTCAGAAGACATTGAGCCCCGCAGATTCCAGCAGGATTAATTACTTTCCCTACTCCATTTGCGTTCCTCAAAGTCCCCCAAGTAACCTAGTGGTTATGTATTATATAATATATGAAGTTCGCTTATGATTTCAAAGGCAACATATTCTGTTACTTGTCTTCTCTCCCAATTGTATATCAAGAACCTCTACCTCTATATATTCTGCCATTTATCTTAGATAAGCAACCAACTATTGAATATATACCACACAAGCTCGTTTAGGGTTCACAAACAGAAAGTAAATATATTGTTCAAAGAAACACAAAATGTGTAACATAGTAATGGGACATATCACTCTTCTGCCCCTTTAAGGTCTTAAGGTCTTAACCTCTCTACACGATATCCTATCATCCCCCTTAGTTTATTTAGTGTCTCAATCGAAGTTTGAGTTTTAATTTTATGGTTAATATCTCACCTATAGGTATACCCAGTTTCCGTATGCATTTGGTATAATAACAACGAACAGCTGTAATAAATGGGTTGGATGATGCCTTATACAGAAGTAATAAATCCTACATTAACGGTTTATTTTGTCACCCGTTTGGCCCCTACAAGGTCTCACAAACCTGGTCAGCCCCCTTATTTAATAAAGTTCACTTAAAGAATTTAGTGTATATACATATAGATGCATCTAACACCCATAGAGTTTGTTGGACTGACTGTTATTCACACAATATGTGCGTATCAACATTCCCTTTGTGCTTTTTTGTATGGTCCACAGATAAATGTGCAAATTAATAATTAACGTATTTCATAAAAATAAAAATAATTCACGTATTTCATACAATCCCTTTGTGGTCATTGAGACTTGCTCATTGCAAGGTCTGATGGATTTAAAACCACCAGCCGTAGTAGCTATTTTTAACACAAATGGCTGATTGACTGTAACTCTTTCAGTAATTAGCTGTAGTGTGTATACACAGTTGATAGAACAATTAGGCTCCGCTCCTAGCAAAGAAAAGCCAATCAGAAGGCCAACTGACCACAATGAAGTTTTAAGTTTTAATTTTGTTGATCTTATTGTAAAAACGTGTAAAGACAAGAAATTATTTTTATTTTTATTTATACAGCGCACGGCTTATTAAGATGTGTTGTTATACCATTCATAATCTGTTTGCAATAATTTAGTCACAGGAGGATCCAAATGAACGTAATTGCATATAGGACCAACATTTCATAAGTTTACTCATATCGTATATGATAGATAAATCCGAGGCTTGAACATAACAAGGAATTATATACAATAATGAGATCATAACGCCAGTGTCATAAGCCAGCTACCAGCTGTATTATGTAAACATATGGCATAGACCAATCAGGCTTCCCTTCCGGCTAAAAATAAACCAATCAACACATCAAATAGCCGGAATGAATATTAATGTGCAGAATATTGTGAGCTTCGGCTTAACATATCTCTAATTGTACGTAGTCGTTCACAGTGACATTCTATAAGTACACATGCACTACGACTAGCACATATGATGCACCACACGCAAATACTATATAGTCAGATGCTGTGTAAACATAGTAAGAAGAACAAGGTCCAATCAGTATTCAGTAAGTCTGCAGCCAAGAAGAACAAGGTAAACATAGTAAGAAGAACAAGGTCCAATCAGTATTCAGTAAGTCTGCAGCCAATCATGAACAGCAAAAATCGTAATGTTTAAGGATATAATGTAAGTAGATCATATGACAATAGATCAAATGCTTAATTCTAAGAGCTGTGTATAACAATATCTTGTAGTAATAAAGAAATAAACTGCTGAAAACGAACTTTATGAAATTTCCGGTTTGCCCCACTTCCTGTTTCTTAAGGACAAAATGTAAGCAGATTATATGGACATACCTACACTTATAAATTCAACATAGACCAAATGCACAATTATAATATCTATATATAGCAATATCTTGAAGCAATAAAGAAATAAACTGCTGAAAACGAATTTTATGAAACTTACGGTTTGCCCCACTTCCTGTTTCTTCACTAATTAAAAATGGGGTATATAAAGCTGCCAGTTTACAAACAACACCAGTCTTGATAAAGGCCCACACAGTTGGGACGAAACACGTTGACAAGCAGCTGGTAAGCTTCTTTCCAATCTTTTAAAACAGTTTGGACAATCTTGTACATTGTTTTTTTATCTTTATAGGACATTAGTGATATTAGCAGCAATGGAAGTCCAGGACCAATAGGACACCCATCACAGGATTTTCACCATTTGAATCACCACAACACTTCTCACCACCAGGAATACAAATATACCACATCACGAGACTTCTCACTACCAGGAAACAAGTTTGTAACCTTCTCTATAACTATGTTTGGCTACCATAATTTTCTATAAACAATTTTTTATAACCAATTTTTATTATTTTTCATTTTTAATTCTTTTATTTTTATATTTATTCATATATATTTTTTCATATCACTATATCTTTGGACACAAGTTTGGATCACACATTTTTTGGATTACAATATTTGCTGGATTGTGTCACTTATTCAATCTAATTATCTGTGGATTTGTTTTTTGATTTTTTATTCACACACTACACAGTGTTATCACCATTTTTCGTTTCATTTTTAGTCATTTTTTGTCCATTTTTCTGCTCAAGCTCTTTTTTTCCCATTTTTACCTTTTCTCACACCCAATTCCCTTTGTACTTTTTATTGGTTTATCCCTTGCCACACTCCACTAGTGTGAGCTAGTTACACAACCAGTCACAGGCCCACACCAGGGTCTCAATTTAGGCCTATTAGTTGGTCCATTTTAAAGTAACATTTTCCTGTTAGCCAGGTGGATCCACCATTTTAGCATTGTTTAGTATTGTAATTTATTGTATTTTATTGGGATTTTATTTCATTGTATGCTTTATAGGTATATGTACCTTATTTACCGCCTATAAAAATCTGTATAGGCTTTCAGCAACTCTTTGACTAGTTACACATTGTATTTAGATTATACACACTCATTCAGACCAGATTTATTGCACCTGCCTTTGGCGCTTCTCACTACTCACAATCTAAGCTGTGAATAAGATAATAGGATAACAGGTAATTTAATTTTTAAGCACTCACTTACTTGGTAAAACTACTTGGTAGACAGTGACATCTTAACCTGTAATATCGGAATGGTTATGTATAAATAAATTGAGCACACATTTTTTTCTATATGGCATGCATTAACTAGCATTGTATGGCTGTGAAAAGTTATTAAAATGCATTGAGATAAAAGGCGACCTGCAGGAGCTTAGAAACAGGCAGATATTTAGAGGTTATAAAGTATATTAATATAACAATGTTGGTTTTGAAATGCTGGTGAATGGGTAGTAAAGGTGTTATCTATCTTTTTAAACAATAAACAAATGAAGTATTTTGTCGCTTTAAATAAACATAAAGTTTTAATACATAGGGGCCGAATTATCAAGCTCCGTATAGAGCTTGATGCCCCTGTTTATGCTGCTCCATAACTTGTCCACCTGCTCTGAGGCAGCGGACAGAAATCAACTCCTTCTAATACAATTGGGTTGATTAACACCCCTTGCAAGTGGCCGATTAGCCGCAGGTGGTGGGATTGCACAAGCAGTTAATCAGAATTGCTTGTGCAATGATAAATGCCGACAGCGTATGCTGTTGGCATTTATCGATGTGCGGCGGACATGATACGCTACATTGTCTCATGTCCGCTCGCACTATGATAAATTGACCGCATAGGCTTTGGCATGGTAAGGTGCACTGGAGAATGAATATGTATTTATCTTTTTAAAGCATCTTAACACATTAGCCTCCAGTATGGCCTATAAAACAGTATGGTCATGTCTAGATTAGGACAATTTTCTGAAAAAACAAAAAAGAGTGCTAAACTTAAAGGGACAGTCTAAACCCAATACTTATTCTTTGTTACTTATTGTTACATACCAGACAAGCATCTTGCAAAGGGTTACACATCTATAGGCTTGTAAGAAGTACATAAAACTATTAAACGATCATAATTTGTTAGCAGACGAAAATAGCAGCCAAGCTCCACGCACAGCTTTCTTCTCATCCTGTCAGCTGTTTTCTTGTTTGACAGTTTAGCAGTGCACGTTTAATATTTTTCAATTAGCTATTTCGAATTACACATGTTCAAATCAGCATATGCGAGTTGGAAATCTTTTTTTAAGAGTCGATCGTGATTGGAGAAACTTATCATACCAACATTCACTCAATAGGTGGACGGAGCTTGGCCACCATTTTCTGCTCCTAACAAACAATAAATATTTACATGTTTCATGTACTTCTTATAGGCTTATAAATGTGGGACCAGTTACAGGATGCATCTCTGGTATTGAGCAATACATAATCAAAATTATGTATTGGGCCTAGACTGTCCCTTTTTTTTTTTTTTTAAAGTTTCAAATTTTCTTTATTGAAACAAAGGTACATTACAGCCAGTATGTGTTGAGTACATAGCAATAAACCTGACATAATGTGTCTAAAAAATATTCAAGACAGAAATTTCTCAAGTATATCATTAATGGCATGTACATATATAGATATCAATTGGGAAATACCATCAAAACCTTTGTCAACCTCATCAGTATAAAACAAGTATATCAACATTGAATTTCTCCCTTTATTTTAAAACTATCTGCTGCCGCTAACGTACTCCAAACTCGGGAGGGGACAGGGGAGAAAAACATAATGAAACCTTAACATTAAGATCGTGCCATCATATCAAACATATTTTCATGGTGATCCCCTGAACTTTGTCCAGCTTATATATATAGGAGAGGTGGAAGGGAAGAAGGGGAAAGGGAAGATTATCAAAGGAATCATATGAAGGAGGGGGGGGGGGGGGGAGAAAGGGAAAGGAGAAGAAAGGGGGAGAAAAAAAAAGGGAGGGGGGAGAAATATTTTATAATATTTGTGCTGTCTCTAATTCCAATATCCAGTTCGCAACGGTATCTATGTTCCAAGAATATGTAGCATTAACTCACAATAAGGTTCCATTTAGCTTTACAAGTTTTGGAACCATTCAGTCCAGATCGCTCAATAGTCCTCCATACGCTCTAAGGAGCTGTAGACACATTTTTCCATTTTAGCCAGAAAATGTATCACCTCGCAAACATCCGAAATTGAGGGTGGTTCAATTTGCTTCCAAGTTCTGGCAATGCACAGCTTGGTCGCAGAAATTATATAAATCACAAGTTGTTTAGTGTACTTAGGTAGCCCATCACCAAAAACATGATGAGACGTCAGTGTTACATCTATATTTATGGAATGCAGAAGTACTTCAACATCCCTCCAAAGCTTACATATCTTTGGACAGGTCCACCATATATGAGGGTCAGAACCTACCCCTCCGCATTGTCTCCAGCAAGCCGGGGAGGAGCCCACAAACATTTTGGACAACCTGGTAGGAACCCTATACCATCTTAATAATAGCTTTATGTACCCTTCAAATATTGTAATACAGTGTATTGTTTTCTTTGTTAAAGTCACCGCATTACTGAGATCTTTATCTGATATTCCCAGATCTAGCTCTCTGCACCACATTTTGATCTGTCCCGGGAGGCCTAAAGAATGATCTTTCAACAGGGCTTTATAGAGAAATGTGAAGGGCTTATAAGTCCCCAACCCGCCTATCCATCTCCAGCCCATTTAGAGTACTGTCTGAGGCCTAGTCTAGAGAATTTCCAAGAACTCAATAGACTGAGCATTCTGTAACACTCGAATTGAAACCATAGTGGAGGGTTATTTAACAAATGTAAGACCTGAGGGACCGTCAGCAGTTTGTTATTAAAATATATTTGTTCAACTAATGTGAATTGTTTGTCAATCCAAAATTCCACATGAATATTGGGAAGGTCCCACATCAGGCCTCTCAGATGGTGAATAGGGGACGGGTGCGGAGCAATCTCTGAATGATGTCTAAGACCATTCCACAGACGAATGTTTTGTTGAACTATAGAGTTTTCTATTTTATCAACCAAAGATTTATAGCTCGGAACCCACAGGGTGCTTGGCAGGTCTAGACCAATTGGCAAGTATAGTTCTTCCAGTCTGTACCACCCTGGCCTCTCTGCGCCTGGACCCCAAGCTGTAATCTGGGACAGTTTCGTCGCCTCATGATATAAAAATATATTGTGAAAGGATATTCCGCCTCTCGAACATTCTCTCTGTAGAACTTTATGACTAATACGTAGAGCTTTATGCATCCATACGTAACTAGAAAAAAATCTGGTGAATGTGCTGCAATATAGCATGCGGGACATTCAGAGGAATGCACCAAAACAAGTACAGGGCTTTAGGGAGTAAAGACGTTTTTACAGTGGCCAAGAAATCTCTCTAAAATCCCACCTATTCGTTAGAGATTTTTAGTTCCGCGACTAAAGCATCAAAGTTTAATTTTATTAACTTGTCCATGTCAGTGCTCAGTTTTATACCCAAGTGTGTTATGGACTCTTTGGACCATTGAAAATCATATTTCTTCTGCAGAGTAGACAACTGCCCTGGAGAAAAGTTAATACCGTATGCTTCTGTTTTAGTCATGTTAATTTTATAATAGCTAAGAGTACCAAAATATTCCAATAAGTTAAAAACCGCTTGTACTGTAGAGGTGGGATTTGTGAGGAGAAGAGAAACATCATCTGCATACAGGACAAACTTTTCTTGTTTAGAGCCCATGAGTAATCCCGTTATGTCAGGTGAATCCCGGATCTCCTGCGGGAGTGGCTCCATAGCAAGAGCAAATATCAGGGGGGACAATGGGCATCCCTGCCTGGTACCATTGGAAATAGATATTACCGGAGAGCAAAAGCCCAACCCTCTCACCCTAGCATAGGGGTTCAAATAAAAAACCTTGATCATGTTAATAGCTCCAGGAGGAAATCCAAAGGCTTTCAGAACCTCCCAAAGGTAGTCCCATCTGACCCTGTCAAATGCCTTTTCGGCATCGAGCAACAGGGCCATCAGGGGCACCCTGGATCTCCTTGACTCTGAAAAAAATTGTAATTAGTCATCTAATGTTGTCTGGTCCCTGACGGCCTTTTATGAAACCTACCTGATCTACTTGGATCAGGGACGGCAACATACATGCCAATCTATCTGCTATCAGCTTGGAGTATAACTTTGTGTCAGCATTAATTAGCGAGATAGGCCTAAAATTACCACAATAGGAGGAATCTTTTCCAGGTTTAGGAATAGCTATAATGGTTGCCTCCAAGTATTCTTTTAAGATCTTTCCCTCCGAGCCAAACTCATTGAACACTTGACATAATATAGTTTGTAACTGTGTGTGTAGTTTTTTGTAGAATTGGCCCGAGAACCCATCTGGGCCTGGAACTTTATTGTTCTTCAATTGTTTGATTGCCTGTCCTATCTCCGTCATGGTGAACGGTTCTAGTAGTTTATCGCAATCATCATCCGACAACAAGGGTAGCTTCAACCGACCCAGAAAGGAGGATATATCTGTGACCGTCGCCGCATTAGGTTTTTCGCAGGAATCAATATTGTACAGATGTCTGTAAAAGTCTGCGAAAGCCATCCCTATATCATCTTGCGCATACCTCTTCTGCCCCCCATGGTTAATATAGGGAATTCTAGAGGCAGCCGCCTGTTTTAGTAAATTATTTGCCAGCATTGAGCCCGCTTTATTACTCTTGGAGCACATGAGAACTTTGAATTTGGAGAATGCCTGTTTAATTCTTTCCAATTCCATATTTTTTATTTGAGACTTTAGGTGTAAAATGTCATCCGACAGGTTATTAGTGAGGGCCAGTTTGTTCTGCTTCTCTTTTGTTCTTAATTCACAAGCCAATTTGCCTAGCAGAGCACCCCGCTCTTTTTTAAGGCTGTAGCCTTTGCAATACAAAAGCCTCTTATATAAGCCTTCAGAGCAGCCCATCTGATTTGGTGGGAAGTCTGATTCACTGGGTTAGACTCCATGAATTCATCAATTTTTTCAATCAAGTCTGGTAAGAAGGTCGCGTCTTCCCATACAAAGTTAGGAAGTTTCCAGGACGGTCTGGCTGATGTTGACCCATCCACCCTTAGTGTTATTGTCACAGCATCATGATCTGACCATGAGCAGCTATATATGCTGGAGTCCGTGATCATGTTCATGGTCCATGAATCTACAAAAAAGTAGATGAGAAAAAGAAGTGCTGCGTCTTCAAGTAGATGCAAAAAGGTTTTATTTGGAGCAGGCTTCCATATAAGACAACAGGTGAGCTCCTATCTTACGCGTTTCACGCATGAGCACATACGCTTCATCAGAGATAATGATTCCTGCTGCTGGAGGTCAATTTATAGGTGTGATGGGCCAATGAGAGGTGTATTAAAGAAGGTGTGTACAAGTTAACTCTTAATGTGTAGGATAAACTGTATAGACTAGTGAAAGGGGAATGGCACACCATAATACACCTAACAATAGGAACAGAGGCTCCCATACATAGTATTGCTATCCAGCAGGAGGAAGCATATTAGAACAAAATCAGACATATAACAGATTCATAAAAATATGGCAATACAGTTAGTATTTGCAATGAGGATGTTTGTCATTAGACCGTATATTGGGACTACTTGTATTAAGTATATGAATATATATTTACAATTGAGAAAACTCTCGTTATAGCCCATAATATGGGTAACTGCACTAGTCCCAATATATACTGAATAATGAACCCCTTTGACAAACAAGGAAAACTAACAATTAAAAAAGTTAATAACATTTAAGGCTCAATATTTTGTGAACATGAGTTGAAGGACACAGGACACTTTGTGTCATAGATAATGATGAAAAACATGGAAATAGAGAGCATTAGAAAAATAGCAAGTGAAAGAGCTAGATGATATATGTCTCTGTATATATCCCTGTTGGATTTTGATATTAAACTATAATGTGTAAGTGGTATGTGGTTAGTCATTCATTTACACAGATATCATGTAATACTTATTTTGTTTGAAAAAATCATGATGAATTACAAGTTCATAGTTAAGAATGACAGGGATATCAGTCTCCAATTATTTGAAGAGAGAAAAAAAAGGGAGATAACTGAGACAACTATGCTCTAGAAGATAAAAACATTTTCTTGTATGACAAAAATAATAAATAAAAGAAGGGGGGACTAACTGAATGTATGGAAGGGGAAGAAATAATGAGAGAGTGCAACCTCTGTAAACCCTATAGACTGTTAGAGCTTCTTAGGGCCTGAATTTGCTTGAAATGTTGTGTGTCAGTATGACATTATTTGGAGAAAGAAGACTAGGGTGTACAAATATTTACTGATATTTACTGGAGTTTTGTAGCAAAAGTGGGTATGATTACTTGTGAGTTAGTCTATAAATAAACTCACGTCATATTTTTTGTTCATACCTTGTGGTGCTCTAGTCTGTAGCGTGAATATCCAATATACTTCTATTTTTAGTAATGTCCTATTTCTATCACCCCCTAGCGTTTTTTTTTTAATTTGTTCAATTGCCTTAAAAGAGAAATTGTATAATTTCTGTTCATGTGTGTGGAAGTGTTTGGCTAAGAGATAAGAGATGTTCTCTAATACAATCTTTTAAAGGACGTGTAGTGATACCTGTGTATTGTTGTTTACAGTATGTACACGTTATGAGGTATATTACATGTGTAGACGTACAGTCCATTCTAGTTGTAATGGGATATGATTTGTTGGTTTGTAAGGAGTTAAATGTAAAACTTTTGTCAGTATATTTGCAGCTTTTACATGGAATATGACCACATTTGAAATTCCCTTTAGTAGGTGTTAGCCAATTAGTGTTAGGTAAGATTTTACAGTGGAATTTTTGTGTGATTTGATCACGTATAGTTGGTGCTTTCTTGGCTACAAATTTAATGTTTTTATCTAATTTATGTCTTAAAGTCATATCTCCATTCAAGACCGGTAAGTATTTCTTTATGATCTTAACAATGTTATGAAATTGATTGCTGTATCTGGTTATAAAACATATATTTTCTCTGGGTATGGTGGTCTTGTTCTCACTATTAGATGTTCTCTGAGTTTTAGTGCTTGTACTCTTTGTGAGAAGCTTATTCCTATCCATTCTTGCTACCTGAGATTTGGTCTTAAGGAGGATGCTTTTCTTGTATCCTCTTGCTACTAGTCTGTGAGTGAGTTCTTCTGCTTGTTTATTGTACAGATATATTGTGCTACAATTTCTTCGTAGTCTAAGGTATTGACCCTTAGGGATACCTTTTGAGATATGCAAAGCATGACAAGAATCAGCTCTAAGAATAGTGTTTTTGGATAAGGGTTTTCTAAATGTGCAAGTTATTATCTGACCTTCATCATTATGCTCTAAAGTGAGGTCTAGAAAATCCATTGTCAAGTCATTGTTTTTGTGGGTAAATTCTAAGTTCAGCATATTGTTATTAAAGTAGGTAATCATTTCTTGTATGGTTAGTTCCATGTTCTTTTTATAGATGAGAATAAGATCATCTATAAACCTACCATATACAACTACTTTGTCACCGAGGGCCAGCCCACCCCCAAAAAGATAAAGATGTTCAAAATATCCCATATACAAATTAGCATATGAGGGGGCAAACTTGGCCCCCATGGCAGTGCCACATTTTTGGAGGTAGTACTGGCCCTCGAAGACAAAGTAGTTGTGGGTGAGAAGAAATTATGTGAGTTCTTCTACGAATGCAATGAATTGATCAGGATAGCTTGTATACCGTTTGAGCATGTATGTAAGGGCTTTAAGGCCTTCCTCGTGGGGAATGCTTGAGTAAAGAGCTGTTATGTCTATGGTAAGCCATGTATAATTTTCTTGCCAGGAAATTGATTGTATTTGTTGTATAAGATGAGTACTATCACGTATATACCCGGGCAAGGTCTTGACAATGGGTTGTAGCACATTGTCTAGCCAATCACCTATCCTCTCGCACAGTGAACCCCAGCTGGTCTGCCCGGTGTGTTGGTAAGAGTTTTATGTATTTTTGGTACTGTGCGAAAGGTAGGGATGGTGGGATGTTCCACTAGACAATATTCAGCTAGCTCTAGGTTGAGGATGCCTTCTTCCACTGCTGAGTCTAATAATGTGTGGAGTTCTTGTTTGTATTTGTGAGTTGGGTTGAACGTTAGTTTCTGGTATGTATCACTGTCATTAAGTTGTCTATAGACTTCTTTCTTATATTCAGCTGTGTTCAAAATGACTACAGCTCCCCCCTTGTCTGCTGGGGTGACTACAATGTCTTTGTTGTTACTGAGTGACAAGAGTGATTGTTGTTCTTTACTTGCTAAGTTATGTTTGTTCATAGGTGCTGAAGATGTGTTAGATGATGTTTCTAGTGAAGAGTGTAAACTGGTAATCTCTAGTTCTATTAAACTTTGAAACATTTCTATTGATTCACTCCTGCTGTGGACTGGATAGAATTACGATTTACTATGGGAGGAAGTATTGAATTTAGGAATAGTGTCATAAGTGCTAGCTTCTCTTAGTGTTGTAGCTTGTAGTTAGATAAGTGTATTAAGGTCCTGCTGATCCATGAATTTTAGGCCTATGGATTGTTGAGTAGTGATAGTGGTATTTTCCAATAGTGAGAAATCTCTTAATTGGCTATTTGTTGGTGACAGTGATGAAAAATGTTTATATAACGTGATTTTCCTAACTAAGGCATTGACATCTAATATAGTGGAAAATAAATCAAAGTGAGTGGATGGTGCAAATGATAATCCTTTGTTTAACAAAGTGATCTGTGGACTGGTGAGTGAAATGTTAGACAAATTAATTACTGATCCTACTTCTTCTGTGTGCCCTTTTTGATCCTGCTTGGATAACGTAATGGCATATCCTTTTTGGTGTACTACTAGTGACAGGTGTATTTACCAGTGTGAATAGTTTTACCCTTCCCTCTGTAGTGTCAGCACTGGCTATTTCTTCATTAGTATTGTGCGCTTGAGTATCTTCTATGGTTGATGAGGTTTCTGTGTTATCTGTGTCTATACTAGAAAATGTGACTCGTTTGGCATTAGATGTATTATTAAAGGTGCCCTTCCTTTTGTTTTTATTTTTGTTCTTGTGTTGTGAGTGGTTCTTTTGTCTGTGTGGCTGATTCTTTTGCCATGAATACACAATGTCTAGTTCGTAATCTTTCACATCTCTTTGATACTTATTGACTTTCCTTTCCGACAATGTAGTGTCTAGTTGTTGCATAGTAGAATCCATTTGTGTTTTGTAGTCTATGTATTTTTTTGTTTGTTCAAAAGGTTTCAGTGATTCAAATATTCCCTCAATTTGCACCAAAAAGGAGTCTCTTTCCTCCTTTTTGTGTCTGAGTAACTGCTTCATTAAAATAATGGAGCAGTTAGTCAGATTGTTGCTCCATTCTTCCATGAAGTCAGAGTTGTGTAGTGCAAATGAGGGATATTTTTTCATCCTTTGTCCTCTAGGGACTTTTCTTTCACTGATATACAATTCTAAAAATTCAATGTCCCACCAGAGGTTGCTCTCTTTATATTTCTGTTTTTCTAAATTGCTAAAAATATGCATTAGATCCCCTTCCATGGGTTCTTCTGTTCTGATGGAGTTACCCTTTAATGCAGTGTTCATTATGTGTTTTCTTCTGTCTATGTCTAATACCCCTGTGGGAAGGTTGCTTTCAGCCATAATGAGTTGCAAAATGTCTGTTAGTACTAGTGTACTATTTTACTGTATAGAAAATACTTAGGGTAGTTCTGAATGTATGGAATGCCTGGACAATAAGAGAAACTATAGAGGCTAGTGATCTATGACTGATCAGAGATAGTAGTTTCTAAAAAAGGAAGATATGCACTCTATGTGGGAGTACCTAAATTGTATAGATAGTAAGTAGTATGTATAAGTATACTGCATGTGTGTACTTAGTCTACAATCAACAATAATAACGGTATATGATAATGATATTTGCTTTCTAGTGTGTACAAGGCTAGAGTAAAAAGTGTAACTTTGATGATAGCAATCTTAGGTATTAAGCAGAAAAAAGAAAGAGTTGTTATCTTTGATTCTAGTACTATAGTGGTTAATTTACATGGACATCAGCACATCCAATAACTTGGGCATGCTTGGATAGATAGATTCTAAACCAGTGACTGGTAAGTCTCTATGATAGTGGGTCACATTCTAGATACAAGCCCATTAATGTGTCTGATAAACTATTAGGATAATATGCTTTGATATAGCCAGTAACACTTATAGGCAAAAACAGTCCTGGGAATTCAAAGATGGTGTTAATCCTGCTAGGTAGGTTGTAAACAGGATAGTCACTGTGTCAGGTCTAAGTGGGTCACAACTAGTGGATTTGAATAGTCCCAATCAAAAAAGTCTCTTAAAGAATCCCTTCTTTTAGGTTTCTTGTGTACAGACAGTTATTTCGATTCTGTGGTGGCGTAATGTGAGGGATTGAAAAGCAGACAGGCAAATCACTGTACTGTAGTTGTACAAAAACCCACCCACAGAGAGATCCACTTGATTGCGTTTGCAAAGAAATCAAAATTGAGACATAATACTGTGACTTTAACAGTTCTTAAACGATATTCCTCTCGAACATATATGCCTATATTATAGCAAGTATAAATACAGTTCAATTGTATATGTCAGAATAAGAACAAAAGAGGGATTGCCGATTGTAGAGCCAGAGTTGGTGTCACTTGTTACCCAATTTGGAGTATGCAAAGTAGACAAGGTGATCCGGAGTAGGTCCTCCTGCACGATCTCCTAGTAATCTCCGCTCTCCATGTAGGGATGTCCGTGCGTATGCGCTTCCTAGTGTCTGTGCGTGTCGGGTGTTGATGAGCTCACTGAGAGGGAGCTTCTCTCACGCTGGCGTGTAGTGAGCGTGTCGCTCCGATCCTTACGTGGCTCTACGGGTCCCTCTAATGTGAAACCATACCATTCCGGTAAAGATGGCAATGATACGGTGAATGCGGAGATGGAGTACTCTTAAAGTTCTGAATGAATGTCCAATGTGCATCTACAAAAAAGTAGTCCAAACATGAATAGGATCGATGAGGAGGCGAGAAATAGGAATAGTCTCTAGAGTCTGGATGACACGCTCTCCAAACATCATACAATGAAGACTGGTAAATAAGATTTTGAAATTTAGGGGCCGTGGATAAGGAGTAAGCATCTAGCACTTTACCACATGGGATATTTTTGTCGGTTACAGGATCCCATACTAGGTTAAAATCTCCTCCTAAAACCAATGTGCCCTGCCTCAGGCTCTCGATGAGGTGTAATATTCTGTGCAAGAATTTTATCTGACCCTGGTTGGGGGCATATACATTTACTAGGGTGTAAAGCTGGGTATTGAGTCTACAGACTAGCAACAAGAATCTACCCTCTGGATCAGTCTCCACATGAAATTGGTGAAAGGCCACATCTCTGCTTATGCAAATAGTTACTCCTCTGCTCTTTTCATGGTAAACCGAATTGAGCACCACTGGATATTGTTTGAACTTTAGATTTGGTATCTTAGTAGAAGCCCAATGTGTCTCTTGCAAAAAGGATACATCACAGCGTAGTTTTTTCAAGAATGTTTGTAATAAACTCCTTTTGGAGGGGGAATTCAATCCCTTTGTATTTAGGGAAACAAACCGGAGACCTGGGTCAATTTTCCAGATATTGTAAAAAAAAAAAACAAGGGGGAAGGAAAAGTAGTTTAGAGGGAACTAGGACAGGGGGTCTAAAATGTCTTGTATGTCTGCGGGGACCACCAATATCTAATTCCCGCTCTCAGAAGTAGAGGCACAATATAATATGTAAATAGAACGTGGAGTATTCGAGTGAATCTGCGTTCTTTTGCTTACTTTTAGTAAACCTTGGTTTTACCCTGGGGAGGGAATAGAGCTTACAGTCTATGGAATTGGGTATCTAAATAAGGTAGGGGTCTAGGCCGGGGCTCAGCCTAAAATACTATGAAGGTGGGGTGTAGCTGTTACAACCTATTATCTTGTGCATTCTAATACAGATAATTTGGGTTTAATGTCCCTTATATGCCCTTTAGGCTAGTGGGCTAAAAGAAGTTTCAACAGAATTGCCCACTTTCCTCTCATAAATAGCGGTATGCATGTAGAAAACTAGTAGTATAAAAACTTGTGAGAACAAAAACTAAGAACCTCAAACATATCTCACCACCAAGGCACCTAGGCACCATTTGATGTCAAAAATTACATTAAGCCCAACTTTCAGCTATATACCTTTGTAACCAAGTGTATACCTATACATGCATATCTCTAACTGTAACGTGTTGTTTGGTCAAACGAAAAGCCAGTCAGTAGCCATGTTCAGTCAGTAGTGGACATAAAGGACACAATGTTTATAGATGGTCTTTTGTATGCTAAATATTATCCAAAAGCAAAGCTTTTGGTTACCTATGCTCTGACAAATTCTTTAAGTGGACTTGTCAATACCTACCTTAGTATATAACTATAAAGTCCCTGTTCAGGGTCTGGGTTCACATACTGTTTCTTAACTTCCCAATTACTAGCCTCTAACATTATGTGTGCATGCCCTCAAATGCAAGCAAAACCAGTGTAGTATGGCAATAAGGACATGTGTATCAAGCAGAATTAGTTAGCATTCATCATACTCTATGCCATGTAATTATAACTTGCAACCAAGAGTGTCAAAAACCACAACTCTCAAGTTTGAAAGTAACATTCACTTTAACTTAAACCTGTGAAAAAAAAAAGAGTAATACATCTGTTGTATAACATATTCGTGGCACATGAATGGGCAACAACTTGAACAACATTGCAAAACATAATTACCCAGCTATATTTCTAGATCCCTGTGTTCACGTGTTCCTGCATGGGTTTTATAAAATGCCTGTGGCCTAGTTGCCATCTATTAGAGTAGTATCTACTTCTGGACAGTATTGTTAAAGAAAAGTAATCTACATGGACTTCCTCAGATAGGGTGATCTATTGCTAAAGGGCAAAATTTTCAACATACTCTCCACTACCAGTGTAATGAGGAAACCAGAACATATATATAAAACAAAACTAATCTGTTTTCAATATACCCTAAAACATGAAAACATAACCTGCGGTCATGAGCGTCAAAAACTACTACTCACTAGCTTGAAAATAACATATACATACAGTCAATGTGACATACACCTGTGAAAGAAAAAGTTAGTACATTTGTTGTAAAACATATTTATAGCCTATGGGCGGCATCCATGAACTTGTGGAAATAAAAACAAGTGCAGCTAACATAAAGTAACTCTGAGTCTTATCAGTGACCTTGACTATATTAAAATGTCGAAAATGTTAGTATAGCCAGTTCTTAGAGGGCATAGCCACCAGGTATGCCTGTGGCCTAGTTGCCATCTATTATAGTAGCATCTACTTCTGGCCAGTATTATTCATGAGCCTCAAAAACTACTACTCACTGGCTTGAAAATAACATATACATACAGTCAATGTGACATACACATGTGAAAGAAAAAGTTAGTACATTTGTTATAAAATATATTTATAGCACATAGGCGGCATCTATGAACTTGTGAAAATAAAAACAAGTGCAGCTAACATAAAGTAACTCTGAGTCTCATTGGCAACCATGACTATATTAAAATGTTGAAAATGTTAGTATAGCCAGTTCTTAGAGGACATAGCCACCAGGTCAACTTCAGTACATATGAGGACATAATCCAATACTAAAGAAGACATATCTTAATAGGCCTTTTACTGAGGGCCACCACAATGAGTCTCATAGCTCTGGGAACCTCGCAGAAAGGTAAAAAAGAGTCACATAACAGTAAGAAATATAACAAGGTCAAAGATATACTCATCAGTCCTTGCCCTCCGAGGGGTTCTCTATCTGATCTGATGCCAGCTGGTCTGTAGCGAAGCTTTGTCTTTTAGTGGGTGCAAGTCTCTGCGGAAGCGGTCTCCACTCAAATGCTGCCGGCCGCAGGACAGAAGATGATGCACTGTCTTGTTCTGATTCTTCAGGTGGTGAGGAATTAGACTCCTTAGAATGGTTTTTATTCTTAGGCCACCCCTTGAGAAGAAGTTGCCCCTTGTCAGGGGTGTCTGCTGTATAGAGACAACCATCTCTTTGTATCAGCAGCTTGGTAGTGTATCCCCATCTGTATTTTACTCCCATCTGCCTCAATGATTTGGTGACTTCACGAAAAGAACCTCTCCTTTGAACAGTGAGTTTGTATGTTTCCGAATTTCTCAGGTAAAGAGGGATGTTGAAACATAGCTCTGAGGATCTGCTCCTTATAGGTGAAGAAATTAAACCTGGCTATTACGTCCCTTGGTTTGTCTGCAGGAACATTTTTCCCCGTAGGGAGTCTGTGTACCCTGTCCACCAGAGTTTCATTAGGGAATCTCAGGGCATGAAGGAGTTCACAAAACTCTCTTAGAAATTTGCCCAGTTCTGGCGGGGGGAATATCTTCAGAAATACCCCTGAATCTTAAATTGTTCCTGCGGGAACGATCTTCCATATCAGCTAATTTGGTCTCAATAGTGTCCATCATGTCCACCAGAACTTGTGAATGGTTGGCTAAGTTTCCCTGCTCCACCTCCAGGTCCTCTTGTTTTCTTTCAAGGACATCAATAAGTTCACTGATGGCCCCAATGTCCTTTCTGAGATTCGCAGCGGAACCCTTGATGGCCTTAGTAAGAGTCTCTTGGAGGGAGTTTAACCTCTGAGTGAGGGTAGCCACAATATCAGAAGCCATAGAGTCAGACAAGCTACTCCCCTCGCAAGGGTCGTCCTCTGCACAGGCGCCCCTGTCTATATGCTGATGGGAAGTGCTGGTATCAATTGCGACCTTGTCTATGACAGGCCTTGACTTAAAGTGGTCCGCTACAGATTTTTTGTACTCTGAGGGGTTGGTAGTTTTTTTTTCTAGAACCCTGTGGCATTATATGGGTAAAGATTATTGAAGTAGGGTTTAGTTGTTATGAAGAACCCAGGACTAGACTTTGTGTCTTTTCCCCTCTTCCTTTTTATTTTTTATTTCTTCTCCTTACTTCTTTTTTTTTTTTTTTTAAACGTCAGCAGGATGCACAAATTTTTTTGTTTTTTTTTATTGACAACAGCTTAAATTGTAACTTTATGCCCCGGCCATTCAGACCCTGTAGATTAGTACATATTCACATAATACAAGCTTGGTGTATAAGCCCACATGACTTTCAACTCTTCTTGAGCACAGAATAGGGTTAGAGACTGCCTTTGCTTACTGTAAGATAGTGTAGAGGTACTAATTCCATATGGGGGAGATGTTTGGTATTCAGAGACCTAGAATATGTCCCAATCATAAGGCAGTCAAGGAAAAAGTACAGTTCCAGAAAACTAGTGCTCCTCCTGAGCCTATGTAAGTATTATGGGCCCTGCTTTATAGGTGTCCTTCAAAGGCAGGGCTTGTAGACAACAGACACCCTTAAGGACCATGAATGTGTGAACATGGTGGTCGCCTCAGTCTCAAATAAAGTAAAGTATGTCCGAGGGCCCCTTTCTATTGCGGGGCAGTTAGCCTGCAGTATTAGATCTAGCTATGTCAGGTCGTCTCTGTGTGTCACTATGTAGCAAGGAAAAGATGGCCGATTTTCACGCCACGTAATTTATTTTACTTTGCTCTCAGACCTGATCCCCACAGCCTTAACATGCACTGATGTGATGGGTCTGACTTTTAATTTCCCCCTTTTTCACCTTCTTTAATGAGGATCTTGATGGGAGAGGGACAGGACGCAATTACCCCCACTTAGTGTCACTATCAGACTTGTGTGCAATGCAGGCCACTGCCCTTACCTCCAACTAAATTCTCTGATGGAGCTGCGAGCTGCACCCCTCCCGGTCACACTCCAGGGATGTTTTTTGTGTCTGGAGCGGAGCCCCGACCCTCCAGACTTAGGTGTGAGCAGGCTGCTTAAGCCGTAGGCTCGGCTGGTGCGTGCTGTGTCCCGGTGCACTTTAGCAGGCCTCAGTCACTGCTCCTTGTGTCAGCTATAAGTGGCACCTCTAGGCATAATCATGATCTGCCTATAGACTCTCCTTGAAGTCTCCAGGGGTTGATGTTCTCTGCTGCCACAAAAAGTAGTTTGTACACTCGAACTATAGGTGGAAAAATAGTAAATTATTAAAACTTATCACAGAGCTCGGTGAAAATGCAGCCGTTCAGCTCTGTGGCTAGCTCCGCGCCCTAGACTGTCCCTTTAATAGCAAGTTATCAGTTCCATATGGATCTATTTAGATACACATGTATGCCTATATATTCTGACATATTAACAAACATTGATAATAATATACAGTTGAAAAAGGATATATCTCCTCTTATGTTGAACATTAAAAATTAGGATAAATATTTAAGGATTAGGATACATCATTTAACTGTAGCTATAGAATTCTTATATATAGTGATTTTGATTATTAATTCACACCTAGATTCTGACAGCTAGATTACAAGTTATGCGCGATATAGGGAAATTAACGAACTCAACAAAAGTTGCGTTATTTAACCCTATATAGCGCAGCCATTGCAAGTTTTGAAACAGCATAGGATATGGTGCTTTTAAGCTCCATCCAGGCAGTCACTAACCAACAAGACTTGTAATGGCTGTGGTGCTGTTTTAACACTGAAATTTTTTCATCGTTAAAATCCGAACCGCTGCTTAAATCCTATTGGCTGATTTGAACAGCCAATAGGATTTTAGCAGCTCTAATTCCTATTGGCTGATTCAAATTTTTCAGCCGGATGTCTTCAGGATTGACCCGCTTCGTGGCGCCGGGATCAAGATAGAAGATGCCGCCTGGATGAAAATTGAAGAGGCCGTCTGGATCAATACTTCTGCCGCTTGGATGAGGACTTCGCCGCTGGGATGAAGATTGAAGAGGCCACCTGGATGAAGAGTTCTTGCCGCCTGGATGAAGACTTCTCGCCTCCTGGATGAAGATCGTTCAAGCGGGACTTCAAAAACTGTAAGTGGATTGTCGAGGGTTAGTGATAGGTTTTTTAAAGTTTTTTTTTGTGGGTTTTTATTTTAGTTTAGGGTTTGGGCAGCAAAAGAGCTAAATGCCTTTTAAGGGCTATGACAATTCAAATGCCCTTTTCAGGGCAATGGGTAGCTTAGGTTTTTTTTAGAGTTAGGTTTTTTATTTTGGGGGGTTGGTTGGGTGGTGGGTTTTACTGTTGGGGAGGTCTTTGTATTTTTTTTTACAGGTAAAAGAGCTGTTTAACTTAGGGCAATGCCCTACAAAAGGCCCTTTTAAAAGGCTATTGGTAGTTTATTTTAGGCTATGTTTTTTTTTTTTTTTTTGGGCGGGCTTTTTTATTTTGATAGGGCTATTAGATTAGGTGTAATTCTTTTTTATTTTGGATAATTTCATTTGTTATTTTTTGTAATTTAGTGTTTGTAATTTTTTGTAATTTAGTCTTTTTTATTTTTTGTAATTAGATAGTTTGTAATTTTTATAGTAGTGTTAGGATTTTTTTAATGTGTAGTTTAGTTTAATTTAATTGGTAGTTTAATAATTATATTAGTTTAATTGTTAGTTTAAACTTAGTTTTTTTAATTTGCCAGGTAAATTTTAGTTTAATTTAAGATAGAGAAATTGTAATTTTAATCTAAAGTTAGGGGAGCGTTAGGTTTAGGGGTTACTAGTTTAATTTAGTTTACTGCGATGTGGGGGGCTTGAGGTTTAGGGGTTAATAGTTTATTCTAATAAATTTCATTGTGGGGGGCTTGAGGTTTAGGGGTTAATAGGTTTATTATAATGGCGGCGGTGTAGGGCTTAATAATTTAAGTATA
Organism: Bombina bombina; assembly: GCF_027579735.1. Classification (NCBI taxonomy): domain Eukaryota; kingdom Metazoa; phylum Chordata; class Amphibia; order Anura; family Bombinatoridae; genus Bombina; species Bombina bombina. The sequence goes on along the minus strand of NC_069501.1, from coordinate 147,507,293 downwards.
GTGGGGGTGGACGGCAGATTAGGGGTTAATAATATTTAAATAGTGTTTGCAATGCGGGAGGGTGGCGGTTTAGGGGTTAATAGCTTTATGATAGTGATGATAATGTCGGGGAGCAGAGGAATAGGGGTTAATAATCATTTTTAGTGGCAGCGGTCGGGAGCGGCAGATTAGGGGTTAATAAATTTAATATAGTGTTTTAGATGCGGGAGGGCCTCAGTTTAGGGGTTAATAGGTAGTTTATGGGTGTTTAGTGTACTTTGTAGCAGTTTAGTTATGAGTTTTATGTTACAGATTTGTAGCGTAAAACTCATAACTATTGCTTTTAGATTGCGTTACGGATCTTGTTGTTTTAGGCTGTAATGCAGTTTTTTTAGCCAGAATGCAAAACTCGTAATACCAGCACTATGGTAGTCCCATTAAAAAAACTAATTTTTAAGAGTGCGGTACTGACGTTGCGTTACAGACTAAAAGGCTTGCGGTACACCTATACCGACAAGACTCGTAATGGCTGTATTGCTTTTTTAACGCTGAAAATACCATATTTTCAGCGTTAAAAAACTAACACACAGATTTGTAATCTAGCTGAAACTTTTTTAGGATAGGGTGTTTTTTTACATTATTATAGGGTTTTTTTGGGCAGCAAAAGGACTGAATCACTTTAGGACACTGCCCAAACAAATGTCCCTTTTAAGGGATAGTAAAGTCCAAATTAAACTTTCATGATTTAGATAGGGCATGTCATTTTAAACAATTTTCTAATTTACTTTTATCATCAAATTTGCTTTGTTCTCTTGAAATCTAAAACTAGGTAGGCTCATATGCTAATTTCTAAGCCCTTGATGGCCACTTCTAATCTAAATGTATTTGACAGTTTTTCACAGCTAGGGGGCGTTAGTTCATGTGTTTCACGCACGTGAAGTTATTTAAGAGTCAGCACTAATTGGCTGAAATGCAAGTCTGTCAAAAGATTTGAGAAAAGGAGGCAGCCAGCAGAAGCTTAGATACAAGGTAATTACAGAGGTAAAAAGTATATTTCTATAACAGTGTTGGTTATGCAAAACTGGGGAATGGTAAATAAAGCAATTATCTATCTTTTTAAACAATAACATTTTTGTTGTTTTATTATCCTTTTAAGGACAATCTTTTTTTTAGGATAGTATTTTTTTCTAGATTAGATTTTTTATTTATTTGTTTGGGCAACACAAGTGCTGAATCACTTTAGGGCACTGCCCTACCAAATGCCGTTTTTAGGGCAATCTTTTTTTAAGATAGTGTTTTTGTTTAGTTTATGTTTTTTTAGATTATTTTTTTTATACAGAAAAAAAAGTTGAAATGGCTTTAGAATAATGCCCTACCAAATGCCCTTATCAGGGCAAGTTTTAGAGTAGATTTTTTTAGCTATACTTTTTTTTGGAAGTGTGTGGGGGGGTTACTTTATTGTAGAATTTTTTTTTTTTTTTTTTTTTTAAAAGAGCTAAGTCAGTTTATGGCAATGCCCTACAAAAGCCCTTCTAATGGCTATTGCTATAGTAACTTTTAGTGTTAGTATAGGGTTTTTTATTTTTGGGTGTTTTTTTTCCAAGGGGGCTTTAGTTTTAGAATAGGCATAACTTAATTTTTTTTTTAATGTAATGGTAGGTTTTTTATTTGTGTAACTTAGGGGATGTTGTAACATACTGTCTCTTTAAGGGGAGATACTTCTTCTTTGCTTCCCCTATTTATTCTGCTGGATACTTCAGATCATTGCTTGCTATTGAAGTATCCAGCTTCTAAGCCTTACCATTTCAAGCAGAACAAGTTTCATTCATTTCTCCAAGATTTTACTTTATCCAGTCTTCCATTGGAAAAGTTCCTACCTGCAAAGAATCAATTTCCCACAGAGGAATCCTAACCTGGTATTTCAGTATTACCCAGCGTTTCCTTCCAGTTTCTCCTACCAGATCTGTACCTCCATCTCGCTGCAGGACTGACGTCACTCACCTGAGCCGTCCTGTCTCCCATCGTGTCTCATCAGCGTTCTGGGCTACAATATATCAGAAAGACTACACAAGAACTAAACTTGTTCTAAAGCGGTAAGCTCTGCATCTTACTTTTTCTAAATTTATACTTAGCACTCGTTATAAGTAGTCTGATTTCAGTTGCACCATTTACCTGTTTCAGTAATTCTACCCTCTCCAGTAGATATGTGCATGATCTAAAAATTCGTTTTGGATCGGTTCGGATCGATTCAGAGGTTTTCAAATTTTGTTTCGGATCGATTCAAATTCGGAAAACTTCGAATGAATTTATTCGTAAATTCGGCAGTATTTTAATTCGGAAATTCGGTTCGATCCGAATCTCCGAATTTGCCAAATTTTCTGAATTTCCGAATCGAACCGAACCGAATTGCACATGTCTACTCTCCAGTCTTGCACAATTTAATAAGACTACTTACAGAGTAAATTCATACTTATATATAGTGTGTTGAATGGAGACGCTGGTTTATTCGTATCCCTCTTGTCCTCTCCTGTTTCTGGGTACAAAGGGATTCTTGCTGAGATATCAAACAGTTGCACCAAAATAAAGGTGTAATATACTCACAGTATATAATGCTGATTACCGGCTCCTTCCCAGTGCTCAAAAAGAAAACGATTTCACAGATAATATCATAAAATGTATCTTTATTTTAGCCCAGCGCGTTTCAATGGTCCCAGACGTATTTTTCAAGAGCAATAAAATTGTACAATCATAAAAAGTGCTTTACAAACCAAAGCATACCTTTCCGCTGCACAGGCGGTCTTTAAATACATAATTGATGCCGCTACCTGATTCCCCATTGGTGGAGAGCAGGTTTACACCCATTGCACAATAAAAATAATAAAAAACATTCCTAAAACATCATAAAACATTTTAATTAAACTTTACGTATATAGTGAAATGCCTTGGTTTCGTGTATTCATTCTTTCTTTCTGAGAAATCGTGTTTTTGCAGGTTTTAAGTTCCCTTTCAGGTAGTATACTGCTGTAAGTCCTCTCTCAGGTCCGATCAAGATGCGGAGACCACATGATTGAGAGTATCCAATGAGACCAGAGTTCAATTTGTCTTATGGCTACAAGCGCCGTTGTATGCAAATGAATGAAAGAGAATAGAGATGTTAAATGCTTAAAATTAAAATAAACAATGTTCCATGTTTGAAACATTAGCAAAGTATATAGTGCGATATTAGATTTTTGCCTTAAAAAACAGTTAAGATATTCGACAAATTGTCAAATTGATGACTTTTGTTATAAATGATGTAATGTATGCTTTAATATATACAATTGTTATTATCAACTTTAACTATCATATGCACAAAATAGCAATTGGATTTTGCTAATTTATTGTTGCAAGCAAAAGAGCAACCTTTTCATAACAAGAGGAGCATGAAACACGTGAATGGATGTAACCAATCCACGGTTGTTATTATCGTTTTTTGACTGCCGTGTATATAGATGCAGAAAGTAAGTATTACAGTGGCCACATAGTCATGGCATTTTCTTTGGGGATTAGAACCTTCAAGTGGTTAGTGTAGTAAATTAGTGGCAGACAGACTCAGTATAAACTATTTCGAGGTTATCATTATATACCGAAAATGTTATATACATTTACCAATTAATTTGGATTATTGTCATTTTGAATAGAGATATAATGCATTTTACATGGTGGTTAACCTAAACATTTTTAAAAATATTTTTAATAAAGTTGTTGTTGGAAGAACAAGTTTTTTGGATTCTACACGAAGGCTGCAATCTTTGTATCTTTATTTAAACCCCATTGGGCATATGTTTTTAATGTATGTATCCATTTTAATTCTCTTTGGTCTAGTTGTTTCGCTAGATTCCCTCCCCTCCAATGCAATTCAACTTTTTCTATTCCTATCCAGAGAAGGGATTCCTTTGTGAAAATTTTACAGTTGTTGCAATGTAGTGGCACTCCATGATCATCATGTTTTTTTTCTATTTTGTTTTGATGTTCCATGATTCTTGTCTTAAGAAATGTGGACAAACTGGAGATACAAAGGAGAAATTCAAAACAGAAACAAGGGTAACTATGGGTTACCAACACTCACACCACAAAGAGAATCACGAGGGAAACAGAGACAAATTACCACTCAGGGAAACGTGGGTACATCCAAAAAGATATTCCCCAATCAGGATAGATTACTCCCAGAAAAAGAGAGGAAGAACACCCAGTTTAGGGGAACCAGAGGAGGAAGAGGGAAATCTAAGAAAGAGGAGACAATAACACAGGGGATCTTTAATTTATCTTCAAAAATTATAAGTGACAAAGAAAAACTAGTTTTATCTAGGGGATTAAAGTTTATTCCCACCCAAAAAGTTAATTCTTTTCAACTTTTTATTGATGCTCAGAAATTTGTGAGGAACCTAACAGTAAAAAGCTTTTTTGCAAAACAACCAGCTGTTCAATACATTCCCCCACAAAACCCCAGAAACAAGTTAAAAAATCCATCTAATTTCTATCCAAGCTATATGAAAGGCCCTAACATTGAGGTGTACAACAGATTAATAATGAAAGACATAGAAAATCTATCTAATAAAGTAAAAAAAGGGTATTACAATTTGACAAAACAAGAAACAGAGATTCTAACCTCTCTAAATAAAAGAGAAAATATAGTGATAAAGGAGGCGGATAAAGGGGGAGGAGTTGTAATCCTTGACAGAGAATATTATATGGAAGAAGCAAAAAGATTCTAATACATACATCATCCTAAATAAAAATCCTAAGAAAGAATATACCGCCCCTCTCTATAAATTACTTTTAGAAGCCTTAAATCAGAATATAATATCAAAAGATGAACATGACTTTCTTTTTAAAATAGACTCTAGGACCCCAATTTTTTATTTTTTGCCTAAATTACATAAACATGCAACACGACCACCGGGTAGGCCGATAATCAGTGGTATCGATTCTTTGACTTCAAATTTGTCAGCCTTTATAGATTTTTTCTTGCAACCTTATGCACAAAAATCAAGATCACACCTGAAAGACACCAAACACGTTTTACAAATTATGCACAATATAACATGGCAAGAAGACTACATATGGGTTACCATGGATGTAACCTCTTTATACTCCATAATAGACCATCAAAAAGGGATAGAAGCAATAAGGTGGAAACTTTCTGCAGATAAAGATCTACAACCCAAACTTTTGGATTTTTTAATTAGAGCGATAGAATTTATTCTACATCACAACTTTTTTCTGGTTTAATGATAGTTATTATCTGCAAATATGCGGAACTGCCATGGGCACCAGGTTTGCACCAAGTTATGCCAACATTTATATGGATTTTTTTGAAAATAATCACGTATGGCATAATTATGAATTTGGTGCAAGCCTGGTGTCCTGGCATAGGTACATAGACAATATAATCTGTATATGGAAAGGGGGGGAAAGCAAATTAAGTCAATTTGTTAATGCACTCAATGACAACAACCAAAATGTTAAACTAACTCCAGAATATGACAAAAACACAATTAATTTTTTGGATCTAACTTTATACATTAGGGAAAATAGAGTTCAGAGTAAAACATTTTTCAAAAAGTGTGACACAAATACTTATATTAAACAAGATAGTTGCCATCATCCAACCTGGTTAAAATCAGTTCCCAAAAGTCAATTTTTGAGAATTCGCAGGAATTGCAGTAATATGGAAGATTATGATCAACAATCTGGGATATTAAAAGAAAGGTTTATACAGAAGAGGTACAACCAAAAAATTCTAGAAAAGGAAAGAAATGAGGTCAAAAACAAAGAAAGATCATCCCTACTGGAAGATAATAAAAAAGAACATACATCTATGCATAATTTTCCCAAATTTGTGACTACCTTTAATACAGAACATCACTCAATTAAAAAAATAATAGAAAAGCACTGGCACATTATAAAGGAGGATGAATTTTTGGGGCCCCTGGTTCCCACAAAACCGACCGTTATATATAGAAAAGGACAGAATTTGAAACAAAAACTAGCGCCATCATTAATAAAAGGTATAGCTCCCACAAAACTACTCAAAATAAGCAATATGACAGGTTTTTTTACTTGTGGGAAATGTAAGGGATGTAATTACACTAGGATAACACATAAAACATTTGACTCTACAGTTACGGGGAAAAGTTTTGAAATAAAGGAATTTATTACATGCAAAAGTAAAAATGTGATATATTTGTTGCAATGTGGCTGCAAGATCCAACACCTAGGACAAACGTCCAGATTTCTTAAGACAAGAATCATGGAACAGCAAAACAAAATAGAAAAAAAACATGATGATCATGGAGTGCCACTACATTGCAACAACTGTAAAATTTTCACAAAGGAATCCCTTCTCTGGATAGGAATAGAAAAAGTTGAATTGCATTGGAGGGGAGGAAATCTAGCGAAACAACTAGACCAAAGAGAATTAAAATGGATACATACATTAAAAACATATGCCCGATGGGGTTTAAATAAAGATACAAAGATTGCAGCCTTCGTGTAGAATCCAAAAAACTTGTTCTTCCAACAAAAACTTTATTAAAAATATTTTTAAAAATGTTCATATTGTACACTGTGTTGTAAACTTATATACTTAGATATAGGTATTACTACTAACCTCAGTATTTACCTATATCTTATCATGATACAAAACCCATTTCTTCTTAAAGGAATACTACGCTCAGAAGTTACAAATGACTATAACGTAACTCTGCTATTTCAACCAAAACTCTCACATATTATCAGTGAGATTTAATCTGAAGCTTTATATTACAGATGTTAATTTAGGGGTTTTACGGGGGTTTGCTGTTAGGAGGTTAGGGGGTACTTTGCAATGGGGGTTGTGACGTTTTATGGGTTAATAGTGTAGCAGGGTACTTTGCAATATTGGGTTGTGGTGGTTTAAGGGTTAATAGTGTAGCAAGGTTGTTTGCCATAGTGTTGTGGTGGTTTAGAGATTAATAGAATAGTGGGGTACTTTGCAATTTTTGGTGTGGCAGTTTTGGGGTTAATAATACAGTTTAGTGCAACTTTTCCTCTAGGAAAACTCTTTACTTTGTGTTAAAGCTTTTGCATTAACTTTCAACTTGTATTTCTGGAGGACAATGCGCTCAACACCACCCATAGAAAATACGGGAAGCTTTAATTACCTGGAGTTCATTCAAACGAATCCAAAGGAATTTAAACACTGCGTCACTTGTAATATGGATTCAAGCTTTTTGCGCTCAACGAGCTAGTAATGCTCAGGAATGTGAATTTATATTCTCTACAGACAACAACGTTTTGTCTTTAAGTGCTCTATTTGATACTATGGACAATTTACTGTCTAAAGAGGACAAAACTCATTTGGACTATGGGTAAATATTTGAAAGCTGGCATGATTCCTATCGGTCTCAGAATTTTTAAGTTCCCCACTTTTGATGTCAATTCTGCCAATACTGGGTTTGTTGATTCATGGAACAATGTATTATCAGAATGTTCCTCTAGGCTAATGCTGTTATTAATTCAATATAAAATCAAATTGTTGGATAGCATTAGAAGTGATATATTGATATGTTACAACTTAAAATGAACAAACATAGCACTGATCTTGATTTTGCTAAGTTTGATGCCATTTTAAAGAAATCTGTGGCAGAAATTAAGGTTTCCATCATGGGAATTAAGCATTCAAAATTTCTGAGAGATAAGTCAGATTATGATTCCAAATCAGTTTACATTTGGAAAAAAACACAACACAGCAATTTTAGGAAAAAATAACAATAATTCATCTAGACGTAAAAGAAATGCACGCAGACGTAGAAGGCAGTCAGCTAAATCAGTTTCTTTCTCAGACAGTGAAGCAGATTACTTTTCTGACGATATGAAACAAAAAGAGAATGTAGGCACACAACCAGTGGATATATTAAAACCCATTACACACTATACTAATGGGGACAATGTTGAACCAGTAGTTAGACCTAAGGATTCAACATACTCTACGTCAGGGAACTTGACTACTAACCCTAGAACTAAATATCAAACTTCTGCTTCAGGGAATCTAGATGAGACAGTAGGGGCTGCTACAAATAGAATGCAAACAGATAGGGATACCCTGGATCAGCTTTTTCCAATGGATATAGGAGCCACAGCTGGAGGCAATCCACAGGACAGATACCATTTGAGAACGAGCTGCCCCCAAAGCAAGTACAAATAAGCAATGTCATCAATCTATCATCTGCCACATTATCTAATAGTCAACTTAAAGCTTTGAGCTATGGTCTAAACTTTGCACTAATACATTCAATTTATTCCAAATTATTATTGATGTAAACCGGCTAATAAAGAACATCACGCTTAGGATTTTTTTTTTTTTTGTCAGACACAGAATTACATCATAAAAATGGGGAGGCTATATTACAGACAGATTTGACCTTTGAAGAAAGTTGTTATATGGTTAACTTACAACATTTGTATGATGAAAGTATTTCCGAAGAGGGGAATATTTGTGAAGGACATTGTTTTAAAAATAAATCTAGATTTTACCCCATCCAAAGTAAGGGTTATATACTAGAAACTTTTTTCAAAAGAGTGGAGAATGATCTCACTCTCCTCAAATATACTACAGATAATGTCCCTAATAATCTGGCTAGGTCAGAAAGACTAGCATTAAAAGAGATAAAAGACAATAAAGATTTGGTGGTGAGACAGACAGACAGACAGACAGACAAGGGGAGTTCTGTGGTGGTCGTAAATAGGGCTGACTACGTACGAGAAGCCTTGTGACAACTATAAAATGATTACATGGTACTGAGTAGGGATCCCACAGATAGGTTTAGGAGAGAATTACAACAACTATTGGACGATGGACTTGAATTTGGGTTTATAGACAAGGACACTTTTGAATATTTAAATGTCTCACATCCTAGAATACCCATATTTTATTTCCTCCCAAAAGTACACAAATCTCTCATTAATGTTCAAGGTAGACCCATAGTGAGTGGGATAGATTCATTTTTGGAGCATCTATCCCAATGGCTGGATTCTTTGCTCCAGCCCTTAGTCACAACTTTACCCACTAACACAAAACACACTTTGGGTCTTCTTGAACATATGGACAGTAGAGATAACTATTTGTGGTTAACAATAGTTGCAGTTTTGCTGTACAGCTCTATCACCCATGCATATGGCATTGAAGCAATTCAATATTTTTTATAAAATATTATACAGACATTCTAGTGACTTCTGGTCTTTCATTGAACAGGTGACTTTGTTTTTACTCACAATTACTTTCAATTTGAGGGTATTTACTATCTCCAGAGGTGTGGAACAACAATGGGGGGTAAGTTTGCCCCCTCCTATGCCAATCTATTTTTAGGTTGGTGGGAGCTGGCCCGCATCTTTGGAGATGGTAACCCTTACAAACAGTATATATGTTTCTACAGACGCTTTATAGATGACCTGCTATTTATATGGCCTGGAACCAAAGAGCAGCGGCCAATTCTTTTGCTGAATGGCTGAATTATAACAAAGTAGGTCTACGCTTTACCTTTGATTATCAAACATCTGAGATCAATTTTCTAGATTTGACCCTAACAGGTGATAATGGAAAAGTTGTTTTGGAGGGTATACCGCAAACCTATTTCAGGAAATACCCTGTTACATGCAGCAATTTGTCATCCCAAGCATTGTCCATACACAATTGCAAAGGGCCAGTTTGTTAGACTTAAGAGGAATTGTACTAAGTAAATAGATTTTTCAGATGAAGCACATGACTTGAATGCAAGACTTTTGGACTGAGGTTATTCCAGAAGGGATATTGATAAGGCCAGGTCAGAAGTAGACAAATTACCCAGGAATATGCTGCTTAAGGACAAGGAGAGGAACAAAAAAAACACTGCAACCGGCTACCTTTGTAACTGCCCATAGTATGCAATATAATAAGATTTGCAAGATTATTCGTAAGCACTTTGGCTTGCTTGCAGCAGATGACAAATTAACTGATGTGATGGATAAAGGTGTGAGATGTTCATATAGAAAGAGTCCTACTATAGGTAACATACTTTCCCCTTCGCAAATTAAACCCATACAAAATAAGTCAGGTTCCTGGTTAAGACACTGTGGGATGTACAGATGTGGGCACACACGGTGTAAGCCTTATCAACATGTGCAGATTACAAAAACATTTAGACCTACAGTCACGAATCAGGAGTTTGAAATCAAATCCTATCTGAATTGCAAGGTTTCTTATGTCATTTATCTTATTACATGTGACAGTTGTCATCTTCAATATGTAAGGTTGACTACTAGAGATGTGTGCTCAAGAATGAGAGAACACTTCTCTACTATTAAAATTGGTAAGGCCACTACGCCTATAGTTCAACACTTTGCAGGCATTCACAAAGGTAGTTTAAAAAAAATCAAGTGGTATGCTATTGAAAAGGCAGTGCTTCCAGGCAGAGTTGGTGACCTTGATCAGATACTATCCAAGAGGGAAATGTTCAGGGTGTTCAAGCTGAAAACCAGAATACCCCTTGGGGCTCAACTCAAGCTATGATATAATTAATTACTGGGATTAGATTCCCGAGGCTTTAAGAGCCCTTTATTATGTTACAAAATAATAATAATTTTATAAATCACAATGTAACAATTCTTTACATGTCTTTAATTGAAGGCATTTTGACCATCATGTGTTTTCAGTCTGGGGGTGGTAATAACTTCCGTTAACCACCAGGATTGAATATGAATATATCTCATGTAGATTCAATATGTACCTCTATATTGATTATGAAGATGTGACCAGCTGTGCATTTTAACATTCTAACAATGTATTCTGTTTTGATCAGGATTTATACATATTCATGCAAGTAATGAAGTGGAATATTTGTGACTGTTTTATTATTCACAAGCATTAGGTTAATGTAGATTCCTATACTTCTTGTGTGTATATGGGTATTTCCTATTTTGTTACTTGTTTTCTGTAATAAGACACCACCTATTAAATTATGAGAAAACGTATCTGTATTTAAAATTCAAACTTAGTCGTTTTGAACAAAGTCCGTTACTTGCCCATGTGAGTTATCCTATCAGTTTATTGTGACAGCAGTTTATTATTATAAGACCTTGATAAGAATTGTGTTTATACAGGTATGTACTATATGTCTTTTTGTAATTTATTGTCATTAACAAGAACTATTGTATATAACTTCATAACATTGTTTCACCTTTTTCATCAATTGAGCAAATATGTGCTATATAGGGCTGATGAATACAAGAGTTAACCAAGTTGAGGACATATTAAAGGGATATTCCAGCAAAAATTGGAAACCACATGGATGCATTTTGATATTGAACAGAAGCAATTTTGTAATATACATGCATTAGCAAAAATGCTTCTAATGAAAGCTATAGCTGTTTCAAAAGTGTATTTAAGTATGCACCGTGCACCAGCATTTTAAACACACCACTTGCTCATGGAGCCTCTGGTGCTTGTACCATCTGGTAATGACTCAATTTGTTAATTGCTGACATGATGCAAGCCCCACTGATGATATGAGTAGCTGCATTATATAAAATGTGGGGGCAGTGACAATATCTAGCTATGTTTCACATGCACATGCAGATAAAAATGTTAACACTAAACCAGTGATAACCTTTACTAGAAAGATTTTTGCTAATACAAGTATATTGCAAATATGTTTCTATTCAAAGATGTAATTCATCTATGTGCATTTAAATTTTGACTGGAATGTCCCTTTAAGTACTTGGATTTTAACCAATCAGATAACAGAAATTTGTTTAAATACCTAGAGAAAGGTGTTATGTACAGGCTATGATTACAGCACCTTTACCGAAACGCATAAGCCTAGCAGCTACGCTCTCTCCTATTAGCTGTGCCTCCTATTTTTAATATAGAATAATAAAAGTTTTTGATTTGATTTTACGGAGCTTGACTTTTCTTGTTTATTAATTATAGCACTCCACTCATAATCTGGCCCTAAATAGGGACCACAATGAGTCCACATTATCTTTACACTTTTCCTAATATTATAATTATAATTAATTAGAGTATGAATCTCAGAGTCAAGTTTCCTTAGAACCTGTTAATGTATTCCACTGTGGCCTGAAGCATTCTATACCTTATCATTATTTCCATTTGCTGCATTGTGCCTACTATTGGTTTAATGTCTTATGTATAGAAAATAATCTTTCTTCTTTGATTTCACGTTAAATGTACACTGGTGTGAAAAAATATATATTGGTAGTAGAATTTTTTTTAGCTTCAAGTTAATAATGTCAAAAATGTGTTAATATTTATAAAAATGTTCTACTTAATTTGATTTCCAATTTTCATAGAAAGTGCTGGTCTAATTTTAGCACTCCTGCAGATGGAGTCATTGAATCAAGTAAAAAAATTTAACATTATAAAAGGAAAAGAAAAACAAAGAAAGACGGGAAAAAACTAAAATAGAATTACAAAAATGAACTGCACTTGCTGTCTCTATTGATCAAATCCTTTTATTGCCATGAATCAAAATACCAGAAAACAATTTCTCATAACATTCACTTTATACGTTGGTGATTTTCTTTTTAGCAAAACAATCAGAATGTTGGTTGTGTAATGAAACATGTTTATTTATTTTACAATGAGTTCTATGAACATTATTTGTAAGCGAAATGTGATTGTCTTTGTTTTCTTAAGATTTGTTTTAGAAAACAATGTTACGTTTGCAATGTAAATTGAACCTTGCTTTATTGAAGAATGTGGTTTCTATCTAATAGATTATTTTTTTTTGCATTTGTAATGTTGGCATAAAGGGAACATGTCAGCAATTTTTACCTCTATGTGATGGAATGAAAAAATATGATTTTTTTTTCTCTAAAGAAACAATTTACTGGGGAATCTATAAAAAAATTACAATTAAACAAAATGTTTGTTCTAAAAAAATTAAACCGGTTTTACTTTTGTTATATATTGCTACTAAGCTTGAATATAGGCTAACATATTGTTGTTATGAAATATTGATAGAAATACATGAGAAAGAGATGTAAGAAAGCGGAAGACTGAGAAAAATAAATCAGTTATTCATGTAAAGTTTATGAAAAGGATCTTATGATAACAATTCCTGAGAATTTTCTTTAAGCAATTGAAACCATATATTACAGAATAAATTCATATATCAATTCTTTTTTTGCTTTAAAAAGATATTAAATTAAAAATAATAATAAGATCCCTATTTATTAACAAGTCGGTGCAGAAGGTGACCAGGCAGGAAATGTCTTAATCCATCCATGTTGGGGGATGTAAGCACCCCCTGCTCTAGGCTAATAGGTTGTCAGTCATCCTGGAATTAAGAGGCAGAGAGATTACGAAGTTGGGACCTTAGAGAACTAATTCTTAAAGCGAAGTTTGCAGGATTGCATGAGCAATGTTTACTTCAATAACAAAAAAATAATAATAATTTAGGACGAAATTAGCCGTCAAAGAGCTCGCTTCCATTTAGCCGTAATTAGGTTTGTGTGCACTCACAAAAAGTTAAATATGCTGTCGGAAATGATATTGTTTATCGACTTTTTCCAATGTCGCATTATACCTCGAAAAAAATCTTTGCGTCCCATAGAAATTAATAGAAGCCGTTAATCGATAAATTATACCAGGTTTCCAATGAAAGCGCAAACCGTTAATAAACTGTCAGAGGCTATCGATACATTGAGAAATATTACACCCAGCTCAACTAGGTGTAAAAGAGGGAAATTGTGTTTTTTGAGACCTATTTTCTATTGAAATGATAAAACTTGCAAATAATGCAAGTGTTTTAATGTAGAAATAAAATGTTCTAAGTAATATTTATTGTTGTCTCATGTATAGGAATAGTTGAACTTATATTTGAATAGAAATATCAGTATATATTTAAATATAATAATATATGCAAGAACATATCTACAGAATTCAAACTAGACCTATGCCAAGGGCAGCAATACATATTACTTATATTAATGAAGTGGTGAATATAATTATATTAAAAAATAGTATTTGATTATTGTTAAAAATATGTATTATAAATAAACTTTATTTTTCTTGAGAGCTGATCACAGGTAAGGAGCATGGACATTAAACGTAAATTCTATAGCTTAAGGTCGGGTTACCTTAGCAACTAATTGATTTTCAAGAAATCCGACGTCAGATGGAAGCGTTAACACAACGTTAAATTACATCTATATGAAAATTGTGACCGCAAGCAATGCGCAAAATATTTCAGTGGAAGCCTGGTGCTAAAATAGAGACATAAATTACTTTTAGCTGTCGGCCACTTCGGTAGCTGACGGCTCCATTTTTAAGAACTCAATGGAAGCGACCTCAAAGGGAGAAGACGCAGCCCTGCATAGCTCCACAAACCTTTTTATAGAAAGCTGTTTGGATAGCCCTACATTGAGCTCTAGGAAGATTCTCCAGATCTCAGCAGAACCCCAGCGGCTTTAGTATGCTGTCTTGTAGGCCACTGGAGCGGCAAATTTATATCCTGTGAAGCGTTGTTCTGAGGCCTAACAAAAGAGCGGGAGAACTTATGAAAGCAACAAAGACTCCATTCCTGTAGCACAGCATGAATTGTGACTTCTGCTCCATAAAAACAGCAGATATCTCAATGGGCATTGAAATCCCCTTGCCCCCTACACAAAGCCACATGGAGTTAAAGACAGTGGTGACATCTACGGACTGTGGCAGCAGTGTCTGCCAGTGAAACAAATCACTATTTTCTGCAGCGTGGGGCCTACAGTTACATTAGGATTGAGTGTGTACCACTTATATTTTGTTGCCCATCCAGACATAATTAAACTGCCTGCTTTATTGTCAGTCACTGCCTTAATGCTAAAAGGACTGAGACTTTCCTTTGCTGCTCTTTACTGAAAATCAGCCTGTGCTGCCTGCAACCAGATAATGTTGGGCAAGTCCATACAAGCAGCAAATGACTTAATATAGAATCTCAAAATAGTACAAGAGAAGTGCAAGTAGAAAAAGGGTCCAATTTATTATCAACATTGACAGTCGAAAATAGATTTGGGGAGTATATATCTAGATTAGACAGACAAAGAGCTGTCAATATCTTGAATGAAGCTGAGAATAGTCCTTCTAACATTGAAAAACCACTGGACTTATTTAGAAATCTGGAGGATTTACTGGAAAAGGATACACGGGAATGGCAGGATCTAATACTTCTTGACAACTATATATTACATAATGTCATTCCCCGTGGCCTCAGATTCTATAAGAAACCCCTATTTAAATTAGATGAGGTTGAGTTTGCTCTAGATTGGGATAAAGCCTTCCATAATTGTTCCATCACTCTCCTTAACATTCTTATTAGGTATAGAGAGTATAGATTGAAAGATTTAGAAGAGAAATTAACACTGGCAGTAGATAAAATACAGCCTTTTAAGGAAATTGAAGAATGGAAGGCCTTCAATAGCAATATCCAGAATAGAATTACAAAATATGAAAAGGATTTGAAACAGAAAAAACAGAAAAAACTAGCTAGGGATATCAACGATTATTAAGATGAGGTGGTCCATACCTATAATAAATCTAAGGATAAAAATACCACTGAACCTTTTGAAGTCCCTTTTGAGTATGATAACCCGATTGATAAAGGTCAATCTTGGGAGGATCAGAATAAGACCCCCTTAAAAATGTCAACTGGTAATAGAAATATGAATAACCTTAATAAGAAAGACCACTACCCACCCCAATCTAAGACCAACTATCATCATAATGATAGAAATAGAGAGTTGAACTGGAGAAAAGACTCATATAATTCAAACAAGAATGATTATTTGTATAATAGTCAGCAAAAACTTTCTTGGCGGTCATCTAATAAAGAACATGGTTACCCCAGATGGGAAAATACCAATAATAATTCTAGACGAATGGATAGAGGGAATATATCTCACCATTCGTCTAAGAATAGATATAATGGAAATCACTCTAATTATCAGGTAAATCCCCCCCTTCACCATAGAGATAATTTTCATAATAAGAATAGATTTGAGGCCCTAAATGTCCCCAATACTCCCTCTACACCGAGAGGATCGGTTTGGAATAGATTAGGGGCGAAACCAAAGTCTCCCACTCAAACCCATTTTTTAGACAGGGGTCAGGCACAAAATCACAGGGTGAATTCTATACCCTGGGAAGAAGAGAGGAGAGTAAGATGGGATTCAAGAGAAAGACCACAAAAAAGAGCATTAGAACGAGACGAGGGACAAGAGGAGGAGCCAGAATCAGGAGGAGGGAACAAAAGAAGGATGAACTAGAACTTATAAAAAAATATATTGTTAATCTCTCTGATGTTACCCTATCAAATGATGACATAAGACTTTTGGGCAAGGGGTTAAATTTTGCCCCCAAATCTAAACCTAATAAGTTCGAGGTCTATATGGACATTCAAAGATACATCAGAAAGATGACTTTAAAAAGATACTTTATCAAAGATAAGATTAATTTCAGTAAACAAAATACCAATAATTACCTTGAGAGTAAAGATTTTGAAACGCTTGGTATATTAAAAAGTTTGGAAACGGAAAACTTGGATACTGCTGAAATTTCCAATACCCCCTCGACCACTATTATTGACACTGATATTGATTCATTAGATTTTTCACTATACGAGGAGGAACCCCAAATTAGGCATACTAATTTCAAAGGCAAATCCCAACTATCCTCGTTTAATAAAATGGTCTGTAAGGATCTTGAGATAGAATTAACTAAATGCAGTATCAATAAATATAAAGATAACTTGACAAGGAGTGAAAGAGCAGCATTAAATTCCCTAAGAATTAACAATAATGTGGTCATCAGGGCTGCCGACAAAGGTGGAGGCCTGGTGATCCAAAACCGTGAGGTATATATAAAGGAAGCTCAAAATATTTTGGGGGATCTGGACACCTATAAATGCTTGTCTTATAACCCTACTACTAGTTTTTCTAAAAAACTTGATCTTCTACTGGGGAGAGCTAAGGAACAAGGGATCTTAACCCCAGATGAATTTAATTTTATTAAACAGAGAGACCCAAAGGTGCCCACATTTTATCATCTCCCCAAAATCCATAAGGATCCAATCAATCCCCCTGGGCGCCCCATTATCTCTGGCATCGGTTCGTTATGCCATAATTTATCGAAATATGTAGATTACTATCTGCAACCACTTGTAGTAAAGACTAAAGCCTATCTGAAAGATACAGCAGAGACAATTAAAGTATTTGAGGGGCAAATTTGGGGAGATGATTTGAGGTGGGCTACCTTTGATGTGTCATCTCTATATACAGTTATCCCCCATGTTAAGGGTTTAACAGCTGTTGAACAAGCATTTAGTGGATTTGATATCCCAGAATTACATCTAAGGTTCATACTGGATTCCATATCCTTCATTTTGTCCCATAATTATTTCGAATTTTTAGATAAATTCTACCTTCAATTAAAGGGGACTGCGATGGGGACGACCTTCGCCCCATCATACGCAAATTTGTTTATGGATAACTTTGAGAGGAGTATGATATGGAATAATAACCCATTTAAAAATAATATTATAGAATACTTTCGGTATATAGATGACGTGATTATTCTATGGAAAGGGCCAGAAAATACTCTATTAGAATTTACCGATTATATTAACCAAAATAACCATAATCTTAAATTTACTGGAAACATTTCAAATACAAGTATTGAATTTTTGTACATCATTCTTTTTGTTGATAAAAACAACAAAATATCAGTAAAAATTTTTAGGAAGACGGTAGACAAGAATAGCTTTATAGATGCCCAGAGTAGCCACTTAAATAGTTGGAAAAGTAATATTCCAACTAGTCAGTATGTCAGACTTAGACGCAACTGTACCACATTAGAAGATTTAAATAATGAGGCTGCCCTTTTGGACGAGAAATTCAGTAGAAAGGGATATAGCAGGGATATCTTAGATAGAGCAAAAACTAGGGCAATAAATCTGGATAGAGAGAAACTATTACAAAAAAGGAAGTTTGAGCTACAGAATCAACATAATCATGCCCCAGATAATGCATCAAATATGGAGCCTATACGTTTGATTACTAATTTTAATGAGGGGGCACCAATTATCAAAAGAGTTTTAAACAAACATTGGGGTATATTAAAGTCTGACCCCATTCTGGGTAACATTATAGGAGACAGACCAATGATTACCTTTAAGAAAAATAGGAATTTGAAGAATTACCAAGCAAACTTAAAAACATTAATAAATCCACTTGCAATGGCAGTTTACAAAATTGGCTCTCAGCTCCTAGGGGGACTTTCAAATGCAATAAATCAAACTGCTGTATGTGTCCCTTCATAAGAAAAGGAGATACTTTTTTTAATTATAACGGCTCTGAGTCTTTTAATATGAAACATAGATGTAACTGTCAGACAACTTACACAGTTTATTTATTGACTTGCAAGCGTGACCATATTTACATTGGGCGTACAAAAAGGAAAACCTCTAAAAGGTTCAGTGAACATCTTTATAATATTAAAACCAACTTTGATAAGCATAGTGTTCCGGTACATTTTACGACAGTACATGGGGGAAGCAACAAAGAACTAAAAATACAAATTATTGATTGGGTGCCCCCTGGCACTAACAATAGGCTGCTATGCTTAAGGAGAAAAGAAACAGAATGGATTTTTAGACTGAAGAGTTTAGCGCCGTTAGGATTAAACATTGATCTGGATGTACAAGCATTTATATGACATCCAGCATGTGATCTATATTGTAATATCCCCTTTAAAGCTCAGTGCGTATAATATGTATTAACTTTTTAGCAAACTCCTAATATGAATTTGCATTTTTTACAAGTGGGACTTTTAGCTCAGAG
This sequence comes from Bombina bombina, assembly GCF_027579735.1. Classification (NCBI taxonomy): domain Eukaryota; kingdom Metazoa; phylum Chordata; class Amphibia; order Anura; family Bombinatoridae; genus Bombina; species Bombina bombina. Next base: position 147,488,423 of record NC_069501.1, on the reverse strand, counting down.
TACAATTGTATATGGTTATGTTAATACAATATAGGCTTGTCATTAAGAATTAGAAGTAATGAACTTTTCTCTTAAAGATTTTATAATGTTTTTTTTTATATTAGATTGTTTTTATGTCATTGGTTTTAGAAATTTTATGATGCTAGATTATATTAAGTATGTTTCGGTTATCATTCTATTTTTGATTACTGTATGGTTCTCTCTTTGTGCTGATTAATTGAAATATACTACTGTTGGAATTAAGTTCAGCTTATTATTATTATTTTTTAACATTTTCTTTCACAAGGTGTTTTACAAACTTCTTTTTATGCATATTATATTGCTCATTTACTATATTAGAATGGGACTATCAGGTTAGGAAAACGGAACTTTCATTGATCAATTTTGATTTTAATTGGAGTCCTCCGATATTTAAAGATACTCACAACATAGACCAGACACTCTTGAGAAAGCCGGGTTGTCACCGGCGAAACGCGTTGAGGTCTTTTGGTCTATACAGCGATCCGTAGGAGCTGTTGCGAGAGCGTCCCTGGGAAGCAGCCTGTGACGTAATCTTCCAGTCGCATTCCACTGATACCAGCCGGGAACTTTATCGAGTAAACGCCGTTTCAGCTGACTACTGTGGACTACTATATCCTGTGTTTCCCATTGGGGCCTGTTTTTAACTTATCTCTAGTAAGTTACGTTACTAGTGTGTGTCTATTTGTATCCAATAAAATATTACCTTGAGTCGGAGGTGCGCTGTCTTCTTCTTGTTACAGTACTTATTATCAACATTCACTTCATTGCTGCAGCCTCTCTTAGAATTACTATGTGCAGAGATTGCAGGCCTCCTCTCCCTGACATTGTTGCCTGATGTTGGGGCCCAGGCAATAGTGAAAGAGAACCTACATTTGAGCTTGTATTGGTGGCTGTAGAGTGTGTTTGGGTCCACTCCCTCCCTTTTCCATTTTCTCACCCCAAGTGGATATCCCCATTCCTTCTGTTGCCCTTAATGGGTATCTCCCTACGAGAGTGGCCTGACACTTCTATTTCAGGTATACTACTTTGCACTCAGTTGTCACTCTCAGTAGTCTTGTGAAGATGCACTAATCTTCCTGGTTTGACCCTCGCCAGTCACCTCTATATAAGCTAGAAATACTACCCTTAACATTGGAGAGTCTATGAACCCCTAGAGACTCCTTATATCGCACCTAGTACTATACTAACATTTTCCTCACACATAAGTGAAGCTATTTCTTTGTGGATAAAGCCCTCCGGTTCCACTTACACAGGATGTCCCAGTCATTTAAAAAGAAACAAAAAGGCCTCTCTACATTAAAGCATACTGTTATAGACCAGTAACTTAATCACCCTCAAACCCACAAACTGGATCATATAATGACTGTTCAGACTCTGGGAGCGTAATGGAGGCCCAGACCAATGCAGCCCTTAAACGACATTCACCAAACTTAGCTCTTGCAGAGAACATCTCTAATATCTGAAAAGATACCATTAATCTATTATTAGCCTCACTATCCAAGAAATACAAAAAAATCTCATGCAGATCCTAAAAGGTATATTGCTTCCATCGGTGAGTAGACTGACACATTGGAGTGCCAACAAGAATATCTTGTGGTTGAACACACCAACCTAGTAGCTTACTCTCAGAATCTAGCAGACCAACTTACTGCCCTTGAGTCTAAGATGGCTGATCTAGAGGATAGATCAAGATGTGAAAACATAAGGATCAGAGGCAGGTATTGGAAGATTTCTTACAGGATCTCTTCAAATCCATCTTAGGACACACCCTAGTAAATTAACCACTCATTAATATGGTTCATAAAGTCCTTATGCTAAGATCAGTGGATAATGATAAGATGTCATAGCTAGACACCATTAATACACTTTCAAGAAAAATTGATTTGAGCAATATCTAAAGGAATCCCCATTCTCCAGTACATTTGACTGCTTTCATCACCAACTAACTCTTCACCGTTACCTAAGTGAAAGACGTGAACAGTCTCCTATACTTCCCTGTTTCTGTTCACTTGCTTTCCTGAAGCTAATTTGCTCTATACTTAGTCACCCCCCCCCCCAGACTGGGAGATAAATGGGGATTACAGCTTTGGCAGCTGTTGACCATAATACCTTGACCCTGTGGAACCTCCTCTAGTACCTTGAATCAGACCACACGTGAGACTTAATATTATATATTTTTTTAAGTATCCTTACTGTTGCATTTATTGTTCATCCTGGTAGTTGACAATAGTTAGAGTGTTTAATTTATCTATAATTAAAGAATTACGGTTATTATTGCAGCATAAATAGGTAGACAGCTACTGTACTTCGATTAAAAAATGTCCACATTTGGATGCTTTTAGATCAGCTTCTTTCAGAACCATGGACTTCTGAGCTTTCTCTCATAATCCAAGAATATATACTATGATAATGGTGAAACAAATCTTGCAATGGTCTGGGCAGCCATGAAAGCCTATTTGAGATATCACTAAGCCAGACAGATAGCTCATTGTGGTAATGCACTGTTACAGAGATCTGTGGCAACCCAAGGGTTGCAGGTGTGATCCCGGCAAGGTCCACTCAGCCTTTCGAGGTTGGTTAAATGAGTACCATTAAGTTTGGTAATAATAATACCTGTTATCAGTGCCACAAGTCGATTAAGTTTGAGGTTGTGCACTATACAAGTATCTATTATTATTATTAAAAAATGGCACAGATTCATAAGTCTCAGAAGATCTTCTTTGCTAAACTATATGATGATTTAAGAATTTTAGAATGACAAATAAAAGAGACCCAAAGGACCTTCTAGCAAACCAGATAGAGCCCTAACAGAAGAATAGAGGCTAAACTAACTCAGTGGTAAGTAATATGGAACACAGACATTCAACTTCATAAGCCACTGTCTGTTCATTATAGGTGCCTCATAAACTGTCAAGCTATTCTTAAAGCTAAATACATTGAGCCTTAGGAGGTGTACTGCAGGCGGAAGTTAAAAGTATGGCTAAACACTTATTTCCCTAATTTTCCACATGTCATCTATTATAACATATGGCAGCATTTACACAGTGATACTAATATCTGCACTTGTTAATTTTTTATGGCGCATATTACCACATATGTATATCATCTATCTTTAAAAATAAAAATATTTTTTTATGAGTGAAGAAAAATGCTATTTCAAGTATTTCTATTTTAAAACAAAAGTTGGTGTTAGCATAGCTTTAAAGGGTTATGGTATATGGCAAGGTGTTTGATTGGGAAGGGCTCAAAGGTGTATATATATTGTATATACTGTATATACAGTCATGGCCAAAAATATTGGCACCCCTGCATTTCAGATAATGCACCACATCGCCCAGAAAATTGTTGCAATTACAAATGTTTAGGCATTCTCATTCTCAGGTTAATTTCTTTTGTTTGTATTGCAATGATACAAAAAAGGGGAGAAAAAAAGCCAAATCGGACACATTCCACACAAAACTCTGAAAATGGACTGGACAAAATTATTGGCACCTTCTCAAAAGTGTAAGAAATAATTGCATTTCAAGTTTGTGATGCTCCTGTAATTTGTAATTAAACTCACCTGTATCAATTAACAGGTGCTGACAATATAGAAATCACACCAGCAACCAGGTAAAATGGTGAAAAATGTACTGAACCATTCTGTTGTGTGTTTCTGTGTGCCACACTGAGCATGGAGAAGAGAAAGAGCAGCAAATAATTGTCTGAGGATTTGAGAACAAAAATTGTGGAAAAGCATGGACAATCTCAAGGTTACAAGTCTATCTCCAGAGATCTTAATATTCCTGTGTCCACTGTGTGCAACATTGTCAAGAAGTTTACAGCCCATAGCATTGTAGCTAATCTCCCTGGATGTGGACGAAAGACATTTATCAAATATTGCAATAAAGGATTGTTTGAATGGTGGATACAGAACCTCAAGCTGTCCTTCCTTCAGGCACAGGGTACAAATGTGTCAGCTCGCACCATACAAATGTGTCAGCTCGCACTATACGTCGCCATCTGAATGAAAAGGGACGCTATGGTAGGAGACCCAGGAGGACCCCACTGCTTATACAGAAACATAAAAAAGCAAGATTGTATTTTGACAAAACTTACCTAAGGAAGCCAAAATCCTTTTGAGAGGATTTGTTGTGGACAAACAAAACAAAATTACAGCTTTTTGGTAATTCCCATCATTCTACTGTTTTCGGAAAAAGAAATAAAGCTTTTATAGAAAAGAATACAGTCCCTACAGTCAAACATGGTGGAGGTTCACTGATGTTTTAGGGTTGCTTTGCTGCTTCAGGCACTGGATGTCTTGACTGTGTGCATGGCATTACGGAATCTGAAGACTACCAAAGAATTCTGTGGTGCACCCAGTGTCTCTCCATCAGAGATCATGGGCGTGATCCGATATACAACGCAGGTTTTGGCGCAAGCATGGAAACCTGTGCCACCCGTATTTTCAGCTTGCACATCGAGCTATCACATATACGGCGCCAACAGTTGCTAAAGTGCCGTAAGTCTGACAAACTAGCGATGTCCAGAAATAAGCGTAAGTACGAATTTCTGGAGTCGTCAGTGACTAACGGCACTTTAGAAACTGCTGCCGCATAAAAAAACTAACTAAGTATAAAATCTCCCGTTACTCTCTAACATGCCTCCCAAAAATAGCCCCTAATGTGAGCCCCCTACACCGCCGCCACCTACATTAACTATATTAACCCCTAATCTGAGCCCCCTACCCCACCGCCACCTACATTAACTATATTACCCCCTAATATGATTCCCCTACCCCGCCGCCAGCTATATTAAATTTATTACCCCCTAATGTGAGCCCCCTACACCGCCGCCACCTACATTAACTATATTAACCCCTAATATGATTCCCCTACACCGCCGCCACCTATATTAAATATATTAATCACTAAACCTAAGTCTAACCCTAACACCCCCTAACTTAATTATTATTGAAATAAATCTAAATAATATTAATATTATTAACTAAATTATTCCTATTTAAAACTAAATTCTTACCTATAAGATAAACCCTAAGATAGCTACAATATAATTAATAATTACATTGTAGCTATTTTAGGGTTTATATTTATTTTACAGGTAACTTTGTATTTATTTTAACTAGGTACAATAGCTATTAAGTAGTTAATAACTATTTAATAGCTACCTAGTTAAAAGAATTACCAAATTACCTGTAAAATAAATCCTAACCTAAGTTACCATTACACCTAACACTACCCTATCAATAAATTAATTAAATAAACTACAATTATCTCAACTAAAATACAATTAAATACACTAATCTATATTAAAAAAAACCAAAAACACTATATTACAAAAAATAAAAAAAGATTACAAGAATTACAATGTAATTATAATTTATTAATTATATTGTAGCTATCTTAGGGTTTATTTTATAGGTAAGTATTTAGTTTTAAATAGGAATAATTTGGTTAATAATATTAATTTTATTTAGATTTATTTAAATAATAATTAAGTTAGGGGGTGTTAGGGTTAGACTTAGGTTTAGTGGTTAATATATTTAATATAGGTGGCGGCGGTGTAGGGGGATCATATCAGGGGTTAATATAGTTAAAATAGGTGGCGGCGGGGTAGGGGGCTCAGATTAGGTGGTAATATAGTTAATGTAGGTGGCGGCGGGGTAGGGGGTTCACATTAGGGGGTAATAAATTTAATATAGCTGGCGGCGGGGTAGGGGAATCATATTAGGGGGTAATATAGTTAATGTAGCAGGCGGCAGAGTAGGGGGCTCACATTAGGGGGTAATAAATTTAATATAGGTGGCGGCGGTGTAGGGGAATCATATTAGGGGGTAATACATTTAATATAGCTGGCGGCAGTGTAGGGGGATCAGATTAGGGGGTAATACATATAATGTAGGTGGCGGCGGGGTCCGGGAGCTGCGGTTTAGGGGTTAAACACTTTATTAGGGATTGTGGCGGGGGATTGCGGTTGACAGGTAGATAGACATTGCGCATGCGTTAGGTGTTTTATTTTGCAGGTAGTTTAGGGCGTTACGGGGCTCCAATACTCAGCATAAGTCTTACTACGCCTGCATTTTGTAGCGAGGTGAAAATGGAGTAAGATTTCTCCATTTTCTCCACGTAAGTCCTTACACTGTATATTGGATACCAAACTGCGCAGGTTTGGTATATCACTCTATGGGCCAAAAACTATGGCCGAAGGGGGAAATATACGAGCGTAACTTCTATGCTACGACGTATATGTGATACCAAACCAGCGCAAAATTTGGCATCACCTGCTTTTGCGGGCGACGCTGCATATCGGATCGGGCCCCATGGGTCTTACAGCAGGACAATAACCAAAAGCACACGTCAAAAAGCACCCAGAAATAGTTTAACACAAAACACTGGAGAGTACTAAACTTGCCAGCAATGAGTCCAAAACTCAATCCCATAGTGCACCTGTGGAGAGATCTCAAAACGGCAGTTGAGAAAAGAAACCCTTACAATCTGAAAGACCTGGAGCAGTTTGGCGAAAGAAAAATGGTCCAAAATTCCATTAGAGAGGTGTAAGAAACTCATTGATAACTATAGGAAATTAATGGTTTCAGTTATTTTTTCCAAGGGGTGTGCTACCAAATGTTAAATTGAGGGTGCCAATAATTTTGTCTAGTCCATTTTCAGAGTTTTGTGTGGAATGTGTCAGATTTGGTTTTGTGTGGAATGTGTCAGATTTGGCTTTTTTTCCCACTTTTTTGTGTCATACCAATACAGACAAAAGAAATAAACATGAGAATACCTAAACATTTGTAATTGCAAGAATGTTCTGGGCGAAGTGGAGCATTATCTGACAGAAATGCAGGGGTGCCAATATTTTTGACCATGACTGTATGTATATAGCTATATCTACAGATAAAGTTGGGGCTGTAAAATATATCAAGCATTGTAAATAACTTTGACCCTTTGCTTTCCTCAAAAATATTAAGCACAATTTATTAATTAATACTTGCATTTTTTTTTTTTTTTTGAGTACCGGCACACTTACAAATATACCAATATATACACTTTTGAGTCCTTCCCAGTAGACATGTGCACCGCTAAAAAATTCGGTTCGTTTTCGGTTCGGATCGATTCGGACTTTTAGAATTTCGTTTCGGATCGAATCTGATTCGGCAAAATTTGAATAAATTCGTTTCGGATTTATTCGGATCCGAATAAATTCGTTTCGGATTTATTCGGATTCGGCTGAATTCGGTTCTATTCCGTTCCGAAATTCGGTATGTTTTTACTACACTAACACCCATTTAGTACACTAAGTCACTAACACCCATAAACTACCTATGAACCACTAAACCGAGGCCCCCCCACATCGCAAACCCTATAATAACATTATTTAACCCCTAATCTGCCGATCGGATATCGCCGCCGCCTACATTATAGCTATTAACCCCTAATCTGCTGTCCCTAACACCGCCGACCCCTACATTATAGTTATTAACCCCTAATCTGCCTCCCCCAACGTCGCCGCAATCTAACTATAAGTATTAACCCCTAATCTGCCGACCCAATATCGCCGCCGCCTACATTATAGCTATTAACCCCTAATCTGCTGTCCCTAACACCGCCGACCCCTACATTATAGTTATTAACCCCTAATCTGCCTCCCCCAACGTCGCCGCAATCTAACTATAAGTATTAACCCCTAATCTGCCGACCCGATATCGCCGCCGCCTACATTATAGCTATTAACCCCTAATCTGCTGTCCCTAACACCGCCGACCCCTACATTATAGTTATTAACCCCTAATCTGCCCCCCCCCAACGTCGCCGCAATCTAACTACAAGTATTAACCCCTAATCTGCCGACCCGATATCGCCGCCGCCTACATTATAGCTATTAACCCCTAATCTGCTGTCCCTAACACCGCCGACCCCTACATTATAGTTATTAACCCCTAATCTGCCTCCCCCCAACGTCGCCGCAATCTAACTACAAGTATTAACCCCTAATCTGCCGACCGCAAATCGCCGCCACTATAATAAATGTATTAACCCCTAAACCGCCGCACTCCCGCCTCGCAAACACTATAATACATTTTATTAACCCCTAATCTGCCCTCCCTAACATCGCCGCCACCTACCTACAATTATTAACCCCTAATCTCCCGCCCCCATCGTCGCCGCTACTATAATAAGGTTATTAACCCCTAAACCTAAGTCTAACCCTAACCCTAACACCCCCTAACTTAAATATAATTTAAATAAAACGAAATAAGTTTACTATAGTTAAATAAATGAATCCTATTTAAAACTAAAGACTTACCTGTAAAATAAACCCTAAGATAGCTGCAATATAACTAATAGTTACTTTGTAGCTATTTTAGGATTTATTTTTATTTTACAGGCAACTTTGTATTTATTTTAACTAGGTACAATAGTTATTAAATAGTTAATAACTATTTAATAACTACCTAGCTAAAATAAATACAAATTTACCTGTAAAATAAATCCTAACCTAAGTTACACTAACACCTAACACTACACTATCATTAAATTAACTAAATAAATGAATCATATTTAAAACAAAATACTTACCTGTAAAATAAACCCTAATATAGCTGCAATATAACTAATAGTTACATTGTAGCTATTTTAGCATTTATATTTATTTTACAGGCAACTTTGTATTTATTTTAACTAGGTACAAAAGCTATTAAATAGTTATTGACTAATTAATAGCTAACTAGTTAAAATAATTACAAAATTACCTGTAAAATAAATCCTAACCTAAGTTACAATAAAACCTAACACTACACTGTCATTAAATAAATTAACTACAAGTACCTACAATTATCTACAATTAAATAAACTAAAGTACAAAACCCCCCCACTAAATTACAAAAAAAAACAAACACTAAATTACAAAAAATAAAAAAATATTACAAGAATTTTAAACTAATTACACCTAATCTAAGCCCCCTAATAAAATAACAAAGCCCACCAAAATAAAAAAAATGCCCTACCCTATACTAAATTACAAAAGTTAACAGCTATATTACCTTACCAGCCCTGAACAGGGCCCTTTGCGGGGCATGCCCCAAAGAAAACAGCTCTTTTGCCTGTAAAAAAAAAAACACAACCCCCCCCCACATTACAACCCACCACCCACATACCCCTACTCTAACCCAAACCCCCCTTAAATAAACCTAACACTACCCCCCTGAAGATCTCCCTACCTTGAGTCGTGTTCACCCAGCCGGGCCGAAGTCTTCATCCGATGGGGCAGAAGAGGACATCCAGACCGGCAGAAGTCTTCATCCAAGCGGGGCAAGAAGAGGTCTTCCATCCATCATACAAGTACCAAAATACAAACAAACACTAAATTACAAAAAATAATAAAATATTACAATAATTTTAAACTAATTACACCTAATCTAAGCCCCCTACTAGCTATTAATATAGCTTCAATATAACTAATAGTTACATTGTAGCTATTTTAGGATTTATATTTATTTTACAGGCAACTGTATTTATTTTAACTAGGTACAATAGCTATTAAATAGTTAATAACTATTTAATAACTACCTAGCTAAAATAAATACAAATTTACCTGTAAAATAAATCATAACCTAAGTTACAATTACACCTAACACTACACTATCATTAAATTAACTAAATAAATGAATCCTATATAAAACTAAAGACTTACCTGTAAAATAAACCCTAATATAGCTGCAATATAACTAATAGTTACATTGTAGCTATTTTAGCATTTATATTTATTGTACAGGCAACTTTGTATTTATTTTAACTAGGTACAATAGCTATTAAATAGATATTTACTGTTTAATAGCTACCTAGTTAAAATAATTACAAAATTACCTGTAAAATAAATCCTAACCTAAGTTACAATTAAACCTAACACTACACTATCATTAAATAAATTAACTACAAGTACCTACAATTAAATACAATTAAAAAACTAAACTAAAGTACAACCCCCCCCCCCCCCACTAAATTACAAAAAATAAAAAAATATTACAAGAATTTTAAACTAATTACACCTAATCTAAGCCCCCTAATAAAATAACAAAGCCCCCCAAAATAAAAAAAATGCCCTACCCTATACTAAATTACAAAAGTTAACAGCTCTATTACCTTACCAGCCCTGAACAGGGCCTTTTGCGGGGCATGCCCCAAAGAAAACAGCTCTTTTGCCTGTAAAAAAAAACACAACCCCCCCCCCCACATTACAACCCACCACCCACATACCCCTACTCTAACCCAAACCCCCCTTAAATAAACCTAACACTACCCCCCTGAAGATCTCCCTACCTTGAGTCGTGTTCACCCAGCCGGGCCGAAGTCTTCATCCGATGGGGCAGAAGAGGACATCCAGACTGGCAGAAGTCTTCATCCAAGCGGGGCAAGAAGAGGTCTTCCATCCATCAGAAAAGTACAAAAAAACAAACAAACACAAAATTAGCATAAATAATAAAATATTGCAATAATTTTAAACTAATTACACCTAATCTAAGCCCCCTACTAGCTATTAATATAGCTACAATATAACTAATAGTTACATTGTAGCTATTTTAGGATTTATATTTATTTTACAGGCAACTTTGTATTTATTTTAACTAGGTACAATAGCTATTAAATAGTTAATAACTACCTAGCTAAAATAAATACAAATTTACCTGTAAAATAAACCCTAACCTAAGTTACAATTACACCTAACACTACACTGTCATTAAATTAACTAAATAAATTAATCCTATATAAAACTAAATACTTACCTGTAAAATAAACCCTAATATAGCTACAATATAACTAATAGTTACATTGTAGCTATTTTAGCATTTATATTTATTTTACAGGCAACTTTGTATTTATTTTAACTAGGTACAATAGCTATTAAATAGTTATTGACTAATTAATAGCTACCTAGTTAAAATAATTACAAAATTACCTGTAAAATAAATCCTAACCTAAGTTACTATTAAACCTAACACTACACTATCATTAAATAAATTAACTACAAGTACCTACAATTAAATACAATGAAATAAACTAAACTAAAGTACAAAAAAAACAAACACTAAATTACAAAAAATAAAAAAAATTACAAGAATTTTAAACTAATTACACCTAATCTAAGCCCCCTAATAAAATAACAAAGCCCCCCAAAATAAAAAAATGCCCTACCCTATACTAAATTACAAAAGTAATCAGCTCTATTACCTTACCAGCCCTGAACAGGGCCTTTTGCGGGGGCATGCCCCAAAGAAAACAGCTCTTTTGCCTGTAAAAAAAAACACAATACCCCCCCCCCCCACATTACAACCCACCACCCACATACCCCTACTCTAACCCAAACCCCCCTTAAATAAACCTAACACTACCCCCCTGAAGATCTCTCTACCGTGTCTTCACCCAGCGGGCCGAAGTCTTCATCCGATCGGGCAGAAGAGGACATCCAGACCGGCAGAAGTCTTCATCCAAGTGGGGCAAGAAGAGGTCTTCCATCCATCAGAAGTCTTGATCCAGGCGGCATCTTCTCTGTTCATCCATCCGGAGCGGAGCGGCAGCATCCTGAAGACATCCCACGCAGAGCATCCTCTTCTTTCTTGATCCGACGACTAGGTGACTGTACCTTTAAGTGACGTCATCCAAGATGGCGTCCCTTGAATTCCGATTGGCTGATAGGATTCTATCAGCCAATCGGAATTAAGGTAGGAAAAATCTGATTGGCTGATTCAATCAGCCAATCAGATTCAAGTTCAATCCGATTGGCTGATCCAATCAGCCAATCAGATTGAGCTCGCATTCTATTGGCTGATCGGAACAGCCAATAGAATGCGAGGTCAATCTGATTGGCTGATTCCATCAGCCAATCGGATTGAACTTTAATCTGATTGGCTGATTAAATCAGCCAATCAGATTTTTCCTACCTTAATTCCGATTGGCTGATAGAATCCTATCAGCCAATCGGAATTCAAGGGACGCCATCTTGGATGACGTCACTTAAAGGTACAGTCACCTAGTCGTCGGATCAAGAAAGAAGAGGATGCTCTGCGTGGGATGTCTTCAGGATGCTGCCGCTCCGCTCCGGATGGATGAACAGAGAAGATGCCGCCTGGATCAAGACTTCTGATGGATGGAAGACCTCTTCTTGCCCCACTTGGATGAAGACTTCTGCCGGTCTGGATGTCCTCTTCTGCCCGATCGGATGAAGACTTCGGCCCGCTGGGTGAAGACACGGTAGAGAGATCTTCAGGGGGGTAGTGTTAGGTTTATTTAAGGGGGGTTTGGGTTAGAGTAGGGGTATGTGGGTGGTGGGTTGTAATGTGGGGGGGGGGTATTGTGTTTTTTTTTACAGGCAAAAGAGCTGTTTTCTTTGGGGCATGCCCCCGCAAAAGGCCCTGTTCAGGGCTGGTAAGGTAATAGAGCTGATTACTTTTGTAATTTAGTATAGGGTAGGGCATTTTTTTATTTTGGGGGGCTTTGTTATTTTATTAGGGGGCTTAGATTAGGTGTAATTAGTTTAAAATTCTTGTAATTTTTTTTATTTTTTGTAATTTAGTGTTTGTTTTTTTTGTACTTTAGTTTAGTTTATTTCATTGTATTTAATTGTAGGTACTTGTAGTTAATTTATTTAATGATAGTGTAGAGTTAGGTTTAATAATAACTTAGGTTAGGATTTATTTTACAGGTAATTTTGTAATTATTTTAACTAGGTAGCTATTAATTAGTCAATAACTATTTAATAGCTATTGTACCTAGTTAAAATAAATACAAAGTTGCCTGTAAAATAAATATAAATGCTAAAATAGCTACAATGTAACTATTAGTTATATTGTAGCTATATTAGGGTTTATTTTACAGGTAAGTATTTAGTTTTATATAGGATTAATTTATTTAGTTAATTTAATGACAGTGTAGTGTTAGGTGTAATTGTAACTTAGGTTAGGGTTTATTTTACAGGTAAATTTGTATTTATTTTAGCTAGGTAGTTATTAACTATTTAATAGCTATTGTACCTAGTTAAAATAAATACAAAGTTGCCTGTAAAATAAATATAAATCCTAAAATAGCTACAATGTAACTATTAGTTATATTGTAGCTATATTAATAGCTAGTAGGGGGCTTAGATTAGGTGTAATTAGTTTAAAATTATTGTAATATTTTATTATTTTTGCTAATTTAGTGTTTGTTTGTTTTTTTGTACTTTTCTGATGGATGAAAGACCTTTTCTTGCCCCGCTTGGATGAAGACTTCTGCCAGTCTGGATGTCCTCTTCTGCCCCATCGGATGAAGACTTCGGCCCGGCTGGGTGAACACGACTCAAGGTAGGGAGATCTTCAGGGGGGTAGTGTTAGGTTTATTTAAGGGGGGTTTGGGTTAGAGTAGGGGTATGTGGGTGGGGGGTTGTAAGGTGGGGGGAGGGATTGTGTTTTTTTTTTACAGGCAAAAGAGCTGTTTTCTTTGGGGCATGCCCCGCAAAGGGCCCTGTTCAGGGCTGGTAAGGTAATAGAGCTGTTAACTTTTGTAATTTAGTATAGGTTAGGGCATTTTTTTTTATTTTGGGGGGCTTTGTTATTTTATTAGGGGGCTTAGATTAGGTGTAATTAGTTTAAAATTCTTGTAATATTTTTTATTTTTTGTAATTTAGTGGGGGGGGGTTTGTACTTTAGTTTAGTTTTTTTAATTGCATTTAATTGTAGGTACTTGTAGTTAATTTATTTAATGATAGTGTAGTGTTAGGTTTAATTGTAACTTAGGTTAGGATTTATTTTACAGGTAATTTTGTAATTATTTTAACTAGGTAGCTATTAAATAGTCAATATCTATTTAATAGCTATTGAACCTAGTTAAAATGAATACAAAGTTGCCTGTACAATAAATATAAATGCTAAAATAGCTACAATGTAACTATTAGTTATATTGCAGCTATATTAGGGTTTATTTTACAGGTAAGTCTTTAGTTTTATATAGGATTCATTTATTTAGTTAATTTAATGATAGTGTAGTGTTAGGTGTAATTGTAACTTAGGTTATGATTTATTTTACAGGTAAATTTGTATTTATTTTAGCTAGGTAGTTATTAAATAGTTATTAACTATTTAATAGCTATTGTACCTAGTTAAAATAAATACAAAGTTGCCTGTAAAATACATATAAATCCTAAAATAGCTACAATGTAACTATTAGTTATATTGAAGCTATATTAATAGCTAGTAGGGGGCTTAGATTAGGTGTAATTAGTTTAAAATTATTGTAATATTTTATTATTTTTGGTAATTTAGTGTTTGTTTGTATTTTGGTACTTGTATGATGGATGGAAGACCTCTTCTTGCCCCGCTTGGATGAAGACTTCTGCCGGTCTGGATGTCCTCTTCTGCCCCATCGGATGAAGACTTCGGCCCGGCTGGGTGAACACGACTCAAGGTAGGGAGATCTTCAGGGGGGTAGTGTTAGGTTTATTTAAGGGGGGTTTGGGTTAGAGTAGGGGTATGTGGGTGGTGGGTTGTAATGTGGGGGGGGGATTGTGTTTTTTTTTTACAGGCAAAAGAGCTGTTTTCTTTGGGGCATGCCCCGCAAAGGGCCCTGTTCAGGGCTGGTAAGGTAATAGAGCTGTTAACTTTTGTAATTTAGTATAGGGTAGGGCATTTTTTTTTATTTTGGGGGGCTTTGTTATTTTATTAGGGGGCTTAGATTAGGTGTAATTAGTTTAAAATTCTTGTAATATTTTTTTATTTTTTGTAATTTAGTGTTTGTTTTTTTTTGTAATTTAGTGGGGGGGTTTTGTACTTTAGTTTATTTAATTGTAGATAATTGTAGGTACTTGTAGTTAATTTATTTAATGACAGTGTAGTGTTAGGTTTAATTGTAACTTAGGTTAGGATTTATTTTACAGGTAATTTTGTAATTATTTTAACTAGGTAGCTATTAATTAGTCAATAACTATGTAATAGCTATTGTACCTAGTTAAAATAAATACAAAGTTGTCTGTAAAATAAATATAAATGCTAAAATAGCTACAATGTAACTATTAGTTATATTGCAGCTATATTAGGGTTTATTTTACAGGTAAGTATTTTGTTTTAAATATGATTCATTTATTTAGTTAATTTAATGATAGTGTAGTGTTAGGTGTTAGTGTAACTTAGGTTAGGATTTATTTTACAGGTAAATTTGTATTTATTTTAGCTAGGTAGTTATTAAATAGTTATTAACTATTTAATAACTATTGTACCTAGTTAAAATAAATACAAAGTTGCCTGTAAAATAAAAATAAATCCTAAAATAGCTACAAAGTAACTATTAGTTATATTGCAGCTATCTTAGGGTTTATTTTACAGGTAAGTCTTTAGTTTTAAATAGGATTCATTTATTTAACTATAGTAAACTTATTTCGTTTTATTTAAATTATATTTAAGTTAGGGGGTGTTAGGGTTAGGGTTAGACTTAGGTTTAGGGGTTAATAACCTTATTATAGTAGCGGCGACGATGGGGGCGGGAGATTAGTGGTTAATAATTGTAGGTAGGTGGCGGCGATGTTAGGGAGGGCAGATTAGGGGTTAATAAAATGTATTATAGTGTTTGCGAGGCGGGAGTGCGGCGGTTTAGGGGTTAATACATTTATTATAGTGGCGGCGATTTGCGGTCGGCAGATTAGGGGTTAATACTTGTAGTTAGATTGCGGCGACGTTGGGGGGAGGCAGATTAGGGGTTAATAACTATAATGTAGGGGTCGGCGGTGTTAGGGACAGCAGATTAGGGGTTAATAGCTATAATGTAGGCGGCGGCGATATCGGGTCGGCAGATTAGGGGTTAATACTTGTAGTTAGATTGCGGCGACGTTGGGGGAGGCAGATTAGGGGTTAATAACTATAATGTAGGGGTCGGCGGTGTTAGGGACACCAGATTAGGGGTTAATAGCTATAATGTAGGCGGCGGCGATATCGGGTCGGCAGATTAGTGGTTAATACTTATAGTTAGATTGCGGCGACGTTGGGGGAGGCAGATTAGGGGTTAATAACTATAATGTAGGGGTCGGCGGTGTTAGGGACAGCAGATTAGGGGTTAATAGCTATAATGTAGGTGGCGGCGATATTCGGTCGGCAGATTAGGGGTTAATAAAATAATGCAGGTGTCAGCGATAGCGGAGGCAGCAGATTAGGGGTTAATAAGTGTCAGATTAGGGGTGTTTAGAGACTCGGGGTACATGTTAGGGTGTTAGGTGCAGACTTAGTGTTTCCCCATAGGAAACAATGGGGCTGCGGTGTTAGTTTTTTTTCAGCCGAAACTCCCATTGTTTCCTATGGGGAAATGCCGAATCTTAACGAGCTAATTCGGATTTATTCTGAGATACGGCAGCTATTTCGGATTCATTCGGTAGATTCGGAAGTATTTTAATTCGGAAATCCGAATCGATCCGAATCTCCGAATTTACCGAATTTACCGAATTTCCGAATTAATCCGAAACGAACCGCACATGTCTACTTCCCAGTCAAACACCTTGTCATTTTCCATATCCATAACATTTTACTTCAGGTCTAAAAGTTGCTAACACTGCACTATCAATAGCTATCAATAGCACTCCATTTGTAATCAGAAATTTTAGATAGCAACATATTTTTAATCTTTTTGAGATTCATGTATTTCTCAGTACAGAATAATTGCACAGTTTTAAGTAGAGTTTATATTTTTAACCTGTTATTTTTTGCCCCTATGATCTTATGTTGGTGTTGCACATAAGGCTAATTTTGTAATTATGTGGACTAATTGCTATTTAACATGATAACTCAGGTCTTTCAGTCCTTAATTTAATTATTGCAAAAAGCATATTGCTATTCATTATTATTATGCATATGAATTCCAGATCTGCTGTTAAGCTAGTAAATTTATTTGTGTAATTTTACCAGCAATGGATTATGTCCAAGTAAAGTGCATGACTATTTTCTTTTTTAAATACAAAGTTAAAGGGACAGTCTACACCAAAAATTTTCTTATTTAAAAAGATAGATAATCCCTTTATTACCCATTCCCTGTTTTTGCATAACCAACACAGTTATATTAATATACTTTTTACCTCTGTGATTACCTTGTATCTAAGCCTTTGCAGACAGCCTCCTTATCTAAGTGACTTTGACAGACATGCAATGTAGTCAATCAGTGAAGACTCCTAAATAACTTCACGGGAGTGAGCACAATGTTATCTATATGACACATGTGAACTAGCACAGTCTAACTGTGAAAAACTTTCAAAATGCTCTGAGCTAGGAGGTGGTTTTCAACTGTTTAGAAATCAGTTTGAGCCTAGCTAGGTTTAGCTTTTCAAAAATACCACCAAGGGAAACAAAGCAAATTTGATGATAAAAGTAAATTGGAAAGTTGTTTAAAACTGCATGCCCTATCTGAATCATTAAAGTTTAGTTTTGACTTTACTGTCCCTTTAATCATTGGTATATGTTCCAATATATTAGAAGAGCCAAGCAAAATGCTTAAAATCCCTTTAAAAGTATTTAAAGTCACTATTTAAAGGAAAATAAAATGGTTTGAGATCCTAATATAACATTTTTAATAAGGGTTAAACCCACCCGTAAGAGACATCTGCCTAGCATAACTAACAGACATTTAAATAAATTATGACACAACAAAGGTAATTGCAGAGATGACCATACATGGCAGTGTTTAATTAACAATATAAAACTTTACGGCATGAAAACAAATAAACTTTTTAAAAGGAAAATTCCCAAAGGGGGAGGGGGTGCAGCACAAGAGCTTCTAATCTAGACTCCAGGCATCAGCAGCTCAAGGCCCCAAAATTAACATGAACACTTGGGAGCCCCTAAGGAGCCCTTCAAGTAACAACGAGATGACTCTAGGAGCCTAGTGCAACTAGGCCAGCAAGGAGGAGTAAAATAGGCTCCAAACTGCTGTATCTTGCCACTCCCATTATCTCAACCCTAACGTAAACCAACTTAAAGCAGGGGCTAGCTCTTGCAGCCATCCTAACCAACAAAATAATGAGATAATGCTGCCTTCAAATTATCCAAAAACAAATCTAGCCCAAGATTTGAAAGATTAACCCCATCTGCCTGATACAAATGTCTCAAGTAAACTATAAGATTAACATGCAGTATCATAAAATCCACAGCAACTACAACAACTTTGCCCAACTCCTTGTTGATCCTTTTCCTAACACTGTAAGAAGCCACATGGCAGGCAAGATGCTGCCAAGCCCTCTTTATTACTACACAGGGCCAACTCAATCTTACCCCAGAGATCCTAATACTGAGTCATCTGGCATCAGCTTTCATGATATTAATCAGATCTAAAGCAGAGACAGTGCCCAGGCCATTACCACCCAGATGGAGGACAATGATATAAAGCTTGCTCCACCTAACCAACACCTTCTCTATTGTTGCTGGAAGATCACTCCGACTGATGCCCCTCCTGCCCATTCAATGTATAGAAGTCTGAGCAAGAATGAATCCCATATTTTGCCTTCCATGTCTGGACAACGCCCTGATAGAAGACCAATGAATGTAGGAGTGACCCACTATCCACACCCTAAGTAGAGCACTAGGAATGCCTGCAAATAAACACAAAATAAGTCTTTATTAACATCAACTAAAGGAAATAAAGCTAAAGCCAACCAACAAAGGATGAATATAATCTTTGTAACAGTGTGAGTTCCACCCACTAAATCGTATGATCTCATCAACTTACCTGCCCTGTACCTTAGCACTCGTAGCCACCCCTATGGGAAAAGAATAGGCTGTAATCTGCCTGCAACTTGGTGTAAAATAAAAGTGTTAGTTGGAGCTAATGCAGCTGGCTGGAAGCAGCACCAACAAATCTAGCAATACCTAACTTGGCACTACTTCCCTACTAGGACTGGAGAAAAAGTCCTGCAGGTCAATGGAGCTAAAGACACACACACTATGGTGGGCCCACCTTCCAGAATCTGACAAATAAATAAAGGACATGGCACTCAATGAGCGACTGCAGCTAGAACAAACTTGCAAAACACCCCCCAATGAAACCTAGACAATGTATCAGCCAGCGCATTATTTACTCTGGGCATATGCTGTGCCACAAAATGAATGTTGCAAAGCATGTACTTCAACACTAAAAAGTGTAAATACCTCACTACTGGCCTAGATGACATGGATAAGCAATTGATAGTGTCGATAATTCTAAGATTATAAGTCCAAAATATTACTGACCTGTTTGCATGCCTTCTCTCCCACAGAGCTACTGCCATTAGTATAGGGATGATTTCTAAAAACGGCAAGCTCTAAACAAAACCCAACACCATCCACTATACAGGCCATTAACCCATGTTTCACAAACTCTGAAGGTACGCCAAATAACCTTGAGACCCTGTCACATCAGTGAAAAGGTGATTAACTTGGTTATGGAATGGAACTAACTTTCACACCAACACCCCATTGAAATCAAGCAAGAAATATTCATAAACTAAAAGATCAGACCTAGAGGACCATTTATCAAGCTCCAAATGGAGCTTGAGGGCCCGTGTTTCTGGTGAGCCTTCAGACACGCCAGAAACAGCAGTTATGAAGAAGCGGTCTAACCCTGTCTGCCTGCTCTGATGAGGTGGACAGGAATCGCCACAATTCAACCCGATCAAGTACGATCGGGTTGATTGACACCTCCCTGCTGGCCGCGAGTCTGATAGACATTTGAAAATTCGGCCTCCTAATCTCATCATTAATCCTTCCTTTACATTAAGGCTCCATAATGAGTACATAAAAATAATAATTTGGTATTACACTTTGGAGATCCCACATCCGGAGAGAAGTCGCCACCATGGCTGCAGAAACCACAGCCAGCAACTTCTGAACGTTGTCTTCAGGCAACCTGCAAAAGAAAGGCGACAGTATCTACTTGTAAGGCTTCTACCTCCAATACCTACATTCCACTATAAGCTCCTCCTTTCACCCGTATCACCTGTATAAAGTCTGCATTATGTGAACACATCTTTGCTGGATTATTTTGTCCTATACTTCGCATTGCAACTTCCTGTGAGAAGTCTCAATGCAACTTCCATTTACCACGGAGTCAAGCTTTCTTGTGCTCATACTGCACTTACACTTTGTTCCACCCTACGCTGTGTTTCAACCTTCACTGATCCTCTCCTTCAGGATCTACGGTTACCTGTCAGAGAAACCTGGTTCTCTGTAGTGATGTCCCGAACTGTTCGCCTGCGAACAGTTCATAGCGAACATAGCTTGTTCGTGTTCGCGTTTGTGGGCGAACACATGGCGATGTTTGATCCGCCCCTATGTGTCATCATTGAGGAAACTTTGACCCTTTATGTCACAGCTGTCTGACACATTAGAGCCAATCAACATCAGACACTCCCTCACAGACCCTCCCAGCTACTCGGAATCCACCATTTTAGACTCATAACGACCTTGCTTTCTTAATGAGAGGACGTGTTGTATTTTTGCTCCTGACATTAATAGGAAAAACATAGCTAGGCTAGTGTATTTACAGTCCAGAAGGACTCCACTCATCTCTGCTGCAAGCACAGCACCCCAAAAAGCCCTTTTTAGGGCTATATTTCATGCCGTTTTTTTTTTTTTTTCGTTTTTTTTTTTATTAGCATTTGCCTGGCTTTCAGGCTGTGTGTTTAAGGCTCACAGCATATGCTGCTGTGATTACTGCCACCACTGATATCTCCCTAACAACATTAGTTTAAATTTAAGTAACCAAAAAATTTAATTATTTTGCTAGTGTAATTTTTTTTCATTTTCTATCAGGCCTGTGTCACACAGCATATACTCTGGTTCATTGCTCTGTGCCAGCCACCAGTGTTAATATCCGTTTATAACATTATTTTAAATTTAAAAAAAAAAAAAAAAAAAATTTTGCTAGTGTAATCTAATTACATTTACTATCAGGCCTGTGTCTGACAGGCTCACTCAGCATTAATATACCTCATTTTTTTCAGTCTTTTGGTTAATTGGTCTGTGCCAGGCATCCACCCAGCACTCATATTTTCTTCACCTTAATTTAAATTTAAAAAAATAAATTTTTAAATTTGTTTGATAGTGTAATCTAATATAATTTTCTATCAGGCCTGTGTGTTTTGCTGATATACAGAGCCTACTGTGTTTACTTGCTGCCCTCCCTAGTCTATGAGCCACGACTCATATGTGTTTAACCTTTTATTAATTCCCCCCCCAAAAAAATAATTTAAATCATTTTTCTAGTGTAATCTAATAGTATTTTCTATCAGGCGTGTGTGTATCTGAGTTACAGAGCCTACTGTTTTTAATAGCTGCCCTTCCAAGGCTAGACAGCCACGACTCATATTTATGTGCTTAACCTTTTTCTTTAAATTGCCAAAAAAAGTCTTTAAATCATTATGCTAGTGTAATCTAATTTTATTTTCTATCAGTCCTGTGTTTAACTGTCTATCTGACTTACAAAGCATACTGTTGTTAATTGCTGCCCTACGTAGCAGCCAGCCAGTGCGACCACTCATATGTGCATTGCACTTCTTAACATAATTTTAATATTAAAATCTAAAATTTTAAAATATTTTGCTAGTGTAATCTAACTTAATTTTCTATCAGGCCTGTGTTTTTGTCACTTACACAGCATACTGTGTTAAATTGCTGCCCTACCTACCATCCACGACTCATATCTGCCAGCCTGTGTGCCAGGCCCAACTAGCCAATTAGTGGCACCAATCATAATTCTTGTAACAGTATATAAAAAAATAAAAATAATAATTTTTTGGACTGCAAATATTCAGTCTCCTAGTGTCCTTGAATTGCATTTACCTCCTGCCTGCCAGCCTTTTGTGCCAGGCTGTCTTGCCAACTATTTACACCAATCCTAATTGTTGTCACAGTATAGTTACTAATTAAAATTAAAAAATATTTGATTGTTGATCTTAATCCTCAGTTTGCTGGTGCCAGTGAATTGCACTTTCCTCCTGCCTTGCAGCCTGCTGTGTGCCAGGCCCACCTAGCCAATTATTGCCAGCAATCCTATTTCTTCTAACAGTATTGCAAAAATTGTCAATCATCACTGTTTTGACTGTCAGTATTCAGTCTCCTAGTGTCCTTGAATTGCATTTACCTCCTGCCTGCCAGCCTTTTGTGCCAGGCTGTCTTGCCAACTATTTACACCAATCCTAATTGTTGTCACAGTATAGTTACTAATTAAAATTAAAAAATATTTGATTGTTGATCTTAATCCTCAGTTTGCTCGTGCCCTACAATTGCACTTTTCTACTGCCTTCCAAGCCTGTGTGCCAGGCCTACTTGAAAAATATTTACACCAATCATATTTGTTGTCACAGTATTCTTAGTAATTAAAAATTTAAATTTTGGTTAATATTTGTTGGGAATCCTCAGTTTGCTGGTGCCAGTGAATTGCACTTTCCTCCTGCCTTGCAGCCTGCTGTGTGCCAGGCCCACCTAGCCAATTATTGCCAGCAATCCTATTTCTTTTAACAGTATTGAAAAAATTGTCAATCATCACTGTTTTGACTGTCAGTATTCAGTCTCCTAGTGTCCTTGAATTGCATTTACCTCCTGCCTGCCAGCCATTTGTGCCAGGCCGTCTTGCCAACTAATTACACCAATCCTAATTGTTGTCACAGTATAGTTACTAATTAAAATTAAAAAAATTCTTGATTGTTGATCTTAATCCTCAGTTTGCTCGTGCCCTAGAATTGCACTTTTCTCCTGCCTTCCAAGCCTGTGTGCCAGGCCTACTTGAAAAATATTTACACCAATCATATTTGTTGTCACAGTATTCTTATTAATTAAAAATTAAAATTTTGGTTAATATTTGTTGGGAATCCTCAGTTTGCTGGTGCCAGTGAATTGCACTTTCCTCCTGCCTTGCAGCCTGCTGTGTGCCAGGCCCACCTAGCCAATTATTGCCAGCAATCCTATTTCTTTTAACAGTATTGCAAAAATTGTCAATCATCACTGTTTTGACTGTCAGTATTCAGTCTCCTAGTGTCCTTGAATTGCATTTACCTCTTGCCTGCCAGCCTTTTGTGCCAGGCTGTCTCGCCAACTATTTACACCAATCCTAATTGTTGTCACAGTATAGTTACTAATTAAAATTAAAAAATATTTGATTGTTGATCTTAATCCTCAGTTTGCTCGTGCCCTACAATTGCACTTTTCTACTGCCTTTCAAGCCTGTGTGCCAGGCCTACTTGAAAAATATTTACACCAATCATATTTGTTGTCACAGTATTCTTAGTAATTAAAAATTTAAATTTTGGTTAATATTTGTTGGGAATCCTCAGTTTGCTGGTGCCATTGAATTGCACTTTCCTCCTGCCTTGCAGCCTGCTGTGTGCCAGGCCCACCTAGCCAATTATTGCCAGCAATCCTATTTCTTTTAACAGGATTGCAAAAATTGTCAATCATCACTGTTTTGACTGTCAGTATTCAGTCTCCTAGTGTCCTTGAATTGCATTTACCTCCTGCCTGCCAGCCTTTTGTGCCAGGCCGTCTTGCCAACTAATTACACCAATCCTAATTGTTGTCACAGTATAGTTACTAATTAAAATTAAAAAATTCTTGATTGTTGATCTTAATCCTCAGTTTGCTCGTGCCCTAGAATTGCACTTTTCTCCTGCCTTCCAAGCCTGTGTGCCAGGCCTACTTGAAAAATATTTACACCAATCATATTTGTTGTCACAGTATTCTTAGTAATAAAAAATAAAAATTTGGGGTAATATTTGTGGCGAATCCTCAGTTTGCTGGTGCCAGTGAATTTCACTTTCCTCCTGCCTTGCAGCCTGCTGTGTTCCAGGCTCACCTAGCCAATTATTGCCAGCAATCCTATTTCTTTTAACAGTATTGCAAAAATTGTCAATCATCACTGTTTTGACTGTCAGTATTCAGTCTCCTAGTGTCCTTGAATTGCATTTACCACCTGCCTGCCAGCCTTTTGTGCCAGGCTGTCTTGCCAACTATTTACACCAATCCTAATTGTTGTCTCAGTATAGTTACTAATTAAAATTAAAAAATATTTGATTGTTGATCTTAATCCTCAGTTTGCTCGTGCCCTACAATTGCACTTTTCTACTGCCTTTCAAGCCTGTGTGCCAGGCCTACTTGAAAAATATTTACACCAATCATATTTGTTGTCACAGTATTCTTATTAATTAAAAATTAAAATTTTGGTTAATATTTGTTGGGAATCCTCAGTTTGCTGGTGCCAGTGAATTGCACTTTCCTCCTGCCTTGCAGCCTGCTGTGTGCCAGGCCCACCTAGCCAATTATTGCCAGCAATCCTATTTCTTTTAACAGTATTGCAAAAATTGTCAATCATCACTGTTTTGACTGTCAGTATTCAGTCTCCTAGTGTCCTTGAATTGCATTTACCTCTTGCCTGCCAGCCTTTTGTGCCAGGCTGTCTCGCCAACTATTTACACCAATCCTAATTGTTGTCACAGTATAGTTACTAATTAAAATTAAAAAATATTTGATTGTTGATCTTAATCCTCAGTTTGCTCGTGCCCTACAATTGCACTTTTCTACTGCCTTTCAAGCCTGTGTGCCAGGCCTACTTGAAAAATATTTACACCAATCATATTTGTTGTCACAGTATTCTTAGTAATTAAAAATTTAAATTTTGGTTAATATTTGTTGGGAATCCTCAGTTTGCTGGTGCCATTGAATTGCACTTTCCTCCTGCCTTGCAGCCTGCTGTGTGCCAGGCCCACCTAGCCAATTATTGCCAGCAATCCTATTTCTTTTAACAGGATTGCAAAAATTGTCAATCATCACTGTTTTGACTGTCAGTATTCAGTCTCCTAGTGTCCTTGAATTGCATTTACCTCCTGCCTGCCAGCCTTTTGTGCCAGGCCGTCTTGCCAACTAATTACACCAATCCTAATTGTTGTCACAGTATAGTTACTAATTAAAATTAAAAAATTCTTGATTGTTGATCTTAATCCTCAGTTTGCTCGTGCCCTAGAATTGCACTTTTCTCCTGCCTTCCAAGCCTGTGTGCCAGGCCTACTTGAAAAATATTTACACCAATCATATTTGTTGTCACAGTATTCTTAGTAATAAAAAATAAAAATTTGGGGTAATATTTGTGGCGAATCCTCAGTTTGCTGGTGCCAGTGAATTTCACTTTCCTCCTGCCTTGCAGCCTGCTGTGTTCCAGGCTCACCTAGCCAATTATTGCCAGCAATCCTATTTCTTTTAACAGTATTGCAAAAATTGTCAATCATCACTGTTTTGACTGTCAGTATTCAGTCTCCTAGTGTCCTTGAATTGCATTTACCACCTGCCTGCCAGCCTTTTGTGCCAGGCTGTCTTGCCAACTATTTACACCAATCCTAATTGTTGTCTCAGTATAGTTACTAATTAAAATTAAAAAATATTTGATTGTTGATCTTAATCCTCAGTTTGCTCGTGCCCTACAATTGCACTTTTCTACTGCCTTTCAAGCCTGTGTGCCAGGCCTACTTGAAAAATATTTACACCAATCATATTTGTTGTCACAGTATTCTTAGTAATTAAAAATTTAAATTTTGGTTAATATTTGTTGGGAATCCTCAGTTTGCTGGTGCCATTGAATTGCACTTTCCTCCTGCCTTGCAGCCTGCTGTGTGCCAGGCCCACCTAGCCAATTATTGCCAGCAATCCTATTTCTTTTAACAGTATTGCAAAAATTGTCAATCATCACTGTTTTGACTGTCAGTATTCAGTCTCCTAGTGTCCTTGAATTGCATTTACCTCCTGCCTGCCAGCCTTTTGTGCCAGGCCGTCTTGCCAACTAATTACACCAATCCTAATTGTTGTCACAGTATAGTTACTAATTAAAATTAAAAAATTCTTGATTGTTGATCTTAATCCTCAGTTTGCTCGTGCCCTAGAATTGCACTTTTCTCCTGCCTTCCAAGCCTGTGTGCCAGGCCTACTTGAAAAATATTTACACCAATCATATTTGTTGTCAC
Source organism: Bombina bombina (assembly GCF_027579735.1). Lineage (NCBI taxonomy): Eukaryota > Metazoa > Chordata > Amphibia > Anura > Bombinatoridae > Bombina > Bombina bombina. The sequence continues at coordinate 147,462,425 of NC_069501.1, read as the reverse complement.
AGTATTCTTAGTAATAAAAAATAAAAATTTGGGGTAATATTTGTGGCGAATCCTCAGTTTGCTGGTGCCAGTGAATTTCACTTTCCTCCTGCCTTGCAGCCTGCTGTGTTCCAGGCTCACCTAGCCAATTATTGCCAGCAATCCTATTTCTTTTAACAGTATTGCAAAAATTGTCAATCATCACTGTTTTGACTGTCAGTATTCAGTCTCCTAGTGTCCTTGAATTGCATTTACCACCTGCCTGCCAGCCTTTTGTGCCAGGCTGTCTTGCCAACTATTTACACCAATCCTAATTGTTGTCTCAGTATAGTTACTAATTAAAATTAAAAAATATTTGATTGTTGATCTTAATCCTCAGTTTGCTCGTGCCCTACAATTGCACTTTTCTACTGCCTTCCAAGCCTGTGTGCCAGGCCTACTTGAAAAATATTTACACCAATCATATTTGTTGTCACAGTATTCTTAGTAATTAAAAATTTAAATTTTGGTTAATATTTGTTGGGAATCCTCAGTTTGCTGGTGCCAGTGAATTGCACTTTCCTCCTGCCTTGCAGACTGCTGTGTGCCAGGCCCACCTAGCCAATTATTGCCAGCAATCATATTTCTTTTAACAGTATTGCAAAAATTGTCATTCATCACTGTTTTGACTGTCAGTATTCAGTCTCCTAGTGTCCTTGAATGGCATTTACCTCTTGCCTGCCAGCCTTTTGTGCCAGGCCGTCTTGCCAACTATTTACACCAATCCTAATTGTTGTCACAGTATAGTTACTAATTAAAATTAAAAAATTCTTGATTGTTGATCTTAATCCTCAGTTTGTTCGTGCCCTAGAATTGCACTTTTCTCCTGCCTTCCATGCATGTGTGCCAGGCCTACTTGAAAAATATTTACACCAATCATATTTGTTGTCACAGTATTCTTAGTAATTAAAAATTAAAATTTTGGGTAATATTTGTGGCGAATCCTCAGTTTGCTGGTGCCAGTGAATTGCACTTTCCTCCTGCCTTGCAGCCTGCTGTGTGCCAGGCCCACCTAGCCAATTATTGCCAGCAATCCTATTTCTTTTAACAGTATTGCAAAAATTGTCAATCATCACTGTTTTGACTGTCAGTATTCAGTCTCCTAGTGTCCTTGAATTGCATTTACCTCTTGCCTGCCAGCCTTTTGTGCCAGGCCGTCTTGCCAACTATTTACACCAATCTTAATTGTTGTCACAGTATAGTTACTAATTAAAATGACAAAATTCTTGATTGTTGATCTTAATCCTCAGTTTGCTCGTGCCCTAGAATTGCACTTTTCTCCTGCCTTCCATGTCTGTGTGCCAGGCCTACTTAAAAAATATTTACACCAATCATATTTGTTGTCACAGTATTCTTAGTAATTAAAAATTAAAATTTTGGGTAATATTTGTGGCGAATCCTCAGTTTGCTGGTGCCAGTGAATTGCACTTTCCTCCTGCCTTGCAGCCTGCTGTGTGCCAGGCCCACCTAGCCAATTATTGCCAGCAATCCTATTTCTTCTAACAGTATTGCAAAAATTGTCAATCATCACTGTTTTGACTGTCAGTATTCAGTCTCCTAGTGTCCTTGAATTGCATTTACCTCCTGCCTGCCAGCCTTTTGTGCCAGGCTGTCTTGCCAACTATTTACACCAATCCTAATTGTTGTCACAGTATAGTTACTAATTAAAATTAAAAAATATTTGATTGTTGATCTTAATCCTCAGTTTGCTCGTGCCCTACAATTGCACTTTTCTACTGCCTTCCAAGCCTGTGTGCCAGGCCTACTTGAAAAATATTTACACCAATCATATTTGTTGTCACAGTATTCTTAGTAATTAAAAATTTAAATTTTGGTTAATATTTGTTGGGAATCCTCAGTTTGCTGGTGCCAGTGAATTGCACTTTCCTCCTGCCTTGCAGCCTGCTGTGTGCCAGGCCCACCTAGCCAATTATTGCCAGCAATCCTATTTCTTTTAACAGTATTGAAAAAATTGTCAATCATCACTGTTTTGACTGTCAGTATTCAGTCTCCTAGTGTCCTTGAATTGCATTTACCTCCTGCCTGCCAGCCATTTGTGCCAGGCCGTCTTGCCAACTAATTACACCAATCCTAATTGTTGTCACAGTATAGTTACTAATTAAAATTAAAAACATTCTTGATTGTTGATCTTAATCCTCAGTTTGCTCGTGCCCTAGAATTGCACTTTTCTCCTGCCTTCCAAGCCTGTGTGCCAGGCCTACTTGAAAAATATTTACACCAATCATATTTGTTGTCACAGTATTCTTATTAATTAAAAATTAAAATTTTGGTTAATATTTGTTGGGAATCCTCAGTTTGCTGGTGCCAGTGAATTGCACTTTCCTCCTGCCTTGCAGCCTGCTGTGTGCCAGGCCCACCTAGCCAATTATTGCCAGCAATCCTATTTCTTTTAACAGTATTGCAAAAATTGTCAATCATCACTGTTTTGACTGTCAGTATTCAGTCTCCTAGTGTCCTTGAATTGCATTTACCTCTTGCCTGCCAGCCTTTTGTGCCAGGCTGTCTCGCCAACTATTTACACCAATCCTAATTGTTGTCACAGTATAGTTACTAATTAAAATTAAAAAATATTTGATTGTTGATCTTAATCCTCAGTTTGCTCGTGCCCTACAATTGCACTTTTCTACTGCCTTTCAAGCCTGTGTGCCAGGCCTACTTGAAAAATATTTACACCAATCATATTTGTTGTCACAGTATTCTTATTAATTAAAAATTTAAATTTTGGTTAATATTTGTTGGGAATCCTCAGTTTGCTGGTGCCATTGAATTGCACTTTCCTCCTGCCTTGCAGCCTGCTGTGTGCCAGGCCCACCTAGCCAATTATTGCCAGCAATCCTATTTCTTTTAACAGTATTGCAAAAATTGTCAATCATCACTGTTTTGACTGTCAGTATTCAGTCTCCTAGTGTCCTTGAATTGCATTTACCTCCTGCCTGCCAGCCTTTTGTGCCAGGCCGTCTTGCCAACTAATTACACCAATCCTAATTGTTGTCACAGTAAAGTTACTAATTAAAATTAAAAAATTCTTGATTGTTGATCTTAATCCTCAGTTTGCTCGTGCCCTAGAATTGCACTTTTCTCCTGCCTTCCAAGCCTGTGTGCCAGGCCTACTTGAAAAATATTTACACCAATCATATTTGTTGTCACAGTATTCTTAGTAATAAAAAATAAAAATTTGGGGTAATATTTGTGGCGAATCCTCAGTTTGCTGGTGCCAGTGAATTTCACTTTCCTCCTGCCTTGCAGCCTGCTGTGTTCCAGGCTCACCTAGCCAATTATTGCCAGCAATCCTATTTCTTTTAACAGTATTGCAAAAATTGTCAATCATCACTGTTTTGACTGTCAGTATTCAGTCTCCTAGTGTCCTTGAATTGCATTTACCACCTGCCTGCCAGCCTTTTGTGCCAGGCTGTCTTGCCAACTATTTACACCAATCCTAATTGTTGTCTCAGTATAGTTACTAATTAAAATTAAAAAATATTTGATTGTTGATCTTAATCCTCAGTTTGCTCGTGCCCTACAATTGCACTTTTCTACTGCCTTTCAAGCCTGTGTGCCAGGCCTACTTGAAAAATATTTACACCAATCATATTTGTTGTCACAGTATTCTTAGTAATTAAAAATTTAAATTTTGGTTAATATTTGTTGGGAATCCTCAGTTTGCTGGTGCCATTGAATTGCACTTTCCTCCTGCCTTGCAGCCTGCTGTGTGCCAGGCCCACCTAGCCAATTATTGCCAGCAATCCTATTTCTTTTAACAGTATTGCAAAAATTGTCAATCATCACTGTTTTGACTGTCAGTATTCAGTCTCCTAGTGTCCTTGAATTGCATTTACCTCCTGCCTGCCAGCCTTTTGTGCCAGGCCGTCTTGCCAACTAATTACACCAATCCTAATTGTTGTCACAGTATAGTTACTAATTAAAATTAAAAAATTCTTGATTGTTGATCTTAATCCTCAGTTTGCTCGTGCCCTACAATTGCACTTTTCTACTGCCTTTCAAGCCTGTGTGCCAGGCCTACTTGAAAAATATTTACACCAATCATATTTGTTGTCACAGTATTCTTAGTAATAAAAAATAAAAATTTGGGGTAATATTTGTGGCGAATCCTCAGTTTGCTGGTGCCAGTGAATTTCACTTTCCTCCTGCCTTGCAGCCTGCTGTGTTCCAGGCTCACCTAGCCAATTATTGCCAGCAATCCTATTTCTTTTAACAGTATTGCAAAAATTGTCAATCATCACTGTTTTGACTGTCAGTATTCAGTCTCCTAGTGTCCTTGAATTGCATTTACCACCTGCCTGCCAGCCTTTTGTGCCAGGCTGTCTTGCCAACTATTTACACCAATCCTAATTGTTGTCTCAGTATAGTTACTAATTAAAATTAAAAAATATTTGATTGTTGATCTTAATCCTCAGTTTGCTCGTGCCCTACAATTGCACTTTTCTACTGCCTTCCAAGCCTGTGTGCCAGGCCTACTTGAAAAATATTTACACCAATCATATTTGTTGTCACAGTATTCTTAGTAATTAAAAATTTAAATTTTGGTTAATATTTGTTGGGAATCCTCAGTTTGCTGGTGCCAGTGAATTGCACTTTCCTCCTGCCTTGCAGACTGCTGTGTGCCAGGCCCACCTAGCCAATTATTGCCAGCAATCATATTTCTTTTAACAGTATTGCAAAAATTGTCATTCATCACTGTTTTGACTGTCAGTATTCAGTCTCCTAGTGTCCTTGAATGGCATTTACCTCTTGCCTGCCAGCCTTTTGTGCCAGGCCGTCTTGCCAACTATTTACACCAATCCTAATTGTTGTCACAGTATAGTTACTAATTAAAATTAAAAAATTCTTGATTGTTGATCTTAATCCTCAGTTTGTTCGTGCCCTAGAATTGCACTTTTCTCCTGCCTTCCATGCATGTGTGCCAGGCCTACTTGAAAAATATTTACACCAATCATATTTGTTGTCACAGTATTCTTAGTAATTAAAAATTAAAATTTTGGGTAATATTTGTGGCGAATCCTCAGTTTGCTGGTGCCAGTGAATTGCACTTTCCTCCTGCCTTGCAGCCTGCTGTGTGCCAGGCCCACCTAGCCAATTATTGCCAGCAATCCTATTTCTTTTAACAGTATTGCAAAAATTGTCAATCATCACTGTTTTGACTGTCAGTATTCAGTCTCCTAGTGTCCTTGAATTGCATTTACCTCTTGCCTGCCAGCCTTTTGTGCCAGGCCGTCTTGCCAACTATTTACACCAATCTTAATTGTTGTCACAGTATAGTTACTAATTAAAATGACAAAATTCTTGATTGTTGATCTTAATCCTCAGTTTGCTCGTGCCCTAGAATTGCACTTTTCTCCTGCCTTCCATGTCTGTGTGCCAGGCCTACTTAAAAAATATTTACACCAATCATATTTGTTGTCACAGTATTCTTAGTAATTAAAAATTAAAATTTTGGGTAATATTTGTGGCGAATCCTCAGTTTGCTGGTGCCAGTGAATTGCACTTTCCTCCTGCCTTGCAGCCTGCTGTGTGCCAGGCCCACCTAGCCAATTATTGCCAGCAATCCTATTTCTTCTAACAGTATTGCAAAAATTGTCAATCATCACTGTTTTGACTGTCAGTATTCAGTCTCCTAGTGTCCTTGAATTGCATTTACCTCCTGCCTGCCAGCCTTTTGTGCCAGGCTGTCTTGCCAACTATTTACACCAATCCTAATTGTTGTCACAGTATAGTTACTAATTAAAATTAAAAAATATTTGATTGTTGATCTTAATCCTCAGTTTGCTCGTGCCCTACAATTGCACTTTTCTACTGCTTTCCAAGCCTGTGTGCCAGGCCTACTTGAAAAATATTTACACCAATCATATTTGTTGTCACAGTATTCTTAGTAATTAAAAATTTTAATTTTGGTTAATATTTGTTGGGAATCCTCAGTTTGCTGGTGCCAGTGAATTGCACTTTCCTCCTGCCTTGCAGCCTGCTGTGTGCCAGGCCCACCTAGCCAATTATTGCCAGCAATCATATTTCTTTTAACAGTATTGCAAAAATTGTCATTCATCACTGTTTAAACTGTCAGTATTCAGTCTCCTAGTGTCATTGAATTGCATTTAGCTCTTGCCTGCCAGCCTTTTGTGCCATGCCGTCTTGCCAACTATTTACACCAATCCTAATTTTTGCCACAGTATAGTTACTAATTAAAATTACAAAATTCTTGATTGTTGATCTTAATCCTCAGTTTGCTCGTGCCCTAGAATTGCACTTTTCTCCTGCCTTCCAAGCCTGTGTGCCAGGCCTACTTGAAAAATATTTACACCAATCATATTTGTTGTCACAGTATTCTTAGTAATTAAAAATTAAAATTTTGGTTAATATTTGTGGCGAATCCTCAGTTTGCTGGTGCCAGTGAATTGCACTTTCCTCCTGCCTTGCAGCCTGCTGTGTGCCAGGCCCACCTAGCCAATTATTGCCAGCAATCCTATTTCTTTTAACAGTATTGCAAAAATTGTCAATCATCACTGTTTTGACTGTCAGTATTCAGTCTTCTAATGTCCTTGAATTGCATTTACCTCCTGCCTGCCAGCCTTTTGTGCCAGGCCGTCTTGCCAACTATTTACACCAATCCTAATTGTTGTCAAAGTATAGTTACTAATTAAAATTAAAAAATTTTGATTGTTGATCTTAGTCCTCAGTTTTCTCGTGCCCTAGAATTGCACTTTTCTACTGCCTTCCAGCCTGTGTGCCAGGCCCAACTATCCAATTAGTGCCAGCAATCATATTTCTTTTAACAGTATTGCAAAATTTGTCAATCATCACTGTTTTGACTGTCAATCTGCAGTCTACTAGTGCCCTTGAATTGCAATTTCTTCCTGCCTGCCTGCCTGTGTGCCAGTCCCAACTAGCCAATTAGTGCCACCAATCATATTTATTGTCACAAGATTGGAATTTTTGTTAATCATAACTGTTTTGACTGTGATTCTTCAGTCTCCTAGTGCCATTGAATTGCAGTTTCCTTTCTCCCAGCGTGTGTGCCAGACAGGCCCATTTGCCAACTAGTGCCAAACAATCATATTTGTTGTCACAGTACTTGTAATATATAAAAATTTAACAATTTGTTATTTTTAAAACATCTGTCTTTTTTGTTGTTGTCAGTATCACAGCTTATACTGTGCCCACTTTCACAGTGCCACCACTCAATTAGTGTAATAGTATTGTTAGTGTCCATTTAAAAAAAAATGACAGACAGAGGCAGGCCACCCCGCAGGTTCTGTGGTCGCGGTCGTGGTGTTGTGATTCCTTTAGACCCTACAAATATGCACCTTGTTCAGATGCCGGGTGACAGGGGGGACGCGAAAACATCTGAGGAGGAACTAGTTGAATGGCTAACACAGGACACCCAATCTTCTTCAGCTTCCGCTGCTAGTCCTCCTAACCTTGACGCACCATCTACGTTCAGCTGTGCTTTGGGCAGGTCTCAAGTGACCAGTGCCACTCCCCCGCCTGTCACCACCACTAACACTAGCACCACAGCCACTTCACTTGATCTGTCACAGGAGTTATTGACACGTCATTTTGAAGAAATGAGTGATGCGCAACTATCATTGACAGAGGATTTAGATAATAGTGATCAGTCTCAGTCAGGCAGCATTACCGACATGGAGGTACGGTGTGATGATGATGATGATGATGTTGTACCCACTGCTGCTTCCTTTCTTGATGTTTCAGATAAAAGTGAAGCGGTTGATGATGATGTGTCGGTGGATGTCACGTGGGTGCCTGCTAGAAGAGAAGAAGAAGAGGGGGAAAGTTCAGATAGGGAGACAGAGAGGAGGAGGAGACGATTTGGAAACATGGGGAGGTCGTCTCAAGGAGATAGTGGCACAGTCAGACAGCATGCATCGTCACCAGGGATCAGCCAGACAGCACGCCAACGCCCATCAACGCATGCTGTTGCCACCACCAGAATGCCGTCATCGCAGAGCTCAGCAGTGTGGCATTTTTTTGTGTGTCTGCCACTGACAACAGCGATGCCATTTGCAACCTGTGCCAAAAGAAACTGAGTCATGGGAAGTCCAACACCCACCTAGGTACAACTGCTTTGCGAAGGCACATGGTCTCCCATCACAAAGGCCGATGGGAAGAACACATGAGTAGAAGCAGCACACAAAGTGAAAGCCGCCCTCCTCCTCCTGCTCCAGCATCTTCAGCCACGTCAACCAGTGCTGTCCTCCTTGCCCCCTCTCAACCATCCTCCACTCAGTCTCTCTTACGTAGCAGTTCCTGGTCATCTGCCCACAGTCAGGTGTCTGTCAAGGACATGTTTGAGCGTAAGAAGCCAATTTCTCAAAGTCACCCCCTTGCCCGGCGTCTGACAGCTGGCTTGTCTGAACTCTTAGCCCACCAGCTTTTACCATACAAGCTGGTGGAGTCTGATGCTTTAAAAAAATTTGTATCTATTGGGACACCACAGTGGAAGGTACCCGGCAGAAATTTCTTTTCACAAAAGGCAATCCCAAACCTGTACTCTGTTGTGAGAAAGGAAGTTATGGCATGTCTGGCACACAGCGTTGGGGCAAGGGTCCATATGACCATGGATAGCTGGTCTGCAAAGCATGGTCAGGGCAGGTATATCACCTACACTGCGCATTGGGTAAACCTGCTGACTTCTGACAAGCATGGAATGCGTGGCTCTGCAGAAGAGTTTGTGACACCGCCACGACTTGCAGGCAGGCCTGCTGCTACCTCCTCTACTCCTCCTACTCCATCCTCTTCCCTAACCTCTTCCTCGGCTGAGTCCTCTTCAACTTCTGCGTCTTGCTCCACATCTATGGCACCCCCCCCCCCCCAGCTCCCCAGGTACTATGCTACTTCCCGGGTAAGGCAGTGTCACGCCGTCTTGGGGTTGACTTGCCTGAAAGCGGAGAGTAACACCGCACCAGCACTCCTGACCGCCCTGAACGCACAGGTGGATCAGTGGCTGACTTCGCACCAACTGGATATTGGCAAGGTTGTTTCTGACAATGGAAGTAATTTGGTGGCGGCATTGAAATTGGGCAAGTTGACACATGTGCCGTGCATGGCACATGTGGGTAATCTAATTGTACAACGATTTGTCCATAAGTACCCTGGCTTACAGGACGTCCTGAAGCAGGCCAGGAAGGTGTGTGGCCATTTCAGGCGTTCCTACACGGCCATGGCGCACTTGTCCGATATCCAGCATCGAAACAACCTGCCAGTGAGGCGCTTGATTTGCGACAGCCCGACACGGTGGAATTCAACACTCCTAATGTTTGACCGCCTGCTCCAACAAGAAAAAGCTGTTAATGAGTATTTGTATGACCGGGGTGCTAAGACAGCCTCTGGGGAGCTGGGGATATTTTTGCCAAATTACCGGACGCTCATGCGCAATGTCTGTAGGCTCATGCGTCCTTTTGAGGAGGTGACAAACCTTGTCAGTCACACCGAAGGCACCATCAGTGACATCAAACCATTTGTTTTCTTCCTGGAGCGTGCCCTGCGAAGAGTGCTGGATCAGGCAGTAGATGAGCGTGAAGAGGAAGAGGAAGAGTTGTGGTGTCCATCACCCCCACAAACAGCCTTATCAGCATTGCTTGCTGGACCTGTGGCAACGCAGGAAGAGGATTGTGAGGAAGAGGAGTCAGAGGAGGAATGTGGCTTTGAGGAGGAGGAGGAGGAGGAGGAAGAAGACCGAGCACGACAGGCATCCCAGGGTGCTCATTGTTGTCACCTCTCTGGTACCCGTGGTGTTGTACGTGGCTGGGGGGAACAAGATACAATCAGTGAGATCAGTGAGGAGGAGGAACGGGACATGAATAGCTCGGCATCCAACCTTGTTCAAATGGGTTCTTTCATGCTGTCGTGCCTGTTGAGGGACCCTCGTATAAAAAAGCTGAAGGAGAACGACCTGTACTGGGTGTCCACGCTCCTCGACCCCCGGTATAAGCATAAAGTGCCTGAAATGTTACCAAATTCCCGCAAGTCGGAAAGGATGGAGCATTTTTATAATAAATTAAAAACTATGCTTTACACAGCGTATAAGGTTGATGTCACAGCACCACGGGAATGTAACAGGGGAAGAGATGAAATTAATCCTCCTCCTCCCACGACCACGGTGGCAAGGACAGGAAGCTTTCCTGACGTCTTGTTGATGGAGGACATGCGTACCTTTTGAGGAGGTGACAAACCTTGTCAGTAACACCGAAGGCACCATCAGCGACATCATACCATTTGTTTTCTAAAGCTCGGCATCCAACCTTGTTCAAATGGGTTCTTTCATGCTGTCGTGCCTGTTGAGGGACCCTCGTATAAAAAAGCTGAAGGAGAACGACCTGTACTGGGTGTCCACACTCCTCGACCCCCGGTATAAGCATAAAGTGCCTGAAATGTTACCAAATTCCCGCAAGTCGGAAAGGATGGAGCATTTTCATAATAAATTAAAAACTATGCTTTACACAGCGTATAAGGGTGATGTCACAGCACCACGGGAATGTAACAGGGGAAGAGATGAAATTAATCCTCCTCCTCCCACGACCACGGCAGCAAGGACAGGACGCTTTCCTGATGTCTTGTTGATGGAGGACATGCATACCTTTTTAACTCCCATGCACCATCAGAGCCTTTCGGGATCCAGCCTTAGAGAAAGACTCAACCGACAGGTAGCAGACTACCTAGCTTTAACTGCGGATCTCGACACTCTCAGGAGCGATGGACCCCTTGACTACTGGGTGTGCAGGCTGGACTTGTGGCCTGAGCTATCTCAATTTGCAATGGAACTTCTGGCCTGCCCCGCTTCAAGTGTCCTGTCCGAAAGGACTTTCAGTGCAGCAGGAGGATTTGTCACTGAGAAGAGAAGTCACCTAGGTCAAAAAAGCCTTGACTATCTCACTTTTATAAAAATGAATGAGGGCTGGATCCCGAAGGGACTGACATTGGGCGATACATTTGAATAAAAAAGGCCTGATGACGAGATGAGCTGGCTTGGGCTACAACTGGTACACAGGCTGGCCTTTTTTTTTTTTTATAAAGCCGGAGGACTTGCTTGACTTATCTGCCAACAACTAGTGTTCAAGCCACAAGCTTTTAGGGGACTTTATAAATGTTTTACAAACATCAATTTTTCTTGCCGCTGCTACAGCAGTTGCTACAACAATACCCCAATTTTTCAGTCATTTGTACATTCCGAATTTCTCTGTGGGTACAAAACTCAAATAAAAAAAATAAGGCATATAACACTAGTGATTAAACTGTTACGAATTGTACAACTTAGCACACCACTCATATCTGGTGGACCATTAAATTGAACGCAAAATGCCACAAATTTGAAAGAGTAGGACCGACCAAGCATCTTTATCCATCTCTTGGTTGCTCTAAACTATCTCCGTGTTCCATCTATGCCATACCTGTACTCTATTGTGCAAAAGGGTGGCATATGTGGTGTTTCATGCTGTTGTGCCTGTTGCAGGTCGTGGCCCATAGTATAAAAAGGCTGAAGGAGAACGACCTGTAATGGGTGCCCCATCAAATTTTTTGAAAAATGTTCCTGGTTCCTCTCAATTATCTCTGGGTTTCTAAAATCAATGCCTTTCCTGTACTCTATTGTTCAAAAGGATGCCATACGTCCTCTTTCCTGCTGGTGTTTTTTTTTAGGGTCCTGGACCCTCTTATAAAAAGGCCTAAGGAGAAAGAGGTGTACTGGGTGTCCACTCATTTTTTTTTCTATTTAACAATTGACCAAAATGATCTCTGGGTTTGTAAAATCAATGCTGTACCTGTACTCTATTGTTCAAAAGGATGCCATACGTCCTCTTTCCTGCTGGTGTTTTTTTTGAGGGTCCTGGACCCTCTTATAAAAAGGCCTAAGGAGAAAGAGGTGTACTGGGTGTCCACTCATTTTTTTTTTCTATTTAACAATTGACCAAAATGATCTCTGGGTTTGTAAAATCAATGCTGTACCTATACTCTATTGTTCAAAAGGATGCCATATGTCCTCTTTCCTGCTGGTGTTTTTTTTGAGGGTCCAGGACCCTCTTATAAAAAGGCCTAAGGAGAAAGAAGTGCACTGGGTGTCCATCGAATCATTTTTTTTATTCAAATTTCCATTTGCAAAAAATTATCTCTGGGTTTCTAAAATCAATGCCTTTCATGTACTCTATTGTTCAAAAGGATGCCATATGTCCTCTTTCCTGCTTGTGTTTTGTTTAGTGTCCTGGAGCCTCTGCTAAAAAGGCCTAAGGATAAATAAGTGTACTGGGTGTCTATTCAATGTTTTTTTAGATTTCCCGGTTGTAACAAATTATCTCTGTGTTTCTAAAATCAATGCCTTTCCTGTAATCTATTTTTCAAAAGGATGCCATATGTCCTCTTTCATGCTGTTGTTTCTGTTGAGGCTCCAGGACCATCTTATAAAAAGGCCTAAGGATAAAGAAGTGTACTGGGTGTCCAATCAATGTTTTTTTCTATTTCCCGGGTCATATAAATGATCTCTGTGTTTCTAAAATCAATGCCTTTCATGTAATCTAATTTACAAAAGTATGCCATATGTCCTCTTTCCTGCTGCTGGTTTTGTTGAGGGTCCTGGAGCCTCTGCTAAAAAGGCCTAAGGATAAAGAAGTGTACTGGGTGTCTAATCTATGTTTTTTTAGATTTCACGGTTGGAACAAATTATCCCCGGGTTTCTAAAATCAATGCCTTTCCTGTAATCTATTATTCACAAGGATGCCATATGTACTCTTTCATGCTGTTGTTTCTGTTGAGGCTCCGGGAGCCTCTTATTAAAAAAGGCCTAAGGATAAATAAGTGTACTGGGTGTCTAATCAATGTTTTTTTCTATTTCCCGGTTGCAACTCATGATCTCTGTGTTTCTAAAATCAATGCCTTTCCTGCAATCTAATTTACAAAAGTATGCCATATGTTCTCTTTCCTGCTGCTGGTTTTGATGAGGGTCCTGGAGCCTCTGCTAAAAAGGCCTAAGGATAAAGAAGTGTACTGGGTGTCTAATCTATGTTTTTTTAGATTTCACGGTTGCAAAAAAATTATCCACGGGTTTCTAAAATCAATGCCTTTCCTGTAATCTATTATTCACAAGGATGCCATATGTACTCTTTCATGCTGTTGTTTCTGTTGAGGCTTTGGGAGCCTCTTATTAAAAAGGCCTAAGGATAAATAAGTGTACTGGGTGTCTAATCAATGTTTTTTTCTATTTCCCGGTTGCAACTAATGATCTCTGTGTTTCTGAAATCAATGCCTTTCATATAATCTTTTTTTCAAAAGGATGCCATATGTCCTCTTTCCTGCTGCTGGTTTTGTTGAGGGTCCTGGAGCCTCTGCTGAGCATAATAAAAAAAATTTTTTATTTAACTTGACTTAATAACTGAAGCATGACTTCAGGAGTCAGGTGTGGTCGTAGGTAGTGGTTGTTAGCCAATTCATTTTAATGCAAATTGCAATTGCCACAGCGTGCATAAAATGTGCGTCACTAGTCACTCTCCAAATCTTACCTTTTTTTTTCATTCTGGATTATTTTGGTGACCAACGCCATATTGGAAAGGCAAAATACAGGTCTCCGTACCCGTTGATATAAGGGGTGACTAGTGCTTTTCCTTCTCTTTGTCAATAGTTGTGATTAACAAGTTGTCCAGTTACTATAGAACTGGTTTGATAACCCAGTGTCCTGGGGGGGGTATATTGGCGTCAGCTTTGACAATGACAGCACTATCAGGCTAGAGAGGCCTCTCAGTGTCGCGGCCAGCTGTAACGCAGTCAGCTGAGGAACATAGGTAAGCCGATATTTTTCAAAAGGATGCCATATGTCCTCTTTCATGCTGTTGTTTCTGTTGAGGCTCCGGGACCCTCTTATAAAAAGGCCTAACAATAAAGAAGTGTACTGGGTGTCCAATCAAAGTTTTTTTTCTATTTCCCGGGTCATATAAATGATCTCTGTGTTTCTAAAATCAATGCCTTTCATGTAATCTAATTTACAAAAGTATGCCATATGTCCTCTTTCCTGCTGCTGGTTTTGTTGAGGGTCCTGGAGCCTCTGCTAAAAAGGCCTAAGGATAAAGAAGTGTACTGGCTGTCTAATCTATGTTTTTTTAGATTTCACGGTTGGAACAAATTATCCCCGGGTTTCTAAAATCAATGCCTTTCCTGTAATCTATTATTCACAAAGATGCCATATGTACTCTTTCATGCTGTTGTTTCTGTTGAGGCTCCGGGAGCCTCTTATTAAAAAGGCCTAAGGATAAATAAGTGTACTGGGTGTCTAATCAATGTTTTTTTCTATTTCCCGGTTGCAACTAATGATCTCTGTGTTTCTAAAATCAATGCCTTTCCTGTAATCTAATTTACAAAAGTATGCCATATGTCCTCTTTCCTGCTGCTGGTTTTGGTGAGGGTCCTGGAGCCTCTGCTAAAAAGGCCTAAGGATAAAGAAGTGTACTGGGTGTCTAATCTATGTTTTTTTAGATTTCACGGTTGCAAAAAAATTATCCACGGGTTTCTAAAATCAATGCCTTTCCTGTAATCTATTATTCACAAGGATGCCATATGTACTCTTTCATGCTGTTGTTTATGTTGAGGCTCTGGGAGCCTCTTATTAAAAAGGTCTAAGGATAAATAAGTGTACTGGGTGTCAAATCAATGTTTTTTTCTATTTCCCGGTTGCAACTAATGATCTCTGTGTTTCTGAAATCAATGCCTTTCCTATAATCTTTTATTCAAAAGGATGCCATATGTCCTCTTTCCTGCTGCTGGTTTTGTTGAGGGTCCTGGAGCCTCTGCTGAGCATAATAAAAAAAAAAAAAAATTTAACTTGACTTAATAACTGAAGCATGAATTCAGGAGTCAGGTGTGGTCGTAGGTAGTGGTTGTTAGCCGATTCTTTTTAATGCAAATTGCAATTGCCACAGCGTGCATAAAATGTGCGTCACTAGTCACTCTCTAAATCTTACCTTTTTTTTTTTATTCTGGATTATTTTGGTGACCAACGCCATATTGGAAAGGCAAAATACAGGTCTCCTTACCCGTTGATATAAGGGGTGACTAGTGCTTTTCCTTCTCTTTGTCAATAGTTGTGATTAACGAGTTGTCCAGTTACTATAGAACTGGTTTGATAACCCAGTGTCCTGGGGGGGGGTATATTGGTGTCAGCTTTGACAATGACAGCACTATCAGGCTACAGAGGCCTCTCAGTGTCGCGGCTAGCTGTAACACAGTCAGCTGAGGAACATAGGTAAGCCGATATGAGTAAGGTATCTCCAGGCTCCTCTTGGATAGCCCCAGAAAGTGTGACTATGAATCCCAAAAAGAAAATTAAATTAAGGTTGAAAACTAACTCCAAAGTAACTTGTAAGACCTGGAGCTCCTCAAACACACGTCCTACCGCAACAGCTATAGGCTCCGCCACCCACAAATCTTAACTTTTTAATGCCAATTGATATTGCTACAGCTGGAACAACAGTAAATAACATGTGCGTCACCACAGTCTCCGAAGCTGTTGTCGGATGTATACAAAAACACTGATAAAGTATTCCTTTCGGGGCGCAAAGAGATGGCTACCGGAACACTCCAGGAACTTCACAAGAGTCACTGTCTTGTGTTTCTGGTGATGTTTGAGACATATGGGTAGTGTACAGGGAGGCCCAAAATCCTCTCCATCTCTGTGCACCACAGGACAGGACGTCCTTGTCATCCATAAGCACATGAAATTGCTGGCATTTTCGTTGCTTCAAGAAGTTCAGCTTTTGTGGTGATAGTACAGAATTAAATAAACTTTGGTTTCCTACCATACTCAAGACAATCTTGTAGTTCAAGCTTCAGACTTGCTGTGGGAAACAGTGGCCTGTGCATACCAGGAAGATGATTTAGACAGAAGTAACGAGCTCTGTTTGCAGGTGACACATGTTTATCGACAATCATCAAAGGGGTTGCGTGCAGAATATGGCTGATGGCCCCTTATTCACATGTTTGTCCAGAGCCACAACATTTGCAAACAGCCAGAAGAAAGGTCGGTTCTCACCAGCCTTAAGTTGAGCTTCATTTACCAAATGCTGATATTCAAAAAATAGACAAACAGTGCCTTAAATAACACATTTGCGATATTTATTCACCAGAGCAAGGTCATTGCAAGAACTAAGTTCCCACGATAACAAAATTAAAATGCCACAACTACGCAATCTTCACCTTCATATTATTATTGTCACACTCCATTGTACTCCTATGCCCAGCTCCCTGCTCTTGTTTTTGTTGAGGGTCCTGGAGCCTCTGCTAAAAAGGCCTATGGATAAAGAAGTGTACTGGGTGTCTGTTCAATGTTTTTTTAGATTTCCCGGTAGCAACTAATTATCTCTGTGTTTCTAAAATCAATGCCTTTCCTGTAATCTATTATTCAAAAGGATGACATATGTCCTCTTTCATGCTGTTGTTTCGGTTGAAGCTCCGGGACCCTCTTATTAAAAAGGCCTGAGGATAAATAAGTGTACTGAGTGTCTAATCAATGTTTTTTTTTCTATTTCACGGGTCATATAAATGATCTCTGGGATTCTAAAATCAATGCCTTTCCTGTAATCTATTATTCAATAGGGATGACATATCTCCTCTTCCATGCTGTTGTTTCGGTTGAGGCTCCGGGACCCTCTTATTAAAAAGGCCTGAGAATAAATAAGTGTACTGGGTATCTAATCAATGTTTTTTTCTATTTCCCGGTTGCAAATAATGATCTGTGGGTTTCTAAAATCAATGCCTTTCTTGTAATCTATTATTCAAAAGGATGACATATGTCCTCTTTCATGCTGTTGTTTTGGTTGAGGCTCCGGGACCCTCTTATTAAAAAGGCCTGAGGAAAAATAAGTGTACTGGGTGTCTAATCAATGTTTTTTTATATTTCCCAGTTGCAAATAATGATCTGTGGGATTCTAAAATCAATGCCTTTCTTGTAATCTATTATTCAAAAGGATTACATATGTCCTCTTTCATGCTGTTGTTTCAGTTGAGGCTCCGGGACCCTCTTATTAAAAAGGCCTGAGGAAAAATAAGTGTACTGGGTGTCTAATCAATGTTTTTTTCTATTTCCTGGTTGCAAATAATGATCTGTGGTTTTCTAAAATCAATGCCTTTCTTCTAATCTATTATTCAAAAGGATGACATATGTCCTCTTTCATGCTGTTGTTTCGGTTGAGGCTCCGGGACCCTCTTATTAAAAAGGCCTGAGGAAAAATAAGTGTACTGGGTGTCTAATCAATGTTTTTTTCTATTTCCCGGGTCATATAAATGATCTCTGGGATTCTAAAATCAATGCCTTTCCTGTAATCTATTATTCAAAAGGATGACATATGTCCTCTTTCATGCTGTTGTTTCGGTTGAGGCTCCGGGACCCTCTTATTAAAAAGGCCTGAGGATAAATAAGTGTACTGAGTGTCTAATCAATGTTTTTTTTCTATTTCACGGGTCATATAAATGATCTCTGGGATTCTAAAATCAATGCCTTTCCTGTAATCTATTATTCAAAAGGATGACATATCTCCTCTTCCATGCTGTTGTTTCGGTTGAGGCTCCGGGACCCTCTTATTAAAAAGGCCTGAGAATAAATAAGTGTACTGGGTATCTAATCAATGTTTTTTTCTATTTCCCGGTTGCAAATAATGATCTGTGGGTTTCTAAAATCAATGCCTTTCTTGTAATCTATTATTCAAAAGGATGACATATGTCCTCTTTCATGCTGTTGTTTCGGTTGAGGCTCCGGGACCCTCTTATTAAAAAGGCCTGAGGAAAAATAAGTGTACTGGGTGTCTAATCAATGTTTTTTTCTATTCCCCGGGTCATATAAATGATCTCTGGGATTCTAAAATCAATGCCTTTCCTGTAATCTATTATTCAAAAGGATGACATATCTCCTCTTTCATGCTGTTGTTTCGGTTGAGGCTCCGGGACCCTCTTATTAAAAAGGCCTGAGAATAAATAAGTGTACTGGGTGTCTAATCAATGTTTTTTTCTATTTCCCGGTTGCAAATAATGATCTGTGGGTTTCTAAAATCAATGCCTTTCTTGTAATCTATTATTCAAAAGGATGACATATGTCCTCTTTCATGCTGTTGTTTTGGTTGAGGCTCCGGGACCCTCTTATTAAAAAGGCCTGAGGAAAAATAAGTGTACTGGGTGTCTAATCAATGTTTTTTTCTATTTCCCAGTTGCAAATAATGATCTGTGGGTTTCTAAAATCAATGCCTTTCTTGTAATCTATTATTCAAAAGGATTACATATGTCCTCTTTCATGCTGTTGTTTCAGTTGAGGCTCCGGGACCCTCTTATTAAAAAGGCCTGAGGAAGGGGGGGCGGAGCCGACCAGCAAGCCGAATGGTCGCACAACACTCGAGCTCCGGCTAATGCTCTCTATAATGGGCACTCTATAACGAATCACTGACTATCACTGGGTCACTAATCACAAATACAGACTAACTGAGGCTGAACGTGAACTTTTTACTAAGAGCCGGTGATTTCACGGAGCTCTGTGGAGGAAGATACAGTGTGGGGCCTACTGACAGTCCTAGAGGACGGAAGAGCACAGAAGAGAGATCCGGAATGGTGTGGTGAGATCCGGGATGAATCAGGCCACAACTAGCTATGAGGAGATCGGAATGATCGCTACCCATAAACATATAGACCGGCAGCCATAAACAGTTACTAGGACGATGTGGATTCACGGAGGTGGCGCGCCCTGAGCCTGTTAGCCGAAGTGACGCAGGTGGATATTCCGAACCGGGCGTTCAGCATTTCCGAAGAGGTGAGCTAAAACCTTACAATACAGCCCTATCACCCAGACAAACTCGGCCACCACACCATATACAAGCTCACGGGTACCAGCTGCCCTATAACCCGATCTCCTATAACCACAACTTATATGATCCGGGACTCGCTATCATTAGCCTTAATT
Source organism: Bombina bombina (assembly GCF_027579735.1). Classification (NCBI taxonomy): domain Eukaryota; kingdom Metazoa; phylum Chordata; class Amphibia; order Anura; family Bombinatoridae; genus Bombina; species Bombina bombina. Next base: position 147,443,443 of record NC_069501.1, on the reverse strand, counting down.
AACAAGTGGGGGATCAGTAGGCCTCATAAGCCTGTTCTTTTTACTATCTGTGATGCAGAGTTATGTTAATTAATACGCAAAACTGCTTGGATATACTGCACTACCGCAATACTTGATATAAACCTCCCATATATACATATATAGTACAAAGGGAGAGCTTGGACATTAATAACTAAGAGAAACCACACATTAACGCAGAAGGACACTAGGCCTCCCAGGCTTGTTAATAGTTCGAGGCGGGCAGACATACGGAGTGTCTGCAAAAGCTTTTAGTTAATGCTGCATGGGCACAGTTCCTGATATTAACCTTCTGAAAGAAAACGGAAGAGAACACCTAGACATTTATAAACAAGAGAGGTGAAAATATAAAATGACCTCCAAAAATAAAAACAAGACTGACAAGACACTGAAGGGGAATATAACTGCAGGAGGCAAACTGAACTCTTATTTCAAAAGCCAAGACACATGTGCCATAGGTGACATGAGACTACAGGCTCCTGATTCACCGGAATCCATTTCTCAGACTGCCACCACAGTAATAGATGACACAACCCATATCACACGTGCTGATCTCCAAACCCTGTCTACCAAAGCAGATCTAGCAGCTATTGTTCTGCAAGTCAGTAAAGCCATAAAAGACAGCCTGGCAGAAGTGAAGAAAGACATCAATGAACTGGGTGATAGGGTCCTGGAACTAGAGGAGCAAGTAGAAGAAGTTAATAAAGCTGCAGATAACACCACCCAAGCCTTCCAGTATCAGCATGAGGCTATAGAAAGTTTACAGATCCAAATGGAAGACCTTGACAACAGGGGACGGAGACAGAATCTCAGGATAAGAGGTATCCCTGAAAAGATACTTCCACAACAGCTTTCCTCCTACCTCCAGAACCTCTTCAAATTTCTGCTCGACCCGGAGAAAGAACCCATCCCTCTAGACAGAGCCCACAGGGCCCTGAGACCAAAACATTCTGATAACTTGCCCCCCAGAGACGTCATCCTATGCTGCCACAGATTCGCAGACAAGGAAAAACTCCTGCAAGCGGCCAGGAAAAAGGCACCAATCTACTTTGGAGAAGATGCCTTACAAGTCTACTCTGACCTTAGCCCAATCACTCTGGCTAAACGCAAGGAAGCTAGGTACTTAACCTTACACCTGCAGGATCTAGGCATTGCCTACAGATGGGGCTTCCCTTTCTCTGTCAAGGTGCTAAAGGATGAGAAAACTAACATATACCGTCGCACAGAGGATCTAGAGTTATTTTGCAAACAGCTTGACATCTCACTCCCATCTCTGCCTAAGATTTCAGAAGCTGCAAAAAGCGACCCCCAGAGGAGATCATCTTCACCCAAACCACAAAGAAGGAGCTGGTCTACTAGACCAACCAAAAGAAGGAACACCACAATGACTGACCCTCTTATCCATTCTAAAGATCCGCCATGAGAAGATGTCTGATAATAGAGGTTTTTCTTTTGACTCATCTCATCCTTTCTCCCCGTTCCCTCTTTCTCACTTCCTTTATTCATAGATAATTTCATAGTATGGATACGGGACTTATCATTTTGTCCTTACAGCCTTTTTTATACGGACCCAGTTGATTGAGACAGACTTCATTTAGTAACATGTTTACACTAGCTCATTTATGCCCATTAGTGAGTTGAAGGCTAAGTCACCAGCCTTAGTTTCCCCCCCGCTCACCCATTATCTGTTTGTTCTTTTAAATGAATAATGATGGAAATGTTTCTATTATGTTTTACTTGTTCTACTTACATGTCTATTTTTATTTGTTTGTTATACTGACCGATTGTATTGCTATGCTTACTCCTCCTAGATTTCCGCTTCCAGGTTTTTGTAGCTTTGTTGACCCTGATTGTCCACACTTCCCTACAGCCATGCTGCTGTGTTCTGAATATAGAGGGTCCCTATATACTCCACGCATCTCCCTTTTCCAGGTAAGACAGACTCAACAGATGCCCACTACCAGTAAAACTCATGACGGTTCCTAATATACAGATTATATCCCAAAACACTAAGGGCCTTAATTCACCTAATAAACGCTCTATTGCCCTAAAACACTTCGCTAAAACCCCCCATTCCATCATATTTCTACAGGAAACTCACTTCGTAGCGGGTTCAGAACCTTCCCTGACTTCAAGAGATTTCCCTGTCAGTTACCATAATGCATACCTCACTAAGAAACAGGGGGTTAGCATACTTCTCCACAAACACTTGCAATTTCAGTTGCATAATAAGGTTGTAGACACTGAAGGCAGGATTATTATTCTAGTTGGGCTCTTGTTTAATAACCCAATTACTCTTGTTAATATTTATGCCCCCTTTAGCCGTAGAAAACGTTTTTTCCAAAAAATGCTATCCATGGTTTTGGAACATAGGAGGGGCCCAATAGTTATGGGTGCAGATTTTAACACCACACTTGACCCAACCATGGACTCTTCTGCAAAATATGGACAGTCTAGAACCAGGGCACCGAACACACTTCTTACCTGTATGGAAGAATTAGGCCTTTTAGATGCATGGAGAATACAACACCCGACACAACACAATTACACCTTTTACTCCCACCCTTGGGCAACCTACACCCGTATAGATTACCTGTTCATTGACCAGAATCACCTATCCCTGTTGAAAGACTCTGACATCCAACCTACGGCCTGGTCCGACCATTCCGCCATAAGCATGGTCCTAGAGTGGCCTGACACACCAAACACAACTTTTACCTGGAGAATAGATGACTCACTCCTTCACTACCCCCCAACCCAAGAAAAATTACAAACGGCAATCTCTGAATACTTCCAATTTAATGATAACGGTGACTCACACCCTAGCTATGTATGGGAAGCACATAAGGCCTTTATCCGAGGGGAATGTATAAAACAAAAAGCCAGATTGAAAAAACAGTATCAGTCCTCCATAGCTTCGCTAACTGCACAATTGCACGGTCTAGAAACGCAACACAAACATGATCCTTCTAACAGAACACTTCTATCACAGGTTACGAAGACTAGACTAGAAATTAATAACATACTATCCAAAGAAGCACAGAGAAAGGCATTAGCTCTGAAGAAAATGTATTTCTTCGAAAGCAACAGAGCAGGGCCCAGACTAGCTAGATTATTGAACCAACAACACACAAAGTCCCACATTAACAAACTAGTGACGCCGTTAGGCCAACAACTGATAGATAGTGGGGAAATAGCGAATCAGTTTAGAAGTTATTACTCAGAGTTATACAATTTACAGACACCCAGTTCCCCGAACAGGCTGACCACTCTCCAAGCCTACATCACAGAGGCTAATCTCCCTAAAATACAAACACAGCTACGAGATGACTTTGAAACACCTATTTCCCTCCAAGAAATTCTCTCGGTGATTGCGAAATTACCTTAAAAAAAAAGCCCAGGCCCCGATGGGTTTACCGGTACCTATTATAAAATGTACAGATCCTCCCTCGCCCCACACCTTTTAAAGTTATTTCACACCATAGATGACGGCCACGCGCTTCCCACAGAGATGCAGCAAGCCCACATCTCAGTTATCTTAAAACCTGGCAAAACTCCCACAGACCCTAGAAGCTACAGGCCCATCTCTCTGCTAAATGTAGATCTCAAGATCTTGGGAAAGATCCTAGCGAAGAGACTGAACAAGTTACTTGAAAATGTTATACACACCGACCAGGTCGGATTTATCCCCCACAGAGAGGCCAGGGACAATACAATAAGAGCCCTGACCCTTATGTCCTATACCAAATATCACAATATCCCGACAGTCTTCTTGGCAACAGATGCCGAGAAGGCCTTTGACAGGCTCGATTGGCAGTTCCTTAGAGAAACCCTACTAGACATTGGACTAGGACCCCAGATGCTCAGTAGAATCTTTAGTTTGTATGCACATCCCACTGCGAGGGTACGGGCAAATGGTGTCCTCTCTCCCCCGTTCCAAATCAGGAATGGGACGAGACAGGGCTGCCCGTTGTCCCCCCTCTTGTTCGTACTTACCATGGAAGTACTAGCAGCGCATGTCCGCAATAATCACTCTATAAAGGGTGTGGAAATCGGCCCCCATAATTTCAAGATCGCCTTATATGCGGATGACGTTCTTTTCACTATCACAGACCCAACACAGTCCCTATCAGCAATTTTGCATGAATTACACAGATTTGGAACCCATTCTAATTTTGTAGTAAACACAACCAAATCAGAGTTATTGAACATTTCCCTTCGGCGAGAAGAATTTATGAAACTTGCAGAAATTTGCCCATTAACGCTTAGAACAGACTCTATAAAATACCTAGGTATTCATCTATCTCCCAACCCCACCACCCTTTTTAAAAAAAACTTTGAAGATCTTTTATCAAGAACACAAAAAGACTTAAATTCCTGGGCGACGAAACCCCTATCTTGGTGGAGGAAAATACAGTGCATAAAAATGACAACCTTACCAAGAATCCTATATATACTTCAAGCTCTCCCTGTAGCGTTGCCTGGTTGGTTCCCACTGAGGCTCCAAAGTCATATAAACAGGTTTATCTGGGGCTCTAGAAAACCCCGAGTTAACAAAGCTACGATGTACAGAACTACTCTGGCAGGTGGGCTGGGTCTACCGAATCTTCAGGTGTATTTAGAAGCCATTGTACTCCAGAGAGTATATGATTGGCACGCGTCCTCAGAGCACAAGGCATGGATAGCGATAGACTCTCAGATATTAAAGGTTCCCTCAGTGGGAGCTTTATGCTGGGTTCCTAGGTCCTTGAGACCTCCAAGTTGCACATCACTTCCTATACACAAACACTTTTTTGAGGCATGGGACACAATTAAACATAAAAGACGAGACATCACAGGGCCTAGATCCCCCCTCTTTCCCGTCCCCCTCAATGCTGAACTTACAGGAGGACTAGATAAAAACTTCCAAAGGAGAGCTGAATGGGGATACACCACCCCTTTAGCGGAGTTTATAAGAGAAGGTAAACTTAAAGATAGAGAAGAATTAAAAGAGGTGGCGCATGGCGCATACCATCCATGGCTAAAATATAGGCAGCTCACACATTTCCTCCTTACTACACCATATAAGACAGAATTTTTGAGGCCCTTGACTACATTCGAGAAGCTTTGCTCAACCAACACTCCAATGCCCCACACGCTTTCTAAAATGCGCGGTATATTACAGATGTATATGAGAGAGAAACTCCCTTCATACACTACTAACTGGCACAGGGAACTGGGCGACACCTTTAACACAGAGGACTGGGGATCAATATTTCTTCTCAACCTCACCAAAGATCCTAGAATTAAACTTCAGAGTGTTAACACGCTGGTACCTAACCCCGACAAGACTACGCTCTATATATCCAAACTCTAGTGACTTATGCTGGAGGGGCTGTGGGAATAGAGGAAGTTACCTTCACATGTGGTGGGAATGCGACTTTGTTAAACAACTCTGGCTCTACATTGAGGAACATTTTAGAAACAGCTTAATCACAGACCTCCGCCTCACACCTCAGATAGCACTACTAAACAAACCCCCTCAAGCTCCCTGCAAGATTAGGAGACAATTATTGCAGATAGAAATAAATAGTGTCAAAGCCCTAATAGCATTGAGATGGAAATCACCTACTCTTCTGACTGGACAAATGTGGTTAGCCAAAACTGAAGAGTTGCTGAGCCTTGAGGAATTTGGCTATCTTAAAAGACTCAGGTTAGAATTCTTCCATAATATGAGATTCCTATGGGATTAATCACTGACAAAGACTAGACCCCACCCCAATTTGACTGTGCCTCGACAAGACCTTGACACAAATGTGATGCGTGGAGATAGGGACCCTTCTCCCCCTTACTGGATGGAGCTAACACATAGACTTCTCCATAAACCTGATAGCGGCCTCAACTAATGATATAATTGTAGATAGGCTAAACCCTTCTTCTATCACCCATTTATGGAACCAAGATAAAGGGGACAAGACTTGGTCACCAGCTCAATCTCACTTAGCATATGCAATTCTCTCTAATAGCTACAAAGGTATCAATGGTCAGTAACGTTTTGTTCTTGTTTCGTTTCCGTTCATTGTTTTCTTTCTTCTCTTTACTTTTGTTTGTAATGTGTCATATTTAGCCTTAAAAATACCATCTGGGACTACCTTGCTACTGAAAGTACACCTATTATACTGTATCGCTTTTACGGTAAGTGTACCGTTGTTTGTAACCTTTTCTTAAAGATGGTAATTTAAAAAAAAAAAAAAAAAAAAAAAAAAGGCCTGAGGAAAAATAAGTGTACTGGGTGTCTAATCAATGTTTTTTTCTATTTCCCGGTTGCAAATAATGATCTGTGGTTTTCTAAAATCAATGCCTTTCTTCTAATCTATTATTCAAAAGGATGACATATGTCCTCTTTCATGCTGTTGTTTCGGTTGAGGCTCCGGGACCCTCTTATTAAAAAGGCCTGAGGAAAAATAAGTGTACTGGGTGTCTAATCAATGTTTTTTTCTATTTCCCGGGTCATATAAATGATCTCTGGGATTCTAAAATCAATGCCTTTCCTGTAATCTATTATTCAAAAGGATGACATATGTCCTCTTTCATGCTGTTGTTTCGGTTGAGGCTCCGGGACCCTCTTATTAAAAAGGCCTGAGGAAAAATAAGTGTACTGGGTGTCTAATCAATGTTTTTTTCTATTTCCCGGTTGCAAATAATGATCTGTGGGTTTCTAAAATCAATGCCTTTCTTGTAATCTATTATTCAAAAGGATGACATATGTCCTCTTTCATGCTGTTGTTTTGGTTGAGGCTCCAGGACCCTCTTATTAAAAAGACCTGAGGAAAAATAAGTGTACTGGGTGTCTAATCAATGTTTTTTTCTATTTCCCGGTTGCAAATAATGATCTGTGGGATTCTAAAATCAATGCCTTTCCTGTAATCTATTATTCAAAAGGATGACATATGTCCTCTTTCATGCTGTTGTTTCGGTTGAGGCTCCGGGACCCTCTTATTAAAAAGGCCTGAGGATAAATAAGTGTACTGGGTTTCTAATCAATGTTTTTTTCTATTTCACGGGTCATATAAATGATCTCTGGGATTCTAAAATCAATGCCTTTCCTGTAATCTATTATTCAAAAGGATGACATATCTCCTCTTTCATGCTGTTGTTTCGGTTGAGGCTCCGGGACCCTCTTATTAAAAAGGCCTGAGAATAAATAAGTGTACTGGGTGTCTAATCAATGTTTTTTTCTATTTCCCGGTTGCAAATAATGATCTGTGGGTTTCTAAAATCAATGCCTTTCTTGTAATCTATTATTCAAAAGGATGACATATGTCCTCTTTCATGCTGTTGTTTCGGTTGAGACTCCGGGACCCTCTTATTAAAAAGGCCTGAGGAAAATTAAGTGTACTGGGTGTCTAATCAATGTTTTTTTCTATTTCCTGGGTCATATAAATGATCTCTGGGATTCTAAAATCAATGCCTTTCCTGTAATCTATTATTCAAAAGGATGACATATCTCCTCTTTCATGCTGTTGTTTCGGTTGAGGCTCCGGGACCCTCTTATTAAAAAAGCCTGAGAATAAATAAGTGTACTAGGTGTCTAATCAATGTTTTTTTCTATTTCCCGGTTGCAAATAATGATCTGTGGGTTTCTAAAATCAATGCCTTTCTTCTAATCTATTATTCAAAAGGATGACATATGTCCTCTTTCATGCTGTTGTTTCGGTTGAGGCTCCGGGACCCTCTTATTAAAAAGGCCTGAGGAAAAATAAGTGTACTGGGTATCTTATCAATGTTTTTTTCTATTTCCCGGGTCATATAAATGATCTCTGGGATTCTAAAATCAATGCCTTTCCTGTAATCTATTATTCAAAAGGATGACATATGTCCTCTTTCATGCTGTTGTTTCGGTTGAGGCTCCGGGACCCTCTTATTAAAAAGGCCTGAGGAAAAATAAGTGTACTGGGTGTCTAATCAATGTTTTTTTTTTCTATTTCCCGGTTGCAAATAAAGATCTGTGGGTTTCTAAAATCAATGCCTTTCTTGTAATCTATTATTCAAAAGGATGACATATGTCCTCTTTCATGCTGTTGTTTCGGTTGAGGCTCCGGGACCCTCTTATTAAAAAGGCCTGAGGAAAAATAAGTGTACTGGGTGTCTAATCAATGGTTTTTTTTCTATTTCCCGGTTGCAAATAATGATCTGTGGGTTTCTAAAATCAATGCCTTTTCCTGTAATCTATTATGCAAAAGGATGACATATGTCTCTCCCCTACATATTCTTCACACTATTCTACTCTTATACGCATTTTTGGTCCCTGCATACAATTTACCTAGGTACCATACTAATATTTAAGCTCCTGAAACTTGTATTTACCTTATTGGAGGTGCAACACCCTACTCTCTTTAGCTAGTATATATACCCTTGTTTTTATTCTTATGCTCATCACCTGTTACTATATAGTTTAATAAGCTTGATTTTTGTCCATATGTCAGGGTCTCAAATTGTGCTGGCCTCAGCTCCTAGTGAAACCATATTCTCTGACTTTAACATTAGCTTAGCTAGTAACGTTGAATTACACATATTCCATAGTATACATACCACTTCTCTATAATTTATCTGACATGAGTATTTTCAACCTCCTTCCTTGAGTCCCCCACCTCATATAATTAAATAGCCCTCTAGCCTACACCTTTATAACGTAATGATTGGCTCCGCCCTCCCATCTCCCTTTTATTATGGGCGGCTTTGGTCCGCTGCTTCCCTCCCCCCTTATATACAGGCCTATGGGAGGCCTGACAACAGCCAACTCCCTACCTCTTACTTTTATTTAATTTCTAGAATGCCTTTATTGCAGAGTGGGGACCATTAGTTTTCAGTTACAAAAAAAAAAAAAAAAATGAGGCATCTATATATGTTCCAGTCACACATGTTTTTTATTTACAGTTTTATTTTTAATATTAAAGATTACAATGGTAGTATTATAACTTATGTTCACCCTTATCTTTCTGTTTTTGACCTAGCTATTTATCTCATAACACTGATCCTAACTTCCATACATGTATGGCACTACTATAGATGGGACACTGTGATAACAAATACTATTCTAGCACACCAATGTCTTAATTAATTCTTGTTTACTCTTCATATGTGAAATGTATAAGTTTTTTTTTCCTGTATCTACTGTTTTGTGGATGGATATATTCTTTGTGTTGTTACTTTTCAATGCCTCAATAAAAATTATAAAAAAAAAAAAAAAAAAAAAAAGGATGACATATGTCCTCTTTCATGCTGTTGTTTCAGTTGAGGCTCCGGGACCCTCTTATTAAAAAGGCCTGAGGATAAATAAGTGTACTGGGTGTCTAATCAATGTTTTTTTCTATATCACGGGTCATATAAATGATCTCTGGGATTCTAAAATCAATGCCTTTCCTGTAATCTATTATTCAAAAGGATGACATATCTCCTCTTTCATGCTGTTGTTTCGATTGAGGCTCCGGGACCCTCTTATTTAAAAGGCCTGAGAATAAATAAGTGTACTGGGTGTCTAATCAATGTTTTTTTCTATTTCCCGGTTGCAAATAATGATCTGTGGGTTTCTAAAATCAATGCCTTTCTTGTAATCTATTATTCAAAAGGATGACATATGTCCTCTTTCATGCTGTTGTTTTGGTTGAGGCTCCGGGACCCTCTTATTAAAAAGGCCTGAGGAAAATTAAGTGTACTGGGTGTCTAATCAATGTTTTTTTCTATTTCCCGGGTCATATAAATGATCTCTGGGATTCTAAAATCAATGCCTTTCCTGTAATCTATTATTCAAAAGGATGACATATCTCCTCTTTCATGCTGTTGTTTCGGTTGAGGCTCCGGGACCCTCTTATTAAAAAGGCCTGAGAATAAATAAGTGTACTGGGTGTCTAATCAATGTTTTTTTCTATTTCTCGGTTGCAAATAATGATCTGTGGGTTTCTAAATCAATGCCTTTCTTGTAATCTATTATTCAAAAGGATGACATATGTCCTCTTTCATGCTGTTGTTTTGGTTGAGGCTCCGGGACCCTCTTATTAAAAAGGCCTGAGGAAAAATAAGTGTACTGGGTGTCTAATCAATGTTTATTTCTATTTCCCAGTTGCAAATAATGATCTGTGGGTTTCTAAAATCAATGCCTTTCTTGTAATCTATTATTCAAAAGGATTACATATGTCCTCTTTCATGCTGTTGTTTCAGTTGAGGCTCCGGGACCCTCTCGTTAAAAAGGCCTGAGGAAAAATAAGTGTACTGGGTGTCTAATCAATGTTTTTTTCTATTTCCCGGTTGCAAATAATGATCTGTGGGTTTCTAAAATCAATGCCTTTCTTCTAATCTATTATTCAAAAGGATGACATATGTCCTCTTTCATGCTGTTGTTTCGGTTGAGGCTCCGGGACCCTCTTATTAAAAAGGCCTGAGGAAAAATAAGTGTACTGGGTGTCTAATCAATGTTTTTTTTCTATTTCCCGGGTCATATAAATGATCTCTGGGATTCTAAAATCAATGCCTTTCCTGTAATCTATTATTCAAAAGGATGACATATGTCCTCTTTCATGCTGTTGTTTCGGTTGAGGCTCCGGGACCCTCTTATTAAAAAGGCCTGAGGAAAAATAAGTGTACTGGGTGTCTAATCAATGTTTTTTTTTTCTATTTCCCGGTTGCAAATAAAGATCTGTGGGTTTCTAAAATCAATGCCTTTCTTGTAATCTATTATTCAAAAGGATGACATATGTCCTCTTTCATGCTGTTGTTTTGGTTGAGGCTCCGGGACCCTCTTATTAAAAAGGCCTGAGGAAAAATAAGTGCACTGGGTGTCTAATGTTTTTTTCTATTTCCCGGTTGCAAATAATGATCTGTGGGTTTCTAAAATCAATGCCTTTCTTGTAATCTATTATTCAAAAGGATGACATATGTCCTCTTTCATGCTGTTGTTTTGGTTGAGGCTCCGGGACCCTCTTATTAAAAAGGCCTGAGGAAAAATAAGTGTACTGGGTGTCTAATCAATGTTTTTTTCTATTTCCCGGTTGCAAATAAAGATCTGTGGGTTTCTAAAATCAATGCCTTTCCTGTAATCTATTATTCAAAAGGATGACATATCTCCTCTTTCATGCTGTTGTTTCGGTTGAGGCTCCGGGACCCTCTTATTAAAAAGGCCTGAGGAAAAATAAGTGTAATGAGTGTCTAATCAATGTTTTTTTCTATTTCCCGGGTCATATAAATGATCTCTGGGATTCTAAAATCAATGCCTTTCCTGTAATCTATTATTCAAAAGTATGACATATGTCCTCTTTCATGCTGTTGTTTCGGTTGAGGCTCCGGGACCCTCTTATTAAAAAGGCCTGAGGAAAAATAAGTGTACTGGGTGTCTAATCAATGTTTTTTTCTATTTCCCGGTTGCAAATAAAGATCTGTGGGTTTCTAAAATCAATGCCTTTCTTGTAATCTATTATTCAAAAGGATGACATATGTCCTCTTTCATGCTGTTGTTTTGGTTGAGGCTCCGGGACCCTCTTATTAAAAAGGCCTGAGGAAAAATAAGTGCACTGGGTGTCTAATTAATGTTTTTTTCTATTTCCCGGTTGCAAATAATGATCTGTGGGTTTCTAAAATCAATGCCTTTCTTGTAATCTATTATTCAAAAGGATGACATATGTCCTCTTTCATGCTGTTGTTTTGGTTGAGGCTCCGGGACCCTCTTATTAAAAAGGCCTGAGGAAAAATAAGTGTACTGGGTGTCTAATCAATGTTTTTTTCTATTTCCCGGTTGCAAATAAAGATCTTTGGGTTTCTAAAATCAATGCCTTTCCTGTAATCTATTATTCAAAAGGATGACATATCTCCTCTTTCATGCTGTTGTTTCGGTTGAGGCTCCGGGACCCTCTTATTAAAAAGGCCTGAGGAAAAATAAGTGTAATGAGTGTCTAATCAATGTTTTTTTCTATTTCCCGGGTCATATAAATGATCTCTGGGATTCTAAAATCAATGCCTTTCCTGTAATCTATTATTCAAAAGGATGACATATGTCCTCTTTCATGCTGTTGTTTTGGTTGAGGCTCTGGGACCCTCTTATTAAAAAGGCCTGAGGAAAAATAAGTGTACTGGGTGTCTAATCAATGTTTTTTTCTATTTCCCGGTTGCAAATAAAGATCTGTGGGTTTCTAAAATCAATGCCTTTCTTGTAATCTATTATTCAAAAGGATGACATATGTCCTCTTTCATGCTGTTGTTTCGGTTGAGGCTCCGGGACTCTCTTATTAAAAAGGCCTGAGGAAAAATAAGTGTACTGGGTGTCTAATCAATGTTTTTTTCTATTTCCCGGTTGAAAATAATGATCTGTGGGTTTCTAAAATCAATGCCTTTCTTGCAATCTATTATTCAAAAGGATGACATATGTCCTCTTTCATGCTGTTGTTTCGGTTGAGGCTCCGGGACCCTCTTATTAAAAAGGCCTGAGGAAAAATAAGTGTACTGGGTGTCTAATCAATGTTTTTTTCTATTTCCCGTTGCAAATAAAGATCTCTGGGTTTCTAAAATCAATGCCTTTCTTGTAATCTATTATTCAAAAGGATGACATATCTCCTCTTTCATGCTGTTGTTTCGGTTGAGGCTCCGGGACCCTCTTATTAAAAAGGCCTGAGGAAAAATAAGTGTACTGAGTGTCTAATCAATGTTTTTTTCTATTTCCCGGGTCATATAAATGATCTCTGGGATTCTAAAATCAATGCCTTTCCCGTAATCTATTATTCAAACGGATGACATATCTCCTCTTTCATGCTGTTGTTTCGGTTGAGGCTCCGGGACCCTCTTATTAAAAAGGCCTGAGGATAAATAAGTGTACTGGGTGTCTAATCAATGTTTTTTTCTATTTCCCGGGTCATATAAATGATCTCTGGGATTATAAAATAAATGCCTTAACTGTAATCAATTGTTCACAAGGATGCCATTTGTCCTCTTTCATGCTATTGTTTCAGTTGAGGCTCCGGGAGCCTCTTATAAAAAGGCCTAAGGATAAAGAAGTTTTCTGGGTGTCCAATCAATGTTTTTTTTTATTTCACAGTTGCAAAAAAAAATATCTATGGTTTTGTAAAATCTATGCCTTACCTGTCATCTATTGTTCAAAAGGATGCCATATGTCCTCTTTCCTGCTGTTGTTTTTGTTGGGGGTCCGGAACACTATTCTAAAAAGGTCGAAGGAGAACGACCTGTACTGTACTTGGTGTCCAATCATACTTTTTGTTTTCAATTTCACAGTTCATAATAAATATTGCTGTGTAACTAAAATCAATGCCATACCTTTACTCTGTTGTTCAAAAGGATGGCATATGTGGTTTTTCATTCTGTTGTGGTTGTTGAGGGTCGTGGCCGTGGGACAGCGTATAAAACGGCTGAAGGAGAACAACCTGTACAGCCTTGCTCCTCTTTTTAGGCAGGCCAGCTCTTTGCATACATGCCAACAGACTCTGTAACGCATGCCTCTTTTAGGGAGAGGTGCAGCCATAATGCAGGGTCAGAACCTCTGCCTGCAACTGTTATACTCGATTTTGCGAAAGGAAGTAACCTTACCATGGTTCCCTGCACGCACGTATTGTTGTTATATTTTTGGTGAGGGTAATCATTATGGCCATGTAGACCACCACCACTGAGAGTCCTGAAAGTAACAGGGATGAGATGAAAGAGCTAAGAATAGTAGAACTTGAAACAACAGAGTTAGCCATGGGTGTTAGTGCAAAACCGCTTGGCTTTTTTTTGGCTTTGGGTGCGGCTATTCATGCAGGCCATATAGAGCTGCCACCATTCGGTGTCATATCAGCTATTAAACTAATAAGAACAGTACTATCAAAATACAGCCAATGAAGGGCCTTAGGAAGACTGGGCCAAGGTTGGATTGTAGTATTTGGTTAGGCTAATCATGATGGCCATGTAGACCACCACCGAGAGTCCTGGAAGTAACAGGGATTATGAGATGAAAGTGCTAAGAATAGTACTACTTGAAACAACAGAGTTAGCCATGGGTGTTAATCCAAGACCGCTTGGATTTATTTTTGTATTGGGTGCGGCTAATCTTGCAGGCCATATAGAGCTGCCACCATTCGGTGTTGTATCAGCTATAAAAATAATAAGAACTGTACTATCAAAATACAGCCCATGAAGGGCCTATGAAGACTGAGCAAAGGTTGGATTGTAGTATTTTGTTCGGCTAATCATGATGGCCATGTAGACCACCAGTAACAGGGATGAAATTGCTAAGAATAGTACTAATTGAAACAACCGAGTTAGCCATGGGTGTTAGTCTAAGTCCACTCTGCTTTTTTTTGGGTTTGGGTGCAGCTAATCATGAAGGCCAGATAGACCTGCCACCATTTGGTGTTGTAACAGGTATTAAACTGCAAAGAACAGTACTACTTAACACAACCTACTTACCATGGGTCCCAGAGCATATGTTTGGTTATTATATTTTGTAAGGGTAATCATGCAGGCCATATAGACCTCCACCGATAGGGTGAGTATGAGTAACAGCTATTAAAATGCAAAGGACATTACTAATTAACACAACATAGTTACCATGGGTCGCAGACCAAGAGCAGATGTCTTATTATTATATTTTGTATGGGTAATCATCCAGGCCGTATAGACCTCACCAAATAGGGGGAGTTACAGAGATTAAAGTGCTAAGAATGGTAGTACTTAAAACACAACCTAGTTAAAATAGGTACCAGACCGCATGCCTTATTATTATATTTTTTCAGGGTAATCAGGCAGGCCATATAGAACACCCCCGATAGGGGGGGGAACAGGGATTAAAGTGCTAAGAAAAGTACTAAGTACACAAGCTAGTTGGGTCCAAGAACGCATGTTTAATTATTAGACTTTATTAGGGTAATTATATATCTAACAAATCTATCTATTTCTCTTCTATCGATTCTATCTAACTATCAATCTATGTATATCTATCTATCCTATCTATCAATCTATCTTCTGTCCGGGATGTTTTGAGACAGCCACTTTGGGAATGTTAGTTGATTTAGGCCCATTATGGCTGAAAAGCAGACTCTGCATAAACTATGTAATTTTCCATGGGAGTTTTGCCAGGGATCCCCCTCCAGCATGCGACAGTCCAGGTGTTAGTACCCTTGAAACAACTTTTCCATCACTATTGTGGCCAGAAAGAGTCCTTGTAGGTTTTAAAGTTCGCCTGCCTATTGAATTCAATGGCGGTTCGCGGGTTCGCGAACAATACCGGAAGTTCGAGTCTGCCGTTCGCAAACCGAAAATTTTAGGTTCGCGACATCACTAGTTCTCTGTAGCGGTTAACTTCCTTCAGTTGCGGATCTTCATTCACCTCAGCTTTTCCACTTGTATACATTACCTGAAAAGGAATCATCCGGACTTGATACAAGAGTTGTCGAATCAAACTGCAAGTATACTGTGACTTTGTCTGAACTAACCACAATTGTTTCTGATGTGTTATGCAAACTGCAAATAAACTGCTTGGTATATCTGTGATTCTGCTTCAGATAACCGCTACTTAACCCGCAAGTAAACTGTATGTTATAAACTGTGACTCTGTTTTTGCTAAAACACCACTTATAACTGTTTCCTTGTGTGTCTGAGCTCTACTATAAGAATATTCACTTCAATAAGTATTTCTATGAACTGCCTTGTATATTTAAAGTGATAGCCAATTCACTATTCACATTTGCTACTGAAGCTGAACATTTACAACTCTGAATAACGTTAAGAAAATACGAAACATATATATCTCTTTTCAGGTGTCATTCTGAAAATCGAGATACTTCATTGTTGAATCAATTGCAATATTTATAGATCCCATTGTTTCCACATATAACTCTGGGTATTAAATCTTGCTACAAAACAAACTATTGTGTACATATAACTGTCGTTAATCTAACTCTTACATAATATTTAAGCCCAGAAACCATTCTGTGTTTAAAATGGATCCTAACGAGATCAATAATCAATTTGAAACTTTAACCAGAAAATAGAATATCTTGCAAGAGGTCTGACAGAGGTTCAGGCCGAAAACACTGCTCTCAAGAGTTTGATTAAAGAAATAATAATACCTAAATCATCTGATATTCCAGAACCTCATATAGATGCACCTCATATTTTTTCGGAGAAAAGTTCTGAATTTAGAGACTTTAAAAATGCGTGTTACCTGCTATTTTCAATTAAACCAAAGACATGCCATACAGATAGGATTAGAGTGTGTACTACCACTTTGTATCTATCAGGTGAGCCTTGCACAGATTTTTTGAATTAAACGATCCCATACTAAATTCTTTGGATATTTTTTTTACCACCATGTCAAGTTTGTATGAAGATACAAATAAACAACTAAATGCAGAAACTAAGCTACATTCATTAAAGCAAGGAAAACGTAATGTAGAAGAGTACATCACAGAGTTTCAAATGTGGTCTTCTGACTCCAAATGGAATGCAATAAGCTTAAAAAAACAATTCAGGTTAGGCTTATCTGAAAGCTTAAAAGATGAAATTTCAAGAGTAGATATGCCTGATACCTTAGATGGACTGATAAAACTAGCTTCTACTATAGAGAGAGATGAAAGCAGAAACATGATCTACTGAATCTATACATAAAAAACTTATAAATTATTCTTCTGAAAAAAATTCTTCTAGTCCTATTCCTATGGAGATTGGAGCTATAAAAGGCCAACTCAGTCAAGAGGAAAAGTTTAGAAGTTGTATTGCAAACCTCTGTTTATATTTTGCCAACAAGGATCATACAGTCTCTCAATGTCCTATCTTAATGCGATAAAAGAAGGGTAAAACATCTGTATTAATCAAAAATCCTACTAATCTAACTATATCTTTATCGTTGCAGTGGGATCAACACCAAATCAGGAGTAAGGCCATAATAGACTCAGGAACTTATGGTCTGTTCATCGGTTCAGATTATGTCACTATCAATAAAATACCAAAAGTGTTAAAACCTATTCCTCTATATGTGAAAGTTATTGATGGATCATTCATTCATAAGGGTCCAATCACCCATCATACCATACCACTTCAACTAACAACAGATATGGGGCATACTGAATATTTTACTTTTCATATAATACCAGCATCATTGCATACCATAATACTTGGTTATCCATGGTTAAGTAAACATAATCCCTCTATTAATTGGGCAAGTAACACTGTTACTTACACTTCACAATATTGTAAAAATACTTGTTATCCACACCATTCCATCTCAACCCTTCAAAATGTCATTCCTCCTGAATATCACGATTTATTTGAGATTTTTGATACCAAAGAAGCTGAAGCGCTCCCTCCGAATAGGATTTATGATTGCCCAATAGATCTTGTTCCTGGTGCTCAAATTCCTTTCGGTAGAATCTTCCCTTTATCACAAACTGAACTCCAGTATTTGCATGACTATCTTGATGAGAATTAAAAAAAAGTTTTATTGTTCCTTCCACCTCACCAGCAGCTTCCGGAATCTTCTTTGTAAGAAACAAATATAAACACTTAGACCAATCATTGACTACAGAGCTCTCAATTCAATAACAATAAAAAAACGATATCCGCTTCCACTCATCCCTGAACTTCTTGAATGTCTAAATGGTGCATCTGTCTACACTAAACTAGACATAAAAGGTGCCTATAACCTAATCAGAATCAAGGAGTGGGATGAGTGGAAGAGAGCATTCAGAACAAGATATGGGTTATTTGAATATAAAGTAATGCCTTTTGGCTTATGTAATGCCCCTGCAATTTTCCAGCACTTTATTAATGATATTTTCAGAGACCTCATTGATATTTGTGTAGTTATCTATCTTGATGGCATCCTGGTTTATTCCAAAAACATACAGGAACATGTAAAACATGTTTGCTGGGTGTTAACATGTCTAAAAGACCATAGATTATTCACTAAACTAGAAAAATGTCAATTCCACGTACACAAAATTAAGTTTTTAGGTTATATCATAACCCCCAACAATGTACAAATGGACCCAGAAAAAGTTTCTGCAATAATCAATTGGCCTAAACCCACTTCAGTTAAAAATCTACAGGGATTTATTGGTTTCTCAAATTTTGTCGAAAATGTATTCTAAACTTCTTTACCTTGACAAGACCACTAGTTTAACTAAGAAAAACCAGAAATCCTTCTGGACTCCAGAAGCTGAAGATTCATTCCATTAATTGAAACAAAGTTTCACAACAGCACCAATTCTTAAGATGCCCAAACATAAAAAACAATTCATTGTTGAAGTCGATGCATCAGATTCAGATATTGGAGCAGTCCTCTCTCAACATTGTGATGAAACGTTTAAGTTGCATCCTGTATCCTTTTATTTATGAAGATTGTTACCTGCAGAAAAAAATTACAAAATTGGGGATAAGGTATTATTGGCAATTAAATCTGCTTTAGAAAATTGGTGACATCTTTTAGAGGGTGCTTTGTTTCCAGTGAAACTCTATATTGACCATAGAAATTTGGAATTCCTTAAAGTCGCAGATCACAAAGACTTTCTAGTCGAGAACATATTGGACTCACGTTTCAGGAGAAGGAAATTAGAATATCTGATCAGATGGAAGGGGTATGGTCATGAGGAGGATTCTTGGGTATCTATCACTGATGTTCATGCACCTGAACTTCTCCGATGTTTCCATCTGCGCTATCCACAGAAGCCTTGTTGTGAATCCCCGGAGAGGATTCCTTGAGCAGGGGGATCTGTAAGGCTTCTACCTCCAATACCTACATTCCACTATAAGCTCCTCCTTTCACCTGTATCACCTGTATAAAGTCTGCATCCTGTGAACACATCTTTGCTTGATTATTTTGTCCTATACTTCGTATTGCAACTTCCTGTGAGAAGTCTCTATGCAACTTCCGTTTACCACGGAATCAAGCTTTCTTGTGCTCATACTGCACTTACACTTAGTTCCACACTACGCTGTAATTCGACCTTCACTTATCCTCTCCTTCAGGATCTACGGTTACCTGTCATAGAAACCTGGTTCTCTGTAGCGGTTAACTTCCTTCAGTTGGGGATATTCATTCACCTCAGCTTTTCCGTTTGTATACAATACCTGAATAAGGAATCATCCAGACTTGATACAAGAGTTGTCAAATCAAACCCCAAGTATACTGTGACTTTGTCTGAACTAACCACAATTGTTTCTGATGTGTTATGCAAACTGCAAGTAAACTGTATGGTATATCTGTGACTCTGCTTCAGCTAACCGCAACCCAAACTGTTTATATGTGTCATATTACTGCAAGTAAACTGCTCGATATTATCTGTGATTGTGCTTCAGCTAAACCGCTATTTAACCCGCAAGTAAACTGTATGTTATAAATTGTGAAATGCCACTTATAACTGTTTCCTTGTGTGTCTGAGCTCTACTATAAGAATATTCACTTCAATAAGCATTTCTATGAACTGCCTTGTATATATAAGTGATAGCCAATTCACTATTCACATTTGCTACTGAAGCTGAACATTTACCACTCTGAATAACCTTAAGAAAATACGAAACATATATATCTCTTTTCAGGTGTCATTTTGAATATTGAGATACTTCACTGTTGAATCAATTGCAATATTTATAGATCCCATTGTTTCCACATATAACTCTGGGTATTAAATCTTGCTACAAAACAAACTATTGTGTACATATAACTGTCGCTAATCTAACTCTTACATAATAATCAAACCCAAAAACATTCTGTGTTTAAAATGGATCCTAACGAGATCAATAATCAATTTGAAACTTTAAACCAGAAAATAGAATATCTTGCAAGAGGTCTGACAGAGGTTCAGGCCAAAAACACTGCTCTCAAGAGATTGATTAAAGACATAATAACACCTAAATCAACTGATATTCCAGAACCTCATATTTTTTATGGGAAAAGCTCTGGATTTAGTGACTTTAAAAATGCATGCTACCTGCTATTTTCAATGAAACCAAAGACATACCATACAGATAGGATTAGAGTGTGTACTACCATTTCGTATCTATCAGGTGTGCCTCGCATATGGGCTAACAGATTTTTATTTTTTTTTGGTTTCAAACCAGCTTTATTGAAAATAATTATAAGCATACAGCATAGAAAGGTTCATATTATAACATTGATCGTGGTACAAGGAAATTAGTGATCGACTCAATGCATAGTATTGTTATAAAAAAATAACATTTGCTGAAGATTGAGAGGCAGAGGATATACAGGGAGTGCAGAATTATTAGGCAAGTTGTATTTTTGAGGATTAATTTTATTAATGAACAACAACCATGTTCTCAATGAACCCAAAAAACTCATTAATATCAAAGCTGAATAGTTTTGGAAGTAGTTTTTAGTTTGTTTTTAGTTATAGCTATTTTAGGGGGATATCTGTGTGTGCAGGTGACTATAACTGTGCATAATTATTAGGCAACTTAACAAAAAACAAATATATACCCATTTCAATTATTTATTTTTACCAGTGAAACCAATATAACATCTCAACATTCACAAATATACATTTCTGACATTCAAAAACAAAACAAAAACAAATCAGTGACCAATATAGCCACCTTTCTTTGCAAGGACACTCAAAAGCCTGCCATCCATGGATTCTGTCAGTGTTTTGATCTGTTCACCATCAACATTGCGTGCAGCAGCAACCACAGCCTCCCAGACACTGTTCAGAGAGGTGTACTGTTTTCCCTCCTTGTAAATCTCACATTTGATGATGGACCACAGGTTCTCAATGGGGTTCAGATCAGGTGAACAAGGAGGCCATGTCATTAGATTTTCTTCTTTTATACCCTTTCTTGCCAGCCACGCTGTGGAGTACTTGGACGCGTGTGATGGAGCATTGTCCTGCATGAAAATCATGTTTTTCTTGAAGGATGCAGACTTCTTCCTGTACCACTGCTTGAAGAAGGTGTCTTCCAGAAACTGGCAGTAGGACTGGGAGTTGAGCTTGACTCCATCCTCAACCCAAAAAGGCCCCACAAGCTCATCTTTGATGATACCAGCCCAAACCAGTACTCCACCTCCACCTTGCTGGCGTCTGAGTCGGACTGGAGCTCTCTGCCCTTTACCAATCCAGCCACGGGCCCATTCATCTGGCCCATCAAGACTCACTCTCATTTCATCAGTCCATAAAACCTTAGAAAAATCAGTCTTGAGATATTTCTTGGCCCAGTCTTGAAGTTTCATCTTGTGTGTCTTGTTCAGTGGTGGTCGTCTTTCAGCCTTTCTTACCTTGGCCATGTCTCTGAGTATTGCACACCTTGTGCTTTTGGGCACTCCAGTGATGTTGCAGCTCTGAAATATGGCCAAACTGGTGGCAAGTGGCATCTTGGCAGCTGCACGCTTGACTTTTCTCATGGGCAGTTATTTTGCGCCTTGGTTTTTCCACACGCTTCTTGCGACCCTGTTGACTATTTTGAATGAAACGCTTGATTGTTCGATGATCACGCTTCAGAAGCTTTGCAATTTTAAGAGTGCTGCATCCCTCTGCAAGATATCTCACTATTTTTGACTTTTCTGAGCCTGTCAAGTCCTTCTTTTGACCCATTTTGCCAAAGGAAAGGAAGTTGCCTAATACGTATGCACACCTGATATAGGGTGTTGATGTCATTAGACCACACCCCTTCTCATTACAGAGATGCACATCACCTAATATGCTTAATTGGTAGTAGGCTTTCGAGCCTATACAGCTTGGAGTAAGACAACATGCATAAAGAGGATGATGTGGTCAAAATACTAATTTGCCTAATAATTCTGCACTCCCTGTAGTTAAATGTATCAAAATCGTAAGACAGAACTTTGCCTGCCATCTCACATTATACGTCCGCTGGTAGTCACCAAACACCTTTTTCCTGTTCGTTTTCCTGTCTGATGCTGAACTAGGGTGGCATGGGGCACAGAGGGATGGACAGGAAGTGGGAAGAGGGGAGAAAGAGAGAGAAGGGGGAGAGAGAAAGAGAAGGGAAAAGTTTCTTCCAGTGGCTATTAAAGGACCAGTAAACACAGTAGATTTGCATAATCAACAAATACAAGATAACAAGACAATACAATAGCATTTACTATGAATTTCAAATGAGTAGTAGATTTTTTTCTAACAAATTTCAAAGTTATGTATATTTCCACTCCCCCTCTACCATGTGATAGCAATCAGCCAATCACAAATGCATATACGTATAGTCTGTGAATGCTTGCACATGCTCAGTAGGAGCTGGTGACTCAAAAAGTGTAAATATAAAAGACTGTGCACATTTTTTTTTAATGGAAGTAAATTGGAAAGTTGTTTAAAATTACATGTTGTATCTGAATCATGAAAATTTAATTTGACCTGAGTGTCCCTTTAAGTTTAAATAGTTCTGTTCCAGATAGCTTGTATCATCTCATGTGTGACAAGATTATGTGTTTGGATGTAATGGAATTTTTATAGAGTGATGAGCTCTGTTACGTGGGTTTTCCATTCCTGGAAAGTAGGAGTGATTTGTGTCTTCCAGTGTTTGGGGATTAATTTTTTGCCCGCAGTTATCATTATTAACAAGAGTGCTTTGTGGGTGGTATGTAGTGAATGTAGTCCAGCGCTAGATTAGCACGGGTAGAGTATTTAGTTAAATTCTATAATTCGAATATATTGTATTTTGTGATTGGATAAATGTTTAATGTATGTACTGCAATGTTGTTATTATATATTTATTGTAGGTAATCCTAAGTATTTATCAACATTCAGTTAATAAAAAGATATAAACAGGTATATACAACTGATATATATAAACTTGTTGTCTAATGTGAACTTCTTATCTATATATATAAAAACTAATAAAACATTTGTATAATTAGACAGAAATTTAATAACTTGTTAAAAGCATACATAAAATAAAAAGGGACGTCTCCCTTATAACATCGATTTCATCAGAGAAAACAATTGAATAACTGTAGTATATATTTCCGCTATTTGATAATCAGGTACCTGTTATATAGTGTAACAAATGATAATGTCCAGAAATTGGATTAAAAAAACTTAAAGATCCAAACGAGATGACCTCCCCGCTATTGTGGCGGGTGTGTGTTACCGGTCCGTTAGTGAGAGACTGGTATTTAAAAATATGTCATGTGACTTTTCATACGTCACACTTGTGATCGTAGCTGTTTCAATATAGTTGTAATGTAACCAGTGATCCTTGATATTCTGTCAAGTGCTTATTATGTTGCAATTTTTTTAAACTTTAATCTGTATGTGTATCAGAAGGTGTACTCCCCTATTCCGTGTGTAATTAGGGAGTCTTGGGGGAGATTGCAACTTACGCTGGTCTCTTGGCACACCTGATTTCTCTTTTAGTGTGGTCTTTGCGGTCACATTCAGTGACTTGGATGTTAAACTTTGCGGTCACGTGCAGTGACTATAATGCAATCCTCGCAGTGTAGACTTGGCGGTCACTTGTAGTGGTGGGAATTGAACTTGTGACCTTTAGGGTAAGAGAGGGAGATCTTAACCATTAGGCTATGTGTATCTCACTTTCTGTGTTAGCTTAGTGGACTTGGCGGTCACTTGTAGTGACTGTAATGAGGTCTTTGCGGTCACGGAGGTGACTAGTGGTGGGGTCTTTGCGGTCACAAGTGGTGACTAGGAGTAGAATCTTTAGCGGACATCAGTGATGTTATACAGCAAGGTCTTTGCAGTCACAGATTGTGACTTGCATGTATTAACTTGCGGTTGTGTCTTTGCGGTCACAGATTGTGACTTAAAAGTGGTCTTTGCGGTCACTAACAGTGGTGACTTAGAGGAAATCTTTGCGGTCACTAGTAGTGACTAACAGAATGATCTGTATCGTTGGAGATCAAAGTAAAACTTGGCAATCTCTCTGTGCAACTTAGTAGAGCTGATTAGAAACAAATGCAGGTTGTAACAAAGTCCAGCTGCAATGTTGCAGGAGGTAATCAGCAAAGGAAGTCTTGTAGTAGTTTTCTTTCCTTTCTTGGCAATTATAACAGCAATCAAAAATAAAAACATAAAGTGCAGAGTGACAACAGTGTCAAGGTCAACGCGTTTCGCCCTTAGGCTTTATCAAGACATGTTTGTCTGTGTCACCTGAGTCTATATATAGGGCTTAACTGGTTTGGATTGACTATTCTATGTAATTTAATTAAAGGTGGAAAGTATAGATATATGGAAATTCAATATAAAGGTGGAATTATATAGTTGTGTGTGTCTACAAGAAGCTTACTGTTCTTCATTTGTTTTTGTTCTTTGTGTTGTAATAAATGAAAGAGAATGAATAGATCCTAGAAAGGTTCTTGTAAGAATGCAATAAACATTATTTAGAGAGTTCTAAATATATCTATATAATGTATAATGTATGTATTTGTATTGATTTTGATGTGCTTATAGTTGCTTGAATATTGAGCATATGTTAATTTTTAAATATATAAAACAAATAGAAATTATAAGTAAAGATTTTTTTAAAATAAAAAAGTTATGACTTAGTGAGTAATTTAAAAAAAAAAAAAAAAAATAATAATAAAAAAAAATTTAAAACTGTTTTCAGTATTCCCTTTTGTGATTGAACTCATGACCTTTTGGTAATTGAGCCAAGGGTATTATCCACTAAACCACATCTACCTCAACATTGTATATAGTGAAATACATGTATTAGTGAAAGTATATGTATATACACACACATATATGTTTATATACATTTATATTTACAATATGGTTTTGTTTGTATAAATGAAGACCATAGAGAAAGAAGTGATGATATTCATAAGAGACTAAAATCTATATAGATAGTTTTTAGTGGTAGTAAAGGATGTTTAGTAGCATTTACCTGAACCAACAAAGGAATGTGGTGGGAATTGAACTCATGACATTTAGGGTTAGAGAGAGAGAGAGATCTTAACCATTAGGCTATGTGTATCTCACTTTCTGTGTTATCATAGAATGGAGGTATTTATATATATTAGTATGATGTAAAATTATTATAAGAAAGGGGAAATATCTAGCTCTGAATTTAAGCCAGTTGGAAATAGTGTGTCCATATTGTAGATCATTTTTGCTTCTAACTTCAATAATTGATTTTCTAAATTTCCCCCTCTCCAATTAAGTTTTATCTTGGCTAGACCCCAGAATTTAAAATGTTTGAGATTGTTATTGTGAATGTCCCTAAAATGAGAATAGAGATGTGTGTCAAGAGTGCCTCTATCAATGCATGACAGATGTTCCCTAATTCTATCGCGGAGGGTTCTTGTCGTTTCACCTATATAGTACTTTTTACATGAACATTCAATTATGTATATAATTCCTTTGTCTTGACATATGATTGTTTCATCAATTCTGTATTTAAAGTTATTCACTTCTATTTCTTTTAGTTTGCTGCTGTATTTACAGGATCAGCATCCAAAGCATGGAAAGAAGCCTTTTATTTTATTTCCTTCTAAGCTTATATCTTGATTTCTTGTTTTTAGTGGTTTCAATTCGCTTGGCGCTAGTTTATTTTTTAAATTTTTTGCTCTTCTGTATATGATTTTTGGAAATTGTGTTACTTTATCCCCTATTATGTGATCCGTCTGTACTATGTGCCAGTGTTTTTTAAGTATTTTGTTTATTAATTTGTTATTGCAGTTGTAATCCGTAATAAATGACACATGTGGGTGGAACTGCTCATTTTGGGAGTTGATCTGAAGAGGAGGCTGTCAATATTGATCTGAACCTGCGTGGCTAGTAGGTCCGAGATTTCACGAGAAACCTCCGTCCAGAAATTATGTAGCTTCTGACATGACCACCAGATATGGTGAAGAGAGCCCTCCTCTCCGCACCCCCTCCAACATGAAGAGTTTAAATTGGGGAACATTTTGTGGATTCGAATTGGTGTAAGATACCATCTGCAGAGAAATTTTAAGTGCATTTCCTGTATTTGGGCAGATACTGAGGACCTTTTAGTAGTAGTGAAGGCCTTCAGCCATAATTTAGTGTTGGTGCCTATATTGGTATCTCTGTTCCATGCTAATGTGTATGTTGGAAGGGAGTCTGTGTCTGGTATCCTCAAGATTCCATATAGGTTTGAGATGAGGCATTTAGGTTTGCATATTTTCTCAAAGGGTGTTATGTCCCTGCCTAGTTCTTTTTTGTGTTTATGGTGGGAAATATAGTGAATGAGTTGAGTGTAGTGAAACCAGGAGGAGAAGATTTCACCATGCGTTTCCTTTGAACTGGATTGTGGTTTTATTTTGCCGTTTTCAACTAGGGAGTGGATGGAGTTCATGTTAAGGCTGTATAGTTGCTTAATTCGGGACCCTAATTTGTTATAAGGGAGTTCTGGGTTTCCCAAGAAGGACGTGAGGTGGCTGTGTTTGGAAGAGATGTGAGTGCTTGTAGCTATAAGTTTATCCCATTCAGCTAGTGTTGCTGATGCAATTGGGAAGTTAGTTAAAATTTTGGGTCTGTTTGGTGGCGAGGTCAATGCTAGGGAGCTTACATTATTGAGCTTAAAGATGTGCCTATCTATTTCCACCCACGCCTTGTTATTGGTGTTGTGGGCCCATTCAACTATATGTTGAAGTAGTATAGCCCGTCTGTAGTCTGATAGGTTGGGTACTTCCAGTCCGCCTCTATCCCTAGGGAGGTACATAGTTTTTTAGGGATTCTAGGTTTAACGCCCGCCCAAATGAATTGTTCTAGTATACTTTGAAGTTGCTCCATATAATCTCTCTGGAGTGGGATGGGGAGCGTTTGTAAAATAGTAAGGATCCTAGGTAGGACGTTCATCTTTACCACCCCAATTCTGCCTAGCCATGTGAGGGGTTTGTTTTTCCATGTAGATAGGTCACTAGCTATATCTTGTTTTAAGTTAAGGTAGTTGTGTTTAAATAGGTCTTGTGGGGAAGTGGTTAAATAGATTCCCAAATATTTTAGTTTCTGATGTGCTATTATTGTATGTGTTATATTGTATTAGCTTTTTAGCATTTGTATGTGGTGCTGCGATGTGTTGATGTTAAGGAGTTCTGATTTACTTAAGTTAAAGCTAAAATTAGATATAGTACCATATGTTTCAAGTTCCCTCAATAAGGCTGGAACGGAGCTTCTGTCAAGGTAAAAAGAATATCATCGGCAAAAAGAGCCTGTTTGTATTGTTTGTCACCCACTGTTAACCCTCTGATTGCATTATTTTCTTGTACTTTTTGTGCAAGTACCTCCAATTAAATGTTGAATAAAAGGGGAGAGAGAGGGCAACCCTGCCTAGTCCCGTTGTTAATGTCAAATGAGTCTGAAAGGATGTTATTTACTCTTATTCTTGCGTTGGGATTTGAATAAAGCGAAAGGGTCATATTAACAAAGGCCCGGGTATGTTCATTTCCTGCATAGCTCTTTTCAGAAAGGACCACCTCACCCTGCCAAAGGCAATTTCTGCATCTGTCGCAAAAAGGACCATTGGCTTCCCTTCTGTTTTGGCTTGGTTAATTAAATTCAATACTTTGGTGGTGTTGTCTCTAGCCTCTCTGCCGGGCACAAACCCCACCTGGTCATTGGATATCAGGACAGGAGAAATTTATTAAGCCTATTGGCTAAGACCTTTGCTAGGATTTTCATGTTGGTGTTTATTAATGATATTGGTCTAACATGTTCATAACTGGTGTGTGGCTTACCCGGTTTGGGGATGACTGTAATATGAGCTTCTAATAGAGTTTTAGATAAGTGAGGGTTTTATCTTAATGCGTTGAAGATGTGTAGCATGTGGGGGGTCAAGGTATCTTTAAGAATTTTATAGTATCTGGAGGTAAATCCATCAGGGCCGGGACTTTTGCCCGTCGGGGTTTCCTTAATAGCCTGAGTCAGTTCTACTACCATGCTGATAGGGAAGGTAGGTGTAAACCCCTAAAGTAGGTGTTTGTTGCTTCTTGCAGGGGGATGTCGGGGTTCGCTGAATGTGTACTTTTTTTTTGAGCCAGGTCAATGTTGTACAACTTAGCGTAGTATGAATGAAAGGCAGAAGCTATCTGGTCACTACTTTTGAGTGAGACGTTATCTTTTGTTAGGAGTGAGTGTATATAACTGCTTAACTGTTTTCTGCGTAAGCAGCGGGCCAATATTTTGCCTGGCTTGTTACCCCCCTCAAAAAATATTGTTTAAGGAATAGTGCTTTCCTTTGGTGTATTTCTGTGAGATACTTTTTGAGAGAGGTTCTGGCCTCCAGAAGCGGGTTTTCAATGTTTCATTGGATGTGTCTTTTTTATGGTCTGCCTCTAGTGACCTAATTTGGGTTAATAAATTAGAGTATCTGTCCCTGTTTTGTCTGTTGATTTTGGCTTTGTGTTTAATGAAGCAGCCTCGTATTACTGTTTTGTGGGCTTCCCACTCTGTAAGAACTGAGCTGGAGGAGTGTGTGTTGAGTCAGAAATATTCTGTTAGTTCAGATTGAATGTCTTGTAAGATGATCAGATTGTTCAATAAGTAATAGTCTAATCTCCAAATCCTGGAGGTAATGGGGAGATCTGGCCACAGGATTGTGCATGATATTGGGGCATGATCTGACCAGGTTATAGGTCCTATATCACATTGCGTTGTTAATGAGAGGCCGTTAGAGTCTGTGTATATGTGATCAATACGAGTGTAGCTGTTGTGAGGGAAGGAGAGAAAAGGTATAGTCCCTCTGAGTGGGATGCAGTGTTCTCCAAATGTCATGTAGGGCTAAGCTGGCAAGGGTGTTTTTAACTGCTTTGAGAGCCTTTGGGGGGTACATGATATTCCCTTAGATGAGTCTAATGAGGGATCCAACGAAAGGTTGAAATCCCCTGCCAAAAAGGTCACTCCCCTTGTGTGTTCTAGTAGTTTAGTAGCAACTTTTTTGAAAAAGGTGACATGTGCTTGGTTTGGGGCATAGATGTTGGCAATCGTGATTTGGTGGCCATATAACGTCCCTATCAAAAACATATATCTTCCTTCGACATCTTTTTCTAATTGTGAGACCTGTAATGGGAGTGATTTGTGGATCAAGATCCCTACTCCGTTTTTCTTGTGTGGACCAGATGCAAAGAATGTTGTAGGGTAATGAGGATTGTTCCATTTGGGTTCTTTGCCTTTTTGGAAGTGTGTTTCTTGAATTAGTAGAATTTGACTATTTAATTTGTGTAGCTCCCTTAATGCTATCGATCTTTTGCCTGGACTATTGAGTCCTTTTGCGTTAATGGAGGTTAACCTAAAAGTGTGATCTTGAAATCTACTGCGTTTAGCCATTTGTGGAGAAATAATAATAATAATAAAAAAGAAATAAAAAAAAAGGGGGGGGAAGATAAGAGGGGTGTTTAGTTGAGTTCAAAGAGAGCGGGGAAGAGCTGGGGGGTAGGGTTAACCAGGGGAGAGAGGGGTAGAAAAAAGAGTGTTAAGAAAGAGGAGATTTTGGTTAAGGGTGTTAAGCTTGAATAATTAGGGGTGCTAAGAAATAGGTTGATAAAGCGAAGGGGAAGTAATCCCAATACCAGCATATTGATATATTAAGGGTGATATTATTACTGGTCTACCTGACGTGCAAGGGGGAAGGGAAAGTGAAGCTAATATAGTATATATCCAATGTAGGATGATCTGGGGGGGTGGGCAGAGAAAGGGGAGGGCGTTGTGAGCCCAGTGTTAGCGGGCCTTAAAAGCACCTGGAGGGGTCCACCTGGGAACTATGAGGTATGAAAAAGCAGTATATATTTTTGGCAACTTAATAGTACAACATAAATGTGCATAACCTTGCTTTTAAGTATTTAAAACAACAATACAAAAAAACATTAAGGAAGGGTAAACCAAAACATTAGCCCTAAGTGCTTGGCAGTTCATGGTATGAGTCTAGAAAACTCTGCTTAAGGGCCAGGGAATTAGAATCGAGTACGTAGTCTCCTTAGATTGAAACCATCAAAATAATTGCAGGTGGCTCTCCGTGGGTGTGAGATGTGTGAGGGTTGATCTTAGTTGAGTCGATTGAGTGCCTCAATAACTCAGTGTCTCAGGTTCAAGGGAAAGATTCATCTAAAATACAGGGAGTGCAGAATTATTAGGCAAATTAGTATTTTGACCACATCATCCTCTTTATGCATGTTGTCTTACTCCAAGCTGTATAGGCTCGAAAGCCTACTACCAATTAAGCATATTAGGTGATGTGCATCTCTGTAATGAGAAGGGGTGTGGTCTAATGACATCAACACCCTATATCAGGTGTGCATACATATTAGGCAACTTCCTTTCCTTTGGCAAAATGGGTCAAAAGAAGGACTTGACAGGCTCAGAAAAGTAAAAAATAGTGAGATAACTTGCAGAGGGATGCAGCACTCTTAAAATTGCAAAGCTTCTGAAGCGTGATCATCGAACAATCAAGCATTTCATTCAAAATAGTCAACAGGGTCGCAAGAAGCGTGTGGAAAAACCAAGGGGCAAAATAACTGCCCATGAACTGAGAAAAGTCAAGCGTGCAGCTGCCAAGATGCCACTTGCCACCAGTTTGGCCATATTTCAGAGCTGCAACATCACTGGAGTGCCCAAAAGCACAAGGTGTGCAATACTCAGAGACATGGCCAAGGTAAGAAAGGCTGAAAGACGACCACCACTGAACAAGACACACAAGATGAAACGTCAAGACTGGGCCAAGAAATATCTCAAGACTGATTTTTCTAAGGTTTTATGGACTGATGAAATGAGAGTGAGTCTTGATGGGCCAGATAGATGGGCCCGTGGCTGGATTGGTAAAGGGCAGAGAGCTCCAGTCCGACTCAGACGCCAGCAAGGTGGAGGTGGAGTACTGGTTTGGGCTGGTATCATCAAAGATGAGCTTGTGGGGCCTTTTCGGATTGAGGATGGAGTCAAGCTCAATTCCCAGTCCTACTGCCAGTTTCTGGAAGACACCTTCTTCAAGCAGTGGTACAGGAAGAAGTCTGCATCCTTCAAGAAAAACATGATTTTCATGCAGGACAATGCTCCATCACACGCGTCCAAGTACTCCACAGCATGGCTGGCAAGAAAGGGTATAAAAGAAGAAAATCTAATGACATGGCCTCCTTGTTCACCTGATCTGAACCCCATTGAGAACCTGTGGTCCATCATTAAATGTGAGATTTACAAGGAGGGAAAACAGTACACCTCTCTGAACAGTGTCTGGGAGGCTGTGGTTGCTGCTGCACGCAATGTTGATGGTGAACAGATCAAAACACTGACAGAATCCATGGGTGGCAGGCTTTTGAGTGTCCTTGCAAAGAAAGGTGGCTATATTGGTCACTGATTTGTTTTTGTTTTGTTTTTGAATGTCAGAAATGTATATTTGTGAATGTTGAGATGTTATATTGGTTTCACTGGTAAAAATAAATAATTGAAATGGGTATATATTTGTTTTTTGTTAAGTTGCCTAATAATTATGCACAGTTATAGTCACCTGCACACACAGATATCCCCCTAAAATAGCTATAACTAAAAACAAACTAAAAACTACTTCAAAAACTATTCAGCTTTGATATTAATGAGTTTTTTTGGGTTCATTGAGAACATGGTTGTTGTTCAATAATAAAATTAATCCTCAAAAATACAACTTGCCTAATAATTCTGCACTCCCTGTATGTCCTGTTTATTTTTGTGATGTATATTGATGCAATGCCCTTCATGAGACTAGCCAAGCACAGGTTTTGTAACAAGGTGATAACTTACTTTTATAACTACATTTCAATAACAAGACTTGAACCAATGACTGATCCACTTTAACATTGAGCTAGGGTGGTTTCAAATTAGGAACCTTAGTCAAGGACCCTCAGCACTGGTATGGAGTGTGGTTATCAAGTGTGATGTCAGTTGCTCTGCGTTACCTATTGGTTTTGGATGAGTAAATGTGTGTGTGTGTGATTAAAGTAATATGTGTGAAGGCTGTTTGATGACTATGAGACTAATAAATACGGGTCTGGGTATTCGGAGGGAATGACTTAGTGGGTTGTTAGTTCCTTTGAGTTGGTGCGGGTTTAGGCATTTATGAGTGATACGTTCTGCTAACATGGGTCACTGAGGTGTTAAGAAAGGAGTACTGATTTAACGTTGTGTCTAGCTTTTTAGGGTTTATGAAGTGCTGAGGGTCAACGAGAAGTGTTCATGTGGAGGTCATAACAAGGTCAGATAAAGTGATATGTATTTCTCCCCACATAAAAAGAAAGTGATGTTAACACAAAAAGAAAGAAAAAGAAAATAAAAAACATTTGTATACATTTGGACCATGGAGTGCATCCTGAGAAATAAAGGATTTTTAACAATCCATTGTATTATGTCCCTGATAAGAAGCAATTAAGTGTACATCACATCATACAGTTCATGCTATGTAGGTTCATACTGCACCGTGTCCTGGGCTGATGTCATCTTCTTGTCTTGAGGGAGGTGATAAAGCAAGTTCACTGAAGAATAAGGCAGGGTCAGATCCTGGTTTGTAGATAATTGATTTGTTGTTGTGGGTAACTATTATGGAGACTGGAAATCTCCACCTGTATTGGATTTTATGGTTCCGTAGGTGAGCGGTGATAGAAGAGAGGTCTCTCCTCTTCTGTAGTGTGGCTTGAGAAAGATCGGTAAAAATATGCATCTCTTCTCCCGCATGGTAGATGTCCCTCTTAGTTCATGCAAATCGGAGGATGTCCTCTTTGTCTTTGAATCTTGAGAATTTGACAATAATGTCCTGCGGAGGGGCTTTGGGGGGAGGCTTCGCCCTCAGAGCTCTGTGTGCCCTTTCTATTGATATGTCTGGGGCAGTGGGACTGTCTTTAATGATTTTGAAAAGGGCCTGCAGTTAGCCTTCTATTGCCGTGGGTAGCACAGTCTCAGACACCCCTCTTATTCTAAGATTGTTTCTGCGGCAACTATTTTCCAGATCTTCCAGTTTTTCGCTAAGGAAAAATAGTCTTCATGATCACTAATGTTTGCAGCATTGTTCTGAATCGCCATGTTAATGGGTGTTTGTTTTTCTTCAAGAGCTTGTACTCTGCAATCCAGAGCACCCAGATCCTTTCTGAGGTCCCCAAAGAGTGTTCTCATTTCCTGCAACACCACGTTGATGTCTTCCTTAGATGAAAGGTGTTTTATGTCATGCTTTGTTACAAAGGAGGATTGTTCTGGTGCTTGAGCTAATTCTGGTGCATGTCGCTGTGTGTCTGCCATGTCTTTACTGTTAGGCTCAGAGGGGGTAGCTTTAGCTGTAAGATATTTTTTCAGGGTTTTTCCCGTGTTAAGCACTTTTGTTTTATTATGTTTTTACATGCCATTACCCCGGAGCTTAGGGTGGTTGTGAAATACAGTAAATGCTTGGGCGGTGTGTCTCTTTAAGAAGGGATAGAAAAGTTTTTCAGGTCGTCGGTGTGGGGAGCAGAGATCTGATTAGCGAAATAGCTGCTGGATAGTGATCCCCCCTAGGGCCAAATGGTGTTGTGCACAGCCTGATATATCTAGATAGCTGCTGTCTGTGTGACCTCCAAAAATGCCCTGTGAGTATGGCCGTAAAGGGGATCCCTGAGTAAGCATTTTGCTGTTTGGGAGGCCTTGTGGTGATCCGCAACAGTTAGGCAGTGTTTAGCTTATGAGCCAGGGTATCAGTGACAATATCCTATCCCCGCTCACTAAGGAGTCTGGCTGAGGCTCACCTGAACTCTACTGTTGCGCTCCGTGTGAGAATTCCTCCACTGCCTCTGCTTAGTGCCGCACTGTGCTCACCCCATGTGGTCCCGGTGTTGCAGTGATATGAGGGGCACCAATCGTCAGGTAGGGCTCTCGGCCCGGCAGAACTCTTGTTATGCAGGGTGTGATCGTGTATATGTCAGCTGATCACCCGGTATCACTTACTTCTGCTGACCGGTAATGCTGTACACACTCGTGAGGCTCCTGCTGTAGTAAGGCTGCAAATTATGTAGCTCTGTGTCAGGGGCTATGTGTGGCAGTTTTTCTAGCGCCTTTCCTCCTGTGGGTAACACCGGGTCACATCTTAACCCTTAAGAGAGGTTTGTGGGGAAAAATTGAAGGGAAACACGTCTGGTAGACGGGTTGTAGCTGGTTTGGGATATTGGAGCCCTCTTAGAACACGGCCATCTTCTAGCGTGGCCAGACTCCTCCCCTAACAGATTTTTTTAATTAAATGATCCCATACTAAATTATTTGGATAATTTTTTTACCACCATATATCTCTTTTCAGGTGTTATTCTGAATAATGAGATACGTCACTGTTGAATCAATTGCAATATTTATAGATCCCATTGATTTCACATATAACTCTGGGTATTAAATCTTGCTACAAAACAAACTATTGTGCACATATAATTTTCACTAATCTAACACTTACACTACCGCAATTTCCATAAAGGTCTATTGAGTACAAGGCCCTGGTGTTTTTTAACCATCAAAATCCACCCCAAACTGGCCCATAAAAAACTCATCATGTTCATCAAGTCATCAAGTTAATAAGCAACCCTCACAATCCCTGCCTCTGTCATGATTGCCAAATGCTAAAAGCCTCAAATAAAGCGCAAAACATAGAACACCCCATAGGGAGATATCTATATACATAATAGAGATCCTTAAACTTTATTCCTATGAGGTGAAATAAATCAGGATCAATGGGTAGTAACTGAAATGTCAACTACACATCAAGTTTAGCCATAAGGGTCCATGACCCTGCAACACAAGCTATCTCAAGGGCATCATAAAAAGATTGGTATGTCAGTGTGCTGAGAGCAGGTTCAATTGCAACATTAACAGATATGTCCATGGGATTGGACAGATGGTGAGTGAGGAGATTTCCCCTATTACTTCTTTGGTACCACCACTCAGGGGAAACCACCATATCAGGAAAAGGGGGTTCCCCATACATGCCTAGCACACTCTCAAGCGCAATCGCCTTGTTCAATATTTCCTTTTCTATATGGGGGTTTTGGGGTTGAAGTTTCCCCTTCAGCGTACACTTGGAAACAAGTATACTAGACTGTGTTTTGGAACTTTTTTATCTTTAAGGATATAAAGCTAACCAAGGTCTCTTATTTTAAACATAAATATATATTTTAAAATGCATATTTATGTTACAAACATCATTATTATTACAACTGTATTATTACATAATATGCATGCAGTTTCGTAATACTATAATTATAATGCAACTGTCTTTTATAACATAAATATATATTTTAAAATATATATTTATTTTTAACATGGTAACACAACAAGCAAGAATATTTGTATTTTAATTTATATCCAATACTTAAACTAATATGCATTATACACGACCATGCATTTTTTTCCAAACATTGTAGATATAACGTAGTCTGGCCTTGCATTGATATTCAGTATTTAAAATGGTATGCATTGTCATGTATATTACATATTGTTTTAAGTATTGGATATAAATTAAAATGTATTTATGTTAGCTTGTGTTTATTAGTGAAAGTATATATATATATATATATATATATATATATGTTAATAAATATTTATGTTACAGGGGACAGTAGCATTAATTTATATTTTTACATAACAGGCATGCAGTTAGTAGAACAATAATTATACTGTCTTTAATAACAAATAATAAGCACAACAAGTTACATTCACTACATTTAAATTTATATGCAAAAACTTTAACAATATGCATTCTACATAACAATGCATCATTTTAAATTTTGAATATTTATGTGGAGGACCTTAACTTCTACAGTTAGTACAAAGTTATGGCAGTTTAGGGGTCATTTCAAATAGGCCCCCACTGGCCGCAGTTTTCTTTGAAAATATTGGTAGACCGACGGACTTCAAGTCCGACAAGGCCAGAAAAGCAGTTTCTCGTCAGTCTGTCAATGTTTTGAATATCGGGGCCTGGGAGACATGAAACAGCTTTCCAAATCAAAAGAGGAACCAGTTTTGCCAATAGCCACAGATCAGTGGGATGGGAACTCAAAACACCAGCCGGTTTTGTAAGCCCGTTCAGTGCTCTTCTAAACATGGGTGTACTTCTTACTGTTTTTGTCTTAGCACATTTACTGATACCTAACTATACTATTGTAGTGTCCCGTCTGCTGTTTTCTTTCAGTGACATACACCTTCACATTCAGAGGGACGAAGTGAAACAGCTATTCATACAGAGGATATTTATCATTTACTTTTGACTTAATTTTATTGTGGATTCATTTTTTGAGACTTTTTATTCTTATATTTATTTTTTGTTTTTATTCTTCTTGTTCTTATTATTATCTGAGATTCATATACCGGTAGTTTTACTGTTTTGTAGCTGGGGATTGGGGAACTGTTTCTATTCCCCTTTTGTTAACAATGAATATACCACTAAAATGTAAGTATAGAACAGGGTGCATGATCCTTAACGCAATCTTGCACAATGAATAGCATATAATCTGATATTACAAATTGATGGTAAAAATGTTAACCAAAGAATCTTTATTCGATTGTGCTCATATTACAAGTGGTGAATCAAGTGTCAACTGTAACAGAAATTATCTCTAAAAAAAATTAATCTTTTGGAGACCTGACATAAAATGTTAAACATGAAAATATATTAACCAATTTGCTATGGATGCCTTTGGTGTGGATAACAACCATGTGTTGTCCTGGAGGGAGCTTATGACACTAATCTGCCCCCCCCCCCGTGTACTTACTTTCACATACAAAGTGGCTCAACATCTCCGGAAGAATCCAGGGATGCCATTAATGTTACACCATATGCGTCTTTTGGCTATAATGTTTAGAAACAAACACACAATTGTCTACAAACTTGTTTATTAAAATGTTATTTTAATAACATTTTTTCATACATTTTGTTGTACAGTTCCCTTATATCATGATATATACAGATATAATTTGAATCTGCTGGGTCTGCTTAAAAAATATTATATAATTTATTTGTGTTTCTTGCTTAAAAATAGTCTACAGTAGGACTTAATTTGAACAGCACATAAAAACTCGAAAACAGCTCAGCACAAATAAATGTTTATCATTTTTAGAAAAATAACACTGTTTTATAGCAATATAATAGAAGTGGTGGAATCTGTTGGTGCTCAATAAATAACTGATAATAATAATAATAGCCTGGGAAGGGTTCAAAGATGTTTATGTTGGATATGTTTGTATTTGTATGTGTGTGTAAGGATATGTGTGTGGATATATTTGTGTGTGAGAGTATTTATTTGTATGAATATATATCTGCGTATACATATTTATATGTATCCTTGGAGCTCCAGTGATATCTTTTGTTAATTTTACCATGAACCCCCATAGAAGTCAATTATATGAGGGTTTTAGTGTACCAATGCTATCAAACATGCAAATGTTAGTGCACTCTAGAATTTCACTTGAGCACTAAAATATTTCAACTTGTAAAATAAGTGCAAAAAATAAAAGCACTATTGATTTAGCTTGAGCATTATTAGGTCACTCTAGAGCTAAAATTATTGTGCTCTGGGGGGGCGGAGCTTGTCTTACATCAGTGTGGTCGCATCTCATGTTAATTCTGATAACTACTTCATCTGAATCTACTAAATCAGATGAATAAAACTACCTAGAGATGACTTTCCAGACAGAAAAATTGTTTCTCTACAAAGTGTGGATACCGCTTCAAGATCTGGTGGCCCTCTCCACTGAGATCTCCTCTCTACAACATACCGATTACCTTGTGGAGACACTGGCCATATTGAGGATCGATCCATAACACATTGACAGGTTGGTGGTGGCGGTGCTAGGAATTTGTCTGCAGCGCTGCTGTCCTCCAATTTGTTGAATTGTGAGTTGGAGACGAGCAAGATCCTGTACACTTCAGTGAATGCTGTGTAGGTGACATTTTATTCTGGATTGATCTTGAACTTTTAGTGGGTGGTAATACTTCTGGAGCTATAGATCCTCATAGAGGTAAACTTTCTACCATCCAATCTCTCCTTTTCACGGACATTACTTGGTTTCATGTGTGGTTTACATGGATGTGAATGCTCTGAGATAACTATGATTTAACCAACTTAGCAGATCTTCTTAAATCTGTGACACAGTTTCCTACTACTCTCTTATACAACAGTCACTTTACTAATTGCAAAGGAAGCTCTCACCTCTCTGCATCTAAGCTCCTCACAACCTTATTTAGTCCCCAGTTTACATTTATGGGAATACAGCTCAGATTACTGCAAAAGATATAATAAATAAACCACACCACAATTTATAACTTTTATAGCTAAGCTTCACTGCAGATTTCAATTTAAGAACCTTTTACACTGCTATGGATTCTTAAGCTCTCCCAAATGCCCTGATGGCTGCCCCTTAAGTTCATCATTTACCTAGCTCTGAGATTTATTTTTATCACCGCATTTCTCCTGCTCTTACTTTACTGGACAGGGAATTACTGCTCCTTGCTTCATCCCAATGGTACACCTTTAGTTCTAAGTGATACACAGTCAAACAGTTTGTGAACTAACCATATGCTCAATGCACTTCTGGCTCACTGTAAACAGTGTCTCTTCATAAGCAAAACAGAAAGAGAAGCAGTCTGCCAAAACAAATAGCTCAATAGCTTGTTCTAAGGCCCGGTTGCCACCTGGGAGTAGCTCCTTTCTGTCCAATTGTGCTTTTCACAGAGGGAAACTTTCCTCTAGTATATCAGTCTGATCCCGTCAACATGGTCATTCCAGCCCCAAAATACTGGGCAATTCTCCTCCGCACAAGAAAAATGGCAACTCCAGATGATCATCTCAGCTTTTTCTGGGCCTTGTCAGTGAGGTGCTGCAATATCCCATAGCACATTCGGCAAGGAGTCCACATCTGGTTTCCCCCATCACTCTTAGAGAGACTACCCTATGGTCATATTTAATATGCAAATCATAACCCATCTACAATTTTAAAGGACTGTATTTTAAATGGCCTCTTATTCTAAGAAGAAATCCATGTCCTCTCACCAGTTAAAATGGACAGTGGTTGAACATTTTTGCTCTCAGCTGCCTATTAGGGAGCCCCACTCTGAAGATGACAATTACTTGTATGCTTTTAACTCTCGTGAACACAGGCTATCATATACAGATTCCACCATGCAGGACACTTCTCCGATTACAGTTACAACTCTAAAAAAGGTACTTGCTGAACACTACAGATCTATAGCTTCTAAATTTAAAATATTTTTTTCTGATCTTAAAACAGGCATTTCTGTCATAAGCAAAAGAACTGACACCCTGGAATGTATTCATGAGGACCTATCAGTGGACCATGCCAACCTCATCTCTTACACTAACACTATCACAGAACACTTGGCAGCCATGGAAGCCAAAACTGCAGATATTGAATATAGGTCAAGGAGGAATAATGTTTGCATAAGGGGTATATCAGACTCAATATCACCTTCTGAATTAACCAATTACATCCAAGAATTGTTCACTGACCTATTTGGACCCCAGAGATCCACTGGAAGTCTTATAGACATGGCTCGCAGAGTGTTCAGACCTCGCTCATCCAACAGTGTACAGCCCCGGGATACAGTAGTACATATACATTATTACTATTTCAAGGAGAAATTAACAAGGCATATGTCTCTCCCTTCCACCAAATCCTCCATGCCAGAGACGTTCAAGAACCTCTTGGTATTTCAAGATCTCTCAGCATAAACACTTGCTTGAATGTATTATTTTAAGAGCCAACAATATCCGCTACCGATGGGGGTACCAAAATAAACTCTTTATCAATAAAAATAACATGAATTACACCATATATTTCCCTGAGGAGGGGAAGGATTAACCACAATCTTCAGACATTTCATTACAAACTGTTCCCCCCTGCAATGATACTTACACCCTATCTGAGCCCCTCAAACAATCTGCAGCTGAATGTGCCTCTTTGCCCTAACGTACAGCTCCTCTTCCTAAGAGATGCTCTGACTCTATTCCTGCATCCAAAGGAGAGATTTTTTCTCCTTTACTTTTGCCCTATGACTTTTCCCTTGCTCTTTTCCTCATTCAGCCCATATGATTGATGGGGATGGACAGGGTGGAGCGGGATTCAAGCTCAGTTGAGGAGTATTTAATCGTCACAAATACTTTGGAATTGTGGCACTTATTTATTTTATTGTTAATTATTACACAATTATACGTTCCTGCCTTGAAATGACTTATTATTGTTACCTATAATACTACAACATGTCTGCCTCTGTTCACTATGCATGTGCAGTTCTCTTGTAATAATCTTGCATTCCTCACACATCTGAAGATGATACCTAATGCCTAAGTTGTTTGTTTTTGTCCCTCATTTTTGTCCTCACCCACATTCACATATTTGCTGGGGGTGGGTGAGTGAGGGTGAGAATCCATGCTTAGTTGGCAGAGCCTTACTAACTATAAACAGATCAAACACATATTTACTATCAAGTTTAATGTAGTTTTTGTCTTAATATGGTTACCATTATAATTCTGTTTTGTATTGTACTTTGTTTGGTAAATCTATTATGTTAAGAACTGCACTTATTTGTCCACTTGCTAATGTTTGAATAGTGGTGACTGCTATGTTCTCTGTTGTCACTTTCATAACTAATTCTTTTTTCACAGGTTGTAACTTGCTATTCCCAGTTATGTAGAAGCCCTGGCTAGGGCTATTCTAGTCTGATCTTTCCTTTTTTTCTCCATTTGCTAGAGGTTCTCTCTCCACCTTATCTCATACAACCCCTTATTTCAAATCATACACCTCTGACTAACTAAATGCGCAGTTGATCTTTCTCCTTTAACACCCCCGTCATATAACCCCTTCCTTCCCCTCTTTACCTTTTCCTTTTCTCCCTCCCTCCCTCACGTTTTCCCCCCTACTCCTTGGCACTTTCCACAACTTCTGTGGATTCTGCCGTCACGGCTTGTGATACTCCTTGCTATTCCTTCACTTTCGTCCCTTACTTAAGAAATTATTGTTTTCTTTCTTCTATGGTGACTCTAAACATTTACTCCCATAATGCTAGGGGATTAAACTCCCCCACTAAAATAAGTCTTCTCCTTTGCACGCTACAGAAGTCCAAGGCACAAATTGTGTTTTTACAAGAGACCCACTGCTCTGTTAATAGCCCCACTCTACTCCACTCCTCTAAATTCTCTATTATGTAAACATCCCTGTTTTCCTGGAAAGCAAGATGGGTTGATATTTTAATCCATAAAAATATTCTCTTCGAGAAGATTCATATAGAACAGGACCAGGTAGATTCGTTATTTTGATATGCAAACTCAACAATCCTCTTTTCACTCTAGTATCAGCTTATACACCAAATAAAGGCCAGATCCCTTTTCTCCATAAACTTTGCTTTATTACCCTACTATGGATCATCATTCTTCCACCTCTCAACCATTGGATCCCCATCTAATTGCCCATTCTGGGCAATTCCACCACATATGGATCAATATAATCTGTTTGTTGCTTGGAGCGCACATCACACCTGCATCACTCGTATTCTCATATTGATTATATATTTTGCTCATCTTGGTAATTAAACCTTATCAAGACAATAAAGATGTTGGTTTCTGTTTAGTGGGATCATGATGGTGTTGTTTTTATGAACTCACAAGATACTCAGGATCTTTCTAGGCCCTCATGGAGACTCCCTGACAAACTACTTGCAGATTGCTTTTAAAAAACTATAAACAAAGAAATCCAGGACTTCTTGGACATTAGGGCAATGGTCTCACAAAGATTTTATTCTTTGGGCCTCACTAAAAGCTTTTGTGAGCGATCTCTTCATCAAAAAAATGGCAAGGCATCATAGAAATAGAAATGTAAGTGCTTCTTTGACCAATTTACAAATTTAGCTCTGACAAATGCTCTCAAACCATAAAGCTAATCTTGATGAAGAGGCTCTCACAAAAATCTCTAAGACCAAAGCCCAAATTAATGATCTTGAAACCTTTAAAACACGTAAAGCCCTTCTTCGCCTCAAACAGAAATTCTAACTTATGGGTAATAAGGCTTATTTTCTCAATTTACTCAAACGTTTGCTCCTTGGTTAACCCAGCTGACATAGGTGAAGTATTTGCAAAGTTTTTTTCTAAACGCTATAATATACAAGATTACTATTTGTTCGCTGATGACCTGATGGTCGTTCTCTCTGAATCAGAAAGTTTATTACCAGCTCTTTTTGACTTACTCGACTATAGAGACTCCCTTAGTTTCTATAAACGTAACTTCCTTTAAACAGAAGCTTTTATACTAAACCTTGCAAACTAAGATTGCAGTACTAAAACAACGTTACCCATATTTGTGGTCCTCAGGCTCTATTAAACATCTAGGTATCAACCTTTCTCCGGATCCTCAAAAGATTATCTCTCTTGATTATCTTCCACTACTGTGGGAGATGAAAGATGCTGTACTTAAAGGGGACCTTCCTTCTTTCTCTTGGTTTGAGAAGATAGCAGCATTTAAAATGTCTTTATTACCAAAATTAACTTACCTTTTTCGATGTCTCCTTTTACCTTATACTAATTTCAAGCTTTATGTTCTTCCTATGTCTTAAGAAGCAAAAATCCTAGGTTGGCTTTAAAATATCTTCAATTTCCACTTCATGCTAGCAGTACCTCTATACCTAACATTTTAGTTTAATACAAAGCTGCTGTACTTACTCATACCCAAGCTCGGAATAATGATCAATGTCCTTCATAATGGAAAAAACTAGAAGCTGGGATTCTGTCTACATTTATTAGTAGCTTACGAGATCTGATATGGGTACCTCCTCATTCTCAACAATGACATAGGCTTACTAACCCTATTTTTCAATTCTGCCTAACTTCCGGGGACATCTTTTGATATTCTCCACAGATAGCTTCTCACCAATCCCCAATTCCTTCTCTAGAGGGGCTTTTGGCTACTCTACCAAACACCCATAGTCATATATTTTCATCTGCCCCTTTAACAGCCACTATTCCTCTACCCCTTTAACCTGGATTTATCTTACATTTTGCACACCACCTATCCAATCAATAAATAGCATCTGCACCATTCCTCATTGTTTGAATATTGACCAGCTCTCTGACACACCTTCTGGATCTCTCTGAATCTCTTTGACTGTGAAACCTCTGCTTCAGCTTCGGATGCCACTCGCATGCTGGAAGTATCTCAGTGCAAGTACTACTAGTTCTCTAAACTGTTAATGCAACTCTCAAGATAATATTGTTACTTGTTTTACTCCAAATTGTGTCTCTCTCATTTACCTGTGTTCACAGCTTAATATGCGCACCTACTTAAACCACTGGTAACTATTTACAGAAGTTCTACTAAGGGCATTACATGCTGACTGTTTGCAATCATATCCTACAATTGCTATATTGTCATACAACATTTGCAGCCTCTGTGCTGTTCAGCTGCTAAAACAATTAGTAAAATCACCTGTCCCCTAGAAAGCTCTGTGTAACTCAATACTGCAATATTACTGTTCACCACTTGGGGCATTAATCCTACTCTGTCTTTACCTTGGTGTGTGTATATATATATATATATATATATATATATATTCCAATATATTCTACTTTGCTTTGTGTATAACATGATAAGCTGTTTTTGCTTTATTTCAACTTTGATGCATATTAACTCAGCTGAGGTTTATTTAGAAGGTATTTACAACTATATTTTCCTTTCTCTAAATCTCTGCTTACAAAAACCACATATATACATAAATATATATGTTATATGAAAACAATCTTAGCAGTT
Source organism: Bombina bombina (assembly GCF_027579735.1). NCBI lineage: Eukaryota > Metazoa > Chordata > Amphibia > Anura > Bombinatoridae > Bombina > Bombina bombina. Next base: position 147,399,758 of record NC_069501.1, on the reverse strand, counting down.
GTGTTCTACAACCCTAATTCAAAGCTAGCGAGTGACACCCATCCTAAATGCTGGACTAAGCATAAGATAGTTAGTGATCTATTCAACAACGACACTCCTGCAAGGTTCCAATATCTACATCTTAGATATCCAATTTCCTCTTCATTATGGGTTGACTATCTAAGACTCCAAAGCCTCATGTCTTCCTGGAGTTTCTTTTCCGAGACCCCAAGACCTCTAATTAAATGGGAGAAACTTTACCCTGACAGGCGGCTGCATCTCAAACCTCTATCTAAAAGCTACCACCTTGTGCTTAATGCCCAGACTTTTTTTTATCTTGAGGCCCATTATCCCTTTGGGAACATGAATTACAAATTCCTATTATACCAGCCAAAATGACAGAAAGCTACTATGCTAAGAAAACTATCTGATGTGTTACCCTTTTTGAACTCCATTTAAAAATTATTCTCATATGGCATTATACACCTTTTCGACTAGCATAAATGTGACTGTTGCACTCAAGACTTTGCTGGAAACGGTGTGGCATGAGAGGCACTTATCTACATTTGTTGTCGGTGTGTCCTAGTCTTCCCTATTTTTGGCAATTGGTTCTTCGTATGCTCTCACTTAAGGGTATTGATCTCCCCTTGTCTACTCTAACTGTACTATTTTGTGTTGACCTTAATTGCTTGCCTCTACCCAAACTTCAGTTTTGTATAATTCTCTTAACAGCAGCTAAGCTTGCAATTGCTAAAAAATTGGCTGTCCCACTCACTGCCTCGTATATCACAAATAGTGGACATTTCAAATCAAAATCTATGAAGCTGAGGGTGGGATTCTTAAGGTCAGAGGTCTAAGTGTGCTCTGCCATATCGACCAGGGGAAGTGAACTTAAAGGGTCATAAAACAAGTTGGGATAGAGACAAAATATAATGATATTACTTAATTATTTTACCTGCAAATTTATACTGCAGTGCCTCGCCATTAACCCTTTCTTTTTAAGTTTCCAAATTGTACAGCTCTAACTCCCCCACACATTTCCATCTATGGCTGTATCTATATCTACCTTTGTTTGGTAGAATGCAGACCTGCACAGTCATAATCTGCTGGAGCATGTCTGGAAGCAAATAATCAGTTGTGAAATACATTGCCTGTGTTTCTGAAGCTAAACACTGATAATGGGGGTGGATCAGACTACTCCAGACAGCATGTCTATGTAAGTAATTTTGCTTATTTTAGAAAATCATTTTAAGATACTTGTCAGCAATTTTTAAACATTTTTTATGCAAACTATTTTTACTTAATTAGCCATTTTAGGATATGCACAGATCTGAACATGTTTTGCGACACTTTAAGTTTACTCCCTGTAAAATATTTTTTTTTCTCTTTTGCTATAATCTCCCCTTCTTTTAACACTAAATTTATACAATGCATGTTATCAGGTTGATGCAAATGTTATGCTAGTTGTATCACAATATATTGATTTCACATTTTTATTGTTGATTGTATTTTGCTCCTTTTATGGTTTCATAGCTTCATTTTATTGGGAGTGATAGTTGGCTCCCTAAAGTCCTTTTCTAATTCGAAACCTTAAGCATTACAATAAAGGACACTACCTGTGGACTTATTGAAAAAAATAAGACTTATACTTTGTATTAATTGCTGCATTCCTACTGATTTTGAGTTTATCTTGACTTCTAAATGTGTTTCATTGTTATATATTTACGGTTGCCTCAATAAAAAGATTTTGAGGCAAAAAAATTGTTGTGCTCCAATTGTATTCTATTTTTAATGTTTCATTACTATTGTTATTATTATTAGTCTTTATTTGTATAAATAAATTCCATAGTGCTGGCTACAGAGATACAGTAACAATTTTTTGATAAGATACAAAAACATAACAGACCAAACAAATCTAGTACAGGAGGAAGAGGGCCCTGCTTAAATGAGCTTACACTCTACAGGATGAGAGTGCAGAAAGATAAGGTTTGGGTAAGTTGTCACATGGATTCTAGTTGCAGCAGTGAGACAAAGCAGTTCCAAAAATATTTTGGTTAGGATGAAAACCGGTGGAGAGAAGTAAGCTTCTCTGAATAGGTGCGTTTTCAAGAAGCGTCTGAAGCCATACAAGGTTGGAGACAGTCTTATACAGCAGGGAAAAGAGTTCCAGAGGATAGGAGCAGCACGTGAGAAGTCTTGGAGGCGGATGAGGGATGTAGAGATTATAGGAGTTGCGGGACATTGGTCAGAGGTTAATCGAAGAGGACGGGTCAAGGAATATTTAGAGATGAGAGGAAGTATAGCTGGAAGTGAGGTGGTTGAGTGCCTTGTAAGTTAGGGTTACTACTTTAGATTGTATTCTGGAGTGTATTGGGAGCTAGTGTAGAGACTGGCAGAGTGGAGTAGCTTTCATTACTGAAAGCACAACATAGCAATATGTAATTGTTATTTATTTTGCATATATGTATTTATGTATGCATATATATATGTACTGTATGTATATATTTGGCTATTAGATAGATATTAGAAAGGAGTACATGTAGGTTTGTTTAACTACCTGTTTAATAAGTTATAATAAATTAACTAAGCTACATCAGTGCTTAACCACATTAAGGTAAGATTAGAGGGAAGGCTACCCCAATCTCTTTCTTTAACTGTACATATGCACACAACAATTTATGCTGAAATCTTATCAATGTGTATTAGATTGTGATTGGTTAGGAAGAGTCTTTTTGTTCTAGGCACAGATAAATTAGTAAAACAAATCTCAATTGACATAAAAAAGATAATGTGTCATTGCAAAATTCTAAGCTATCAAGGTACACTGCAATTCAAGTACATTATTACATTCTAAAGTATGATTGAGGCACTGCAGCCTTTGTGGAAAACTTTAGTAGGGATGTGTATTTGTGTGTTTAATTTTAAAATTAATGCTGAATATGGCCGCCACCAATGACAGTCAACTCTTTGTGGAGCTTAATTTCTTCTTGTGAAAATGCAACACACAAAAAGTTGAACACACACAGATCTTAATGTGTTGTAGACGTGTGCAGTGCCAAAACATTTGGTCATTCTTAATTTTTCGGGAACGAATATAAGGGTAAATTCATTTAAACTGCATAAACAAATCAACAACATGTTTTTGTCGCATACAGTCATTCATTTTTTTATTAAAGGGACCTCTTGTTTTTTATTTTTAGCTAAATTTAACAGAAAACATAAATTTATTTATTTGTATTCATCTGAATCCGAATGCACATGTATTTTACAGAAGACATACCTTGGTATGCCCTACTGTAAAGTCAGTAACACAGAAAAAGTTATTTCAGCCAATCGCATATGATAAATATATATATATATATATATATATATATATATATATATATATATATATATTTACAGCTACATTTAATACGGAATGAAGACACTCAGTAAAGATTAAAAATAAAAATGTTTAATAAATTGGTGATTAGACATTAAACATTTGATTGTAAGTAATTAAATCTAGTAATAATAGCACCTGAATACTAAACAACTAAAAACATTACATTTTCTTACCTTCAATTGAGATCAGCAGCTTATACCAGGTAGCAGGAAACAGACAAACACACAGGTGAGAAAGACTCCTTGCCACATTCCTGGGCCCTCAGCTCTTTAGCTTTTCTGGTAGGAAAGTCTCCAGGGTTCTCAGTGTCCTGGCTTTTTATCAGAAAGGGAGGGATTAGGATATTGTTAACACCCACTAGGGAGGAACTAAATTAAATGGCCAATTAACTTACTAGGAAATATGTTGTCTGGGGGGGTGGCTACATACAGGATCATTAGACTGATGTCACTTCCTGCTAAAAGCACATGGCATTTTTCCAACACTCTCCATTTTGTAAAATGTACAGCTCTTTGTTTAGTGGGGACACCTAGTGATGGGATATAATATTGCATGCTATAAAGGGAGCAATGGATTTTCTAATGGCAATACAAACCACCTGTTGGTCCGATTATATGTATGCAATCTCTATAACTCATAAACCTCTCTTATGGGCCCAGCCCTATGTGTCATCTGTTTCCCAATGCATGTTACCCACTTTACAAAAACATATAAAATTACACACATAATAACAATCATTATTACTCCTTCAATAAATGTAGCCCCTAGATTCCCCAACCACCCAAAAAGCCTGATATTTGGTGGTTCTTGGAGCTTCTTTTTAATGTCCGTTATCTTGGACAAGTCATGGGAAATGTCTCCAGCATTGTTCAAAATGTATGTGCAGCACTCAGTTCCTATCAATGCACACACCCCTCCTTTTGCAGCTAAAACATAATCCAGCGCTAGTCTGTTCTGTAATGCCACTGCCTTAATCTGCAGTGAACACAAAAGTAGTTTTATCATGTATCAATAAAGTTGCCCTAGATCGTTTTTTCAAAATATATGCCAGTTTTTAAAGATAATCCGTTTTCAAGTTAAATCCCTTACTTTTCCCCCTGCTGCCGTTTAAAATGTCTGTGTAGCTTTTTCGTCACCCGTGACATCATGAAAATCCTGTGTTCACTTTAATTGTTCTAAGTTACTTGTAACCCGTTTTTCGCTCATGCGCAATGCGCCTATTGTACTCTGGTCACTTTTTCACAATCTTAGACTAGTATGCAAGCCTCTGCAGTCCACTATTATGTTCAAGTAAAAAGTTACCAAATTAGAGTTTGATACAGATCATGAAAACATGGACAGTTTACCTAGTGTTTGTTTATCAACTTCACCTTTGGGCTTACCAATACAACCACAGAGTCCTCAGTGGCTATATTTATCTAATATTAGTTTGCTCCAAAATTGCGCTCTCCACCTTTTAAAGCACAGCATGCAGTGAACTATAGTTCCCAGTTATAGGGCTGGTGAAAAGCCTAAAACGTAAGGCCAGGGTGCAGTGCAATTACACTACAGCACCTGCCAGGAGCCTGGCCCTCAAGAATAAATATGATGTCCAGCACAATAAAGGTGCAAAGCTGCAACACGGTGCTGCAACAAACCACAAATCCAAAATCCATAAAACAAAAGAAGCAGCAGCACCAGGCTTTTCACCAGCCCTATGACTGGGAACTATAGTTTTGGAGCAAACTAATAGTAGATAAATATAGCCACTGAGGACACTGTGGTTGTATTGGTAAGCCCAAAGGTGAATTTGATAAACAAACACTATGTAAACTGTGTCTATAATATAGGGGGCGCCCAAAAAAGTTAGCACTCAATAGGCTATATGATGTGTATGATAGTATATATAGTGTACACAAAAAGAGACAATGTGAAAAGTACTATTAGTCAAATATTAAAACAATTCAGCATGGAAAAAAAGAAAAAAATATACTAGAAAGTCTTTAGAATTGTGAGATGAGATAATGTTGAGGCAGCAATCTGTAGCGGACCCGGCCTGGATCCAAGAGGATAATCTATAAACGAGAGAAAGGACAGATGCGCCACATGGCCCAATATTGTTTGATCCACAATGTTTAAACGATCAGGTTATATTGCATTAGACGCACAATCTTAGGAGCACTCCAATTAGTGCAATGGGGACAGTCTGGGATCTATAACAGTCACCCAGCAGACCGACCTCTTAGGGTGAAGATGGATAATCTGTAGTAAAATACAAGAGGACACAAAGGTGCCTATATGGCCTAGTACAGTCTTATACCTGGAGCAGTAGTATGTATGGTAAGATATATACTCACAAAAGGTAATGCATCTCCATTGATGCTATTCAAACAGGAAGGGATCAATGCAGTCACCCAACAGACTGTAACAAGGCTTCCACAGGAGGCAATCAGCAGAGGTCCAGTGGACCAATAAAGATCCAAATAAAACACAGTAGCAAGTGTTTGAGATAAAAAAGGATTAAACTTTACTGACAAAGGTTAAAATAAAGCGACGCGTTTCTCAGTCACAGACTGTTTCCTCAGGCATAATAAAATAATTTACAAACACTTGCTACATATACCTAACCAAACCAATTGACATAATTGATATCACTTGTTGTGGGTGTGATCTATGACATCATAGGTATCCTACTTACAAATCTGTTTTGACAACATAAGTAAACCCAATTTGTATGTTTTAGATTAAACAAAACAAAAATAAATCCACATTATAACAAATAATGCACAAAATAATCCTAAACCAATTTATACAGATACATATAACAACAATTTACATATCTTTGGTTTAGGATTGGTTTAGGATTATTTTGTGCATTATTTGTTATAATGTGGATTTATTTTTGTTTTGTTTAATCTAAAACATACAAATTGGGTTTACTTATGTTGTCAAAACAGATTTGTAACTAGGATACCTATGATGTCATATATCACACCCACAACAAGTGATATCAATTATGTTAATTGGTTTGGTTAGGTATATGTAGCAAGTGTTTGTAAATTATTTTATTATGCCTGAGGAAACAGTCTGTGACTGAGAAAAGCGTCGCTTTATTTTAACCTTTGTCAGTAAAGTTTAATCCTTTTTTATCTCAAACACTTGCTACTGTGTTTTATTTGGATCTTTATTGGTCCACTGGACCTCTGCTGACTGCCTCCTGTGGAAGCCTTGTTACAGTCTGTTGGGTGACTGCATTGATCCCTTCCTGTTTGAATAGCATTAATGGAGATGCATTACCTTTTGTGAGTATATATCTTACCATACATACTACTGCTCCTGGTATAAGACTGTACTAGGCCATATAGGCACCTTTGTGTCCTCTTGTATTTTACTACAGATTATCCATCTTCACCCTAAGAGGTCAGTCTGCTGGGTGACTGTTATAGATCCCAGACTGTCCCCATTGCACTATGTAAACTGTCCTCGTTTTCATGATCTGTAACAAAATCTAATTTGGTAACTTTTTACTAAACATGTGCGTTTCGATTCGGAACAAATTGCAATTCGGCCAAATTTGTTAAATTCGGAGATTCAGATCGATTTGAATTTACAAATTATGGTAGTACCAAATCTACCAAATAAATCCGAATTAGTTCGGATTTATTCGGTAGATTTGGGTGGCCATGGATTACTCTAGTATTGTACAGTATATTAGGTCATATCACTCTGCTATGGGTTACACCTAATATACAGTACATAATACTAGTCTAATACACAGCACATCCCACCTAACACATACCGAAATTCCGAATTTACGAATCAAACCGAACCGAATCCAGCCGAATTTATTCGAATCCGAATGAGTCTGAAACGAATCCGAAACAAATGCATTCAAATTTTTCCGAATTCGAATCGATCTGAACCGAAATTCCAAAACATTTGAATCGATCCGAACCGAATTTTTCCGCCTTGCACAAGTCTACTATTTACTTAAACATAATAGTGGACTGCAGAGGCTTGCATACTAGTCTAAGATTATGAAAAAGTAACCAGAGTACAATAGGCACATTGTGCATGCGCGAAAAACGGGTTACGAGTAACTTAGAACAATTAGTGTGAACACAGGATTTTCATGATGTCACGGATGACAAAAAAGGAGCGGAGGTACACAGACATTTTATACGGTAGCAGGGGGAAAAGTAAGTGATTTAACTTGAAAACTGATTATCTTTAAAAGCTGGCATATATTTTGAAAAAACAATCTAGGGCAACTTTATTGATACATGTTAAAACTACTTTTGTGTTGACTGTCCCTTTAAGTCCACTGAAGCATCCACGCATCTTCAAACAATTTAACAAGTGCCTCAATTCTGTTGAATACCCAATATACCCCCCAGCTTGTAAATACCCCACCTGAGTTGACTTCATGGGTTTCTATGAATTCACTCCACCTTTTATTTCTGATAAGGCCTTCTGGAAGATGATCTCTTTTCCTTATTGCTGGGATGATAGATCCAATGTAGCACTCCCTCTCCCATTGGCGTGGTAACCACCTATAGGCTCAAGATTAACCTCAACTTAACAATACAACTTTAGTATCCCTAGGCCCATCTGATAAAACTTCTCCTTTTTGCCTGACCTGCTCACCCGCACGGGGTAATACACACACTTTAGATCCTGACTGCACAGTTCTGCCTTGTTACCAAGTCACAAGGATTGGTTGGGGTATCCAGATTGATAACATACCCAGAACAGTGCCTGGTCTGATCTGCCCTGTTGACCCCCTAGACAAAAAAATCTCCAACAAATTTTCTGATACACTAATAGTCCCTGTGATCAACCATTCATTATCTCTTAAATCATCAGCTAATGTAAATGTTCTCAGCTTCCACCAGTAGGGTACCTCCCATGGGAAGGGTGTGCTTGCCCCCTCCACCCCCCTCTGCAACCTCAAATAAATTTTGATTGACTATTTTGAATTTGTTTTTCCCCACTTGTTGGGGAGATGTTCCATGGAACCACAGTCACAGATTCACAGTAAGTGTCTCCATCTGTCCAGTCAGTCTCTCATATGAGGAGAACCTCCCTATTGGCCTGTTATTAAGCATCATAACTGCCTGTGTAATGACCCTATCCCATCCCTTAATGTCCTACTTGGGGATAGCTTCAGTATTTGATCTTTTAAAAGCCCATTGACTTCATGGGTTTCTATGAATTCATTCCACCTTTTATTTTTGATAAGGCCTTCTGGAAGATGATCTCTTTTCCTTATTGCTGGGATGATAGATCCAATGTAGCACTCTCTCTCCCATTGGCGTGGTAACCACCTGTAGGCTCAAGATCCACATAGAAAATATACGCCTTTGGGGAAGGATACTATAGCTATGATCAGGGGGTCCACTAAAACAAGTGTCCATAATGGTGGCTATAAAAGGAAAGTTCATGCTTTTAATGGCACCATGGGGAGTGATAGTTACAATTTTTTTTTCTTTTATTGAGGTTCTGAAAAAGGCATACATAGAATAAGAAAGACAACATAAAATTCAGTACAACTTTATACAATAACATATAACACGTCTAAGAGGTCAATGCGAAAATGTATTATACCAAGGAGATGCCTATTATGTTACATGTCCCCTAGCTGAAAAGAAAAAGAGGCCACTCTTGGACCCCAAGAATAGATACCAAACCTTAAATAGGGGGCTATATCTAGGAGAGAGACCACTTTTGGATCTCTACATGAGAGCCTCTTTTACATATAGGAAATAACAGCTCATATAGAAATACAAGGTAGGATAAGTTGTATAAAGACAAAATTATAAATATAACTCTGCCTGAGCTGTGACTAAGATATAACAATTGAATACTAAGCGTTAAATGATAAATAATAGGCGTAGCTGCATTTGGGGCTTAGAGACCAAGGCTGCATATAATATAAAAAGGTAAACACTTGAAAAGAAGTTAAATACCAGGCTATCACAGGGAAGGAATCTCACTTTCTGAGCTAAATAGCCTCTTGTGAATGTAGGCAATAATATCACAGATAGATAAACAAGGTAGTATGACCTAACAATTATAAGGTAACAATTTAATATGAAATAATAGGCATAGCAATATAAAAAACTTAGAGACCATGGCTGTATAAGAAAATTAAACAGATGAGAGGGAGTCATAAAAAAGGCTGTCACATGGGAAAAATCTCTATTTCTAAGCTACATACAAATAGCATTTGCTTCAGCTACACTCTGATCAGTAATAGAACATGCTTAGGACGTGTTCCAAAGTCAATGGTAGCCCACACTAAGGCATTATAGTGAGCTAGTAAGGGGACAAACTAGGTAAATATCCCACCACCCCGGCCGCTGGTAGCAGGACATAACCTTCAACTTATGTACATAAAATCCCCAATGAGGACAGTGAGAGCATCTGAGATCCCCCAAAGTGTTCAGTAAGTAAATTTGAAGGAGTACAGGGGGCCTGCATATTTTGTATAGATGATATTGAAATAAGTGTACTAATAGTAAAGAGGCACATGGTGACAGAGCGTTACAGCACTATAATAGACCGCACCGCTACTGAACTCGGCATCCCAATAGTGACAAATGTGTTTGCAGTGACATCGTGTAGTAAGTCATTGTCCGCTCTTGTCACTCTTGTTAGTATCAGTCTCGGTCAGACCACCAGGGTCCCATTGCAGATGTAGCAAGATTGCGTTAGCCAAAGTAATAAACAGAACCGGCACTTGTGATAGACATAGTCCCCTCATCTGTCTGTGTAGAATGGTCTGGATAAAGCTACTAGCTGGATTATACATTGATGCGTGCACCGTAACCTTCTGCTGCGATATGGGAGTTAAATGGCTCACCCATGAAGTAGCTGTATGTTCTCTTGTCTGGGCTAGCCCGCCATTGTCTTGCAGCTCGGTCAAGCCATCCCACCTCGCAGGGTTCTCAGAGACACATACCGGACTTTCTAACATGCTTTTGGGGGCTGGTAGCGGGTTCCAGATTGCCAGTGAAAGTGCCCCTATTCTCCTGCACTGCCGTAGCAGGCTCCATCTGAATAGCTATGTGAGGCAATTGGTTGTCCGCAGGCTGTAATGTTCTATATAACATGGCCTCAAACGCAGCATGATGCCCAGTCAACAAGTGGTTCAGCTCCGATAGGATGCTTGCAGCATACGCCATAATCCTTTGCGTAGATCTGTAACCAGGCAGATTAAATGTAAAAGGCTTCAAGATCAGCACTAAGTGCTGCCTAACGACAAGGCCTGAGCATGCCTCGCCGGGGGGTGAAGGAAAGGCCGCAGCCTAAATGTATGCTCCGGGTGCTCCAGGTCCCATTCTTTTGGGAGATTGTAGGCTCAACTAAAGCAGGATCTTTAGGGTCATATAAATCAAGCTATATAGCAAATAGATGAGCCATCTAGGATGATATATTTGTAAAAAACAGTGTACAAGCTGGAGCAGAGTGGTAATGTGCGACCTGTCATGGCCGCCTCCTGGAAGTTCCCCCGATAGTTACAATTTTGATTACAGGGGAAGACTTATTTACTGACATTCCCATATATTGGTCATTACCATAGCCTTTTACCCAAGCATATGTGCAATTACAATATCCCAACCTAGTGCCATTAAGTCCATTTTTATGGGAGCTGATGCAAACATCCTGTTGCATTATAGTGCTTCAATTCCTCCAATAACCATGATACTCCAATGAAAGGGTATCCACTCTCCTCGCTGAATGAGATGGCCCCACATATCCAGCAGTTAGTGCTGTTCGACACCTTTGACTATCTCGCAAGCAGGTTCAAGAATTAGTTGGAGGACCATGAATCTGACCGGTCTATAATGCCACTAACTTGTTTGAAGGATAAAATACAAGGTGAATACCTCAACTTAACAATACAACTTTAGGATCCCTAGGCCCATCTGATAAAACCTCTCCTTTTTGCCTGACCTGCTCACCCGCACGGGGTAATACACACACTTTAGATCCTGACTGCCCAGTGCTGCCTTGTTCCCAAGTCACAAGAATTGGTTGGGGTATCCAGATTGATAACATACCCAGAACAGTGCCTGGTGTGATCTGCCCTGGTGACCCCCTAGACAAAAAAATCTCCAACACATTTTCTAAAACACTAATAGTCTCTGTGATCAATCATTCATTATCTCTTAAATCATCGGCTAATGTAAATGTTCTCAGCTTCCTCCGGTAGGGTACCTCCCATGGGAAAGGTGTGCTAGCCCCCTCCACCCCCCTCTGCAACCTCAAATAAATTTTGATTGACTATTTTGAATTTGTTTTTCCTCACTTGTTGGGGAGATGTTCCATGGAACCACAGTTGCAGATTCACAGTCAGTGTCTCCATCTGTCCAGTCAGTCTATCATATGAGGAGAACCTCCCTATTGGCCTGTTATTAAGCATCATAACTGCCTGTGTAATTACCCTATCCCACCCCCTTAATGTCCTACTTGGAGATAGCTTCAGAATTTGATATTTTAAAAGCCACTTGCGCCTTTCAATCAACCCTGAGGCTTGAGGGTGATAGGGGATGTGAAAGATCCATTTAATGCCTGAGTCATCTGACCACTGCTGCACAAGCTGTCCAGAGAAATGGGTTTCATTATCAGTCTGGATTTCAAATGGTAGTCCATAGGCAGTTACTAGAGTCTGAAGCATTTGAAGGGTTGAGGCTAGATTTGCATGCTTGCAGGGTAGAACTCTCAATATCCCAGAGAATATGTCCACATCAGTACAGCAATACATTAAACCTCCTCTGCCCTTTGGTAATGGGCCAATGTAGTCCATTTGCCAGATCTGCCCATCTTTGGTTCCTCAGTTCAAATGTCCATGGGCATGTTTAGTGAGTGGCCACTTCTTGATCTCATTACATGTCTCGCAAGCTATTTGTGCTTGCACAACCATTGGGAGAGTAATGGGCAGTCCTCTGGCTTGTGCCCACTCTAGTGTTGCTGCATTTCCCCTGTGGCCTGATGTCTCATGAGCCCACTCTGCCATCCGAAGGAATACTGGATCCACTGGATCAATATTTTCCACTGCTCTTATTTGGGTTAATTCATCTGCAGTCTTGTTGGTTCTCTTCTCCAATGCTATCTTTCATATGAGCGTCCACATGTCCAATGTGGATTAGTCATGAATGGGCTGTTTTCTGAATCTTCTCCAATAAGTCTTCACCTCCCCAAACTATTTTTTTATGAATTAACCACCTGTTGTTCTTCCAAGTGGGCATCAATGTTGTACTTGCTTTGTATACTGCCCAACTGTCATTGAAAATGAAAATTTCTGGATCTGTAGTCACTTTCATCAGTATGGCTATGGCAGTCAGTTCAGCATACTGGATGGAACCACCTGTCTCTTTTTCTTGAATTACAATCTGTTGGCATGGATTGTATGCTACCGCAGTCCAATTTCTGCCTTTGTGGGTCACAATAACTGAACCATTAGTGAACCAGGCATTCATCTTCTGTTCTTTGTCAAGCTCTTCAAATGGAGGGGCAGTCTTGATTGGAAATGGCTCCAGGAGAGGTACTTCCTGTACATTAGGATTGGACAGGGTCTCATATGTCACTAATTGGTGAGGGTTGTGATTAAGAGATACTACACTCAATCTCTCATATGCTAATCCCAAAATAGATGATCTTACCTCAAAGGTACACCAAAGTGAAACTGATAAAAAAGGGGAGTAAGGAATTGCGCTAAACAGCTAAGAGATAATATAATTATGTGGATCTAAATAGTAAGGAGACCTAAATAAGAGCGCCGCCTTATGATGAAGCAATGTATATTGAACCCTGTATTTTTTTAAATTAACCACAATGGAAGGGCAATATTGTAATGATTCGGTAAAGTCTATTATAATAGTGGATAAGTATTAACTTATAGGTGGTTAGATAGAATCAGATGGCATTATGTGTCAAATATTTATCATGATATATCAATGGATATAAAGATATTAATCAATTGATGTAACGATATTTGTCATAAAAGAAACCTAAATCAATTGATGTAACGATCAATGCAAATAGATAATAGATACCATTCTAAAAATAAAAAAAATTGATTAGTAGATTGATAAGAATACGTCTGAAAATATTTAATATAGTATACCAAAAATAAATAATGACATGGAACAAAATTTGAAAAAAATGATGATAAAAAATGACATATAATAAATTCTAAAAGGATGCCAGCATAAAATTACTATAATAATTAATGTTACTAATTTTTTTTTTCTTCCCTTTCCCTCCTCTCTGCCCCCCTCCTCATGCACGATTTATATATAGAAACCAGAAGTCATCCTTAAGTGTGTTTCTTGGAATATTGGGGGAATAACCTCCCCCATTAAAAGGAAGCTGATCCTTAAGCAATTAAGTAAATACAATCCCGACCTCGCTTTCCTACAAGAAACACATATTAAAGCTATAGAAGTAAATAAACTTAAAGCGAAATGGGTTGGGCATGTAATTGCCTCTGCATGTAATAAGAGAAAAAAGAGGAGTGGACATCTTGTTCAATAGGAACTGGTCTTTTAAGTTATTGAAACAAGTATTTGGAGGACGGATGGTTACTGGCTGAGATGGAGATAGGGAACACTAAATATATTTTTTGCAACATATATGGTCCAAATCAGGTAGATACAGAGTTCTGGAATCAAATTCTCATGCATTAATCCCAGTATATAGGACAAAATTTAATTCTCGTAGGAGATTTTAATTTAATTCCAACTCTCTTAGATAGATGTACTCCAAACATCTCTAGATTCTCCAGCGCTAAGGCTAAGATATTTCGTCAGATCTGTAACAACTTAAAAGTCCACGATATTTGGCGCATTAAATACCTGGATTCTTGAATATTCTCATGTGAATCCAAGTCATACAGAGCACTCTCCAGGATAGATTTTTTTCTGGTCTCTAGTCCCTTGTTAGCAATGAACGTCGATGCTCAAATTGCTGATATAGTTATATCTGATAATGCCATCATTTCTTTAAGTATATGCACCAAGAACCTATTGGCAAATTCAGTAAATAATTTTTATTTCCCTAACCACTTATCTCAAGATAAAAAGTTTTCTGATTGGTTGAGTCAAAAATGGCAAAAATATCAAGAATTTAATAAAGATTACCTGGAGAAAACTGAGATATACTGGGAAGCGGCGAAAGCATACCTTAAAGGCGAAATCAAGGCATATATGGTAAAAAGGAAAAAGCAATTTAATGCTCGTGAACTACAGTTGGCTAACCAACTTAGCAATGCCTATAAATTCTATATTAATAAGAGCTCAAAATTTGCCTGGGCTAGGTATCAGAAGGCCAAACAAGAGTGGGATCTTTTTTTTAAGGAAAAAACCTTGCGGGAAGATATCAGAATAAACGCAAAGTATAGCGGACAATTTGGCAGATCAGCTAAGTTTCTGGCTAGTTTAATTAAGGCTAGGAAAAAAGGCAATACAAACGAAGCCATTAGGGATGGCCAGGTAAGACATACGGACCTATCAGAGATTAAAGAAGTTTTTTATAAATATTACCAGAATATTTATGCGGCAAGCAAGATTAATCTTGAAAATAAAAATTCCTTCTGGAATAGAGTTACAATTCCCAAAATTTCTTCATCTTTCCTGGAAGCCCTGAATAGCCCCATTACTGGCGAGGAAGTGGCCGAGGCAATTTATTCCACCAAAACTAACAAAGCACCTGGTCCTGACCAACTCTCAGCAGAGTTTTATAAGATCATGCGAAAGGATTTCCTCCCCATTTTGACTAAACTGTTTAACGATTATTTTATGGTAGGGAAACCCATGTCTGGCTATTTCTCGGCGTCGGCTGTTACATTAATTCTTAAAAAAGGTAAAGATCCTCTTGAAACAGCTTCTTATAGACCTATATCGCTCTTGAATGTAGATTATAAATTACTTACTTCGATAATGGCCAAAAGACTTAAGCTAGAAATTGGGCAAATAATACACGAGGATCAAACTGGCTTTATGCCAGGAAGATCCTCTATCAGAAATATTAGGTGTGTCACCACCATATTAGAGTATCTTTGACTAAATAGGAAATATGATAAACATGGTAAAAAACAGGACTATGCATTATTAACAGCCAACGCTGAGAAAGCTTTTGATTCAGTAACTTGGGACCATTTATATACTACACTTGGAAAATTTGGTTTTAGTGGGAACTTTCTCTCATTGGTTAAGTCTATATATAATTCCCCTACCTCCTATATTTTAGTTAATGGTATTCCAACTTCTAGATTCTGGATACATAAAGGGACAAGGCAGGGATGCCCTCTATCGCCCCTCTTATTCAATATGGCTATAGAGCCTCTGGCCATCCTTTTAAGAGATTCTATTCAAGGTATAGAAATTGGAGATCAGCGAATTGTACTATCGATATATGCGGATGATTCATTGCTTTTTTTACAAAATACTAAAGTAAGTATCCCTCTTGTTCTGAATATTGTTAAACAATTCAGCTCTTTCTCGGGATATAAATTGAATTTGAGCAAATCCGAAATTATGTGGATCCATCAACAGAAAGATAGCTATCAAGAGCACCCTTTCCAGGCCACAGATAATATAAAGTATTTAGGAATTAATTTACATAGGGACCCCAAGTTCTGGTATAATGATAATTTCTCCATTTTCTTTCTGAAGGCTTTTGAGAAGATGAGTAGATGGACCCTGTTCCCTATCTCTTTCTCAGCCAGAATTATGTTAATTAAGTCTGTTCTGCTATCACAACTAATATATTTTCTCCAAAGCCTTCCTCTTTTTGTCTCCAACAAAGATTTAAGGTTGTTTAATAAACACTGCCTGTCTTTTTTCTGGAGCAGGAAAAGGCATTACTTATCTCGAGTGAAACTGCATCAGCTACCAGAATTTGGAGGATTTGCCCTCCCTGATATAAAGTGGTATAATATCTCTATACTTGCACGCTTCACTGTTGACTGGGTCACAGATACTAACTATTGTACAAATCAGCTAATTGAAAAACACTTGGTCACTCCTCTTTCACTCAAAGCCATCATTCATTGCCCAGCTGTTCAATTGCCACCACATATTAAAAAATTGTTGGTAATCCGTAATGTGGTTCTAGCATGGCAAAAACTATGCACCGCCTTAGATATAGATTATCATATATCGGCATATTTACCTATTAGAGGTAATAATTTGTTTCCACCAGGCTTGACTTCTGAAGTTTTCAGAAAATGAGAAGAGAAAGGATTGATTTTTGCTTCGCAACTACTTGATAATGAGTGTAGAGTTAGAACGTTCAAAGCTATCTCTCACGAATATAATCTATCAAATCATAATCTTTTCGCCTATCTACAAGTTAGGCATTTTATGAATGGACTCCCAAATATTAGGCAAGACTATGCTAAATTTGGTGAGCTTAAAGATTATATTATTTTACACAAAAATGGCATTCACACTATTTCACTAATCTATAATATTCTAAAGTCAAAACAAGGACAACTGGTGCTAGAGTCTTTAGTTGACTCTTGGCGCCCTCATTTCCAAGAGTTAATATTGGAAAAGATCAAATCTAGTATTAGACGGGTAAGAGAGGCCAAAATTCCTACTTCTTGGAAAGAATCCCATATCAAAATAATCAACAACTCATATATTACGCTGAAAATATTGGCTAAGTGGTCTCATAATACTGACACTGCCCTTTCCTGGATCCACTCTTATCTCTCTAATAGGTCCTTTTCTGTCTCCTTTGCTGGTGGCGACTCCTCTCCATTGCCTCTGTCTGTTGGAGTACCTCAAGGCTCTGTTCTGGGTCCCCTACTCTTCTCTATTTATACATCCTCACTGGGAAAACTTATCAGTAGCTATGGCTTCAACTACCACCTCTATGCTGATGATACCCAGATCTACCTATCCGCCCCTTCACTCTCTCCTTCTATCCTTGCTCACATCGGTGTCTGCTTATCTGGCATTTCTTCTTGGATGGCCTCTCACCACCTAAAAATCAATATGTCCAAGACTGAGCTCCTTCTAATCCCCCCCTCTAATTCTACCCCGGTTCCTAACTTTTCAATCACTGTTGGTGATACCACTATCTCCCCATCACCCCAAGTCCGTGTCCTAGGAGTTACACTTGACTCCAATCTGTCCTTCATTCCCCACATCCAATTGCTCTCTTCCTCCTGTCGCAACCATCTACGCAATATATCCAAAATCCGTCCATTTCTGAGTGCTGAAACTACTAAACAGCTAATCCACTCCCTGGTAATCTCCCGACTTGACTACTGTAATAACCTACTAACTGGCCTCCCTCTCTCCCGCCTCTCCCCTCTTCAATCCATCCTAAATGCCTCTGCTAGGCTAATCCACCTCTCCCGACGCTCTGTATCTGCTGCACCTCTCTGCGAGTCCCTTCACTGGCTACCCATCCACAGCAGAATTAAATTCAAAATTCTCATCCTGACCTACAAAGCCCTTACCAACGTAGCCCCCCCCCTACCTGTCCTCACTCATCAAGAAATATACTCCAGCCCGCCCCCTAAGATCCAACAATGACCTGCTCCTTGCATCTTCTACCATCACCTCCTCCCATGCCAGGCTACAGGACTTCTCTCGTGCAGCACCAACCACCTGGAATGCACTTCCCAGAGCTGTTAGACTTTCCCCTAACCTTTCCTCCTTTAAACGCTCCCTAAAGACCTTTCTGTTCATGGAAGCCTATCTCTAAATCAGTAAAAAAAGAATTCTACCTGCCTAACTGCTGCCCCATCTAACTCCACACTAACATCATTCTCACCTTTGCAGTCCCCACCTCCTGTTTCTCACCCTCCTACCATCTAGATTGTAAGTTCCCACGGGAACAGGGCCCTCAATTCCCCCTGTATTTGTTTTGTTAAACTTTGGTGTCTTCTATATTGTATTGTACTTTTATCTTTGTACCCATGGACAGCGCTGCGGAATCTGTTGGCGCTTTATAAATAAAGAATAATAATAATAATAATAATACTGCAGGTGATTGTGGTAAATGCAAGAAATCAAACGCTGATCTTTTACACTGTATCTGGTTCTGTCCTAAACTTCGACAATTTTGGTCTAAAGTTTCATACTGGCTAGCTAAGATCTTGCAAGAGAAGATTACATTAGATATATATCAAATTTTCTTTTTAACGAATGAGACCATTATTAAATCTAATAAAATCGTAGATACATTAATCCTACTAGGCCGTAATTTAATCCTCCATTATTGGAAGAATAAGACTCCATTTACATTGTTTAAACAGGCAGTTTTATCACAAATCACTTTTGAACAAGTAAATACGAACGCATTGATAGATAACCAGATTCAAGCATATTTTGATAAATGACTCATTTTAATTCTAGAGCAACCTAGTAATCTATATTTTCTTTAACAAAATGTTTTCACAAATCAGATTTTTTTGGAACTTTGGTCCTGAATAATATTTTCCCTCTTGTCTGGTATTAATAATGTAACTTGAAGTGAGCGGGAGCAGTCAGGATTCCCTCCCTTTTTTTTTTTTTGTTTTGCTTTGTTTTTGTTCTTATTTATTAAATTTCTTTATTATTCTTAGGTAAAGTAGGAATTGCAGAACAATTGTACAATAATAAAAGCTCAAGATTATATAATTAAATGATAAGTTAATTATGTTGTTTAAATGATGTCTAATCTGTCTATATGGAACTAATGGAAGGTTTCTGTTTATACCTTGTCATGATCGACTGATAACTTTCTGTTGTGTATATGGAATTTTTCTGATATAGTCTTATTCTTTGTAATGTACTCTGTGCTTGGAAATAAAAAAAGATAAATAAAAAAAGACATTAAACATTTGATTGTAAGTAATTAAATCTAGTAATAATAATATAGTAATAGTAATAATAATAATCTAAATACTAAACAATGCAAAACATTAAATTTACTTACCTTCGATTGAGTTCAGCAGCTTACATCAGATAGCAGGAAAAAGACAAACACACAGTTGAGGGAGACTCCTTGCCACATTCCTGGGCCCTCAGTTCTTTAGCTTTTCTGGTAGGACTTGGCATCTACACGATCCAAGAGGAAGTCTCCAGGGTTCTCAGTGTCCTGGCTTTTTATCAGAAAGGGAGGGATTAGGATATTGTTAACACCCACTAGGGAGGAACCAAATATAACGGCCAATTAACTTACTAGGAAGAAGTTTTCTGGGGGGTGGCTACATAGACTTAGACTGATGTCCCTTCCTGCTTAAAGCACATGGCATTTTTCCAACAATCTCTATTTTGGAAAATGTACAACTCATCCTTTGTTCAATGGGGACACCTAGTGATGGGATATAATATTGCATGCTATAAAGAGAGCAATGGATTTTCTAATGACAATACACACACACTTGCATACACACACACGCACTGTATTTATGTGTTTTTAATTTATACACACTGGTTAATGAAAGCAAATTAAAACCAATGAATGGCTGAATGGTTGCCTTTGGGCCTGAGAATGGACACCAATTTACATGGCAATAGGTGAAATTTGCATTTGTAATTTAGGATTCAACTGATACTGGATACTGAGAATATAATGCAAGAATTTCAGCACTCAGGGTAAGATGCATGTCACCTCAGGACCACTGCCAAGGTACCATTCAATCACAAAAAATTGGCAAGCAGGTGACACTTATTTATATACCCTTAAACCACTAGGTGGTGCTGTGGAGTAATTAACTCCTTATTTACAAAACAAACATCCTACAGAAGCATATACCTAGTGGTATATAACTTATTCTATATTAATAAATCTCATAATTAGACTCAAAGGCAGAAAAACAGAAAAAGCTTATTATTTGCTATGCTAAATATCAAAATAGCCAAATGGCCTAGTACAGTTTACAAAAAAACAGATAAATCCCAATCTTTGTTCATAACCTTAGGATCAAGGGTCCCTAGCTCATAGATCCAAAAGGATTCTTTTAGCTTAAGCATCAATTTTCTATCACCTCTCTACGGGGCTTCTCAATAAGATCTATAATCTGAAACCGGAGCCGACTTATTGTAAGGAAACTTAACCATGTAAATAATAAACATAGTAGGACATGTGAAAAAATCTTTTATGTTGTATTTTTTTCTGTATGAGGATGATAGAACACTGACCCTTTAGTCATGTTGCTACAACATGAAAATCCTAGGCAAGGATAACAGCAGAGAATTTTAGTAGTTATAAATCGCAAACCTGACTTGATATTAGTCCCTACATCTGCTAATTTTTCTTAGATGTTCATACCCTTTTATATGCTGGCATCGGATACTTTTGAAATTCCTTTATAGTGGGATTACAATTGGATAATATATTTCAATGTTTCCTAATGATACACTGGATATCTTTACTTTGAGCATTAAACTCAGAAACAAATATTACTTTAGGGTCTTGCTTATTTTTATTGGAATCTCCAATTTTGGTAGATTTTAATAGATTGGCTCTAGGGATAGATTTAACTACTTCCATTCCATTTTTGATCATGGTTTCAGGGTACCCCCTTTCTATGGCCTAGATTTGGAGTTCGGCGGTAGCCGTCAAAACCAGCGTTAGAGGCTCCTAACGCTGGTTTTGGGCGCCCGCTGGTATTTGGAGTCAGTGATTAAAGGGTCTAACGCTTACTTTTCAGCCGCGACTTTTCCATACCGCAGATCCCCCTACGCCATTTGCGTAGCCTATCTTTTCAATGGGATCTTTCTAACGCTGGTATTTAGAGTCGTTTCTGCAGTGAGCGTTAGAGCTCTAACGACAAGATTCCAGCCGCCTGAAAATAGCAGGAGTTAAGAGCTTTCTGGCTAACGCCGGTTTATAAAGCTCTTAACTACTGTACCCTAAAGTACACTAACACCCATAAACTACCTATGTACCCTTAAACCGAGCTCCCCCCACATCGCCGCCACTCAATTAAAATTTTTAACCCCTAATCTGCCGACCGCCACCTACGTTATACTTATGTACCCCTAATCTGCTGCCCCTAACCCCGCCGACCCCTGTATTATATTTATTAACCCCTAACCTGCCCCCCACAACGTCGCCGCAAGCTACTTAAAATAATTAACCCCTAATCTTCCGACCGCAAATCGCCGCCACCTACGTTATCCCTATGTACCCCTAATCTGCTGCCCCTAACATCGCCGACCCCTATATTATATTTATTAACCCCTAATCTGCCCCCCTCAACGTCGCCGACACCTGCCTACACTTATTAACCCCTAATCTGCCGAGCGGACCTGAGCGCTACTATAATAAAGTTATTAACCCCTAATCCGCCTCACTAACCCTATCATAAATAGTATTAACCCCTAATCTGCCCTCCCTAACATCGCCGACACCTAACTTCAATTATTAACCCCTAATCTGACGACCGGAGCTCACCGCTATTCTAATAAATGTATTAACCCCTAAAGCTAAGTCTAACCCTAACACTAACACCCCCCTAACTTAAATATAATTTTTATCTAACGAAATAAATTAACTCTTATTAAATAAATGATTCCTATTTAAAGCTAAATACTTACCTGTAAAATAAATCCTAATATAGCTACAATATAAATTATAATTATATTATAGCTATTTTAGGATTAATATTTATTTTACAGGTAACTTTGTAATTATTTTAACCAGGTACAATAGCTATTAAATAGTTAAGAACTATTTAATAGTTACCTAGTTAAAATAATAACAAAATTACCTGTAAAATAAGTCCTAACCTAAGATATAATTAAACCTAACACTACCCTATCAATAAAATAATTAAATAAACTACCTACAATTACCTACAATTAACCTAACACTACACTATCAATACATTAATTAAATACAATTCCTACAAATAAATACAATTAAATAAACTAGCTAAAGTACAAAAAATAAAAAAGATCTAAGTTACAGAAAATAAAAAAATATTTACAAACATAATAAAAATATTACAACAATTTTAAACTAATTACACCTACTCTAAGCCCCCTAATAAAATAACAAAACCCCCCAAAATAAAAAATTCCCTACCCTATTCTAAATTAAAAAAGTTACAAGCTCTTGTACCTTACCAGCCCTGAACAGGGCCCTTTGCGGGGCATGCCCCAAGAATTTCAGCTCTTTTGCCTGTAAAAGAATAAATACAATACCCCCCCCCAACATTACAACCCACCACCCACATACCCCTAATCTAACCCAAACCCCCCTTAAATAAACCTAACACTAAGCCCCTGAAGATCTTCCTACCTTGTCTTCACCATCCAGGTATCACCGATCCGTCCTGGCTCCAACATCTTCATCCAACCCAAGGGGGGGTTGGCAATCCATAATCCGGTGCTGAAGAGGTCCAGAAGAGGCTCCAAAGTCTTCCTCCTATCCGGCAAGAAGAGGACATCCGGACCGGCAAACATCTTCTCCAAGCGGCATCTTCGATCTTCTTCCATCCGGTGCGGAGCGGGTCCATCTTGAAGCAGGCGACGCGGATCCATCCTCTTCTTCCGATGTCTCCCGACTAATGACGGTTCCTTTAAGGGACGTCATCCAAGATGGCGTCCCTCGAATTCCGATTGGCTGATAGGATTCTATCAGCCAATCGGAATTAAGGTAGGAATTTTCTGATTGGCTGATGGAATCAGCCAATCAGAATCAAGTTCAATCCGATTGGCTGATCCAATCAGCCAATCAGATTGAGCTCGCATTCTATTGGCTGATCGGAACAGCCAATAGAATGCGAGCTCAATCTGATTGGCTGATTGGATCAGCCAATCGGATTGAACTTGATTCTGATTGGCTGATTCCATCAGCCAATCAGAAAATTCCCACCTTAATTCCGATTGGCTGATAGAATCCTATCAGCCAATCGGAATTCGAGGGACGCCATCTTGGATGACGTCCCTTAAAGGAACCGTCATTAGTCGGGAGACATCGGAAGAAGAGGATGGATCCGCGTCGCCTGCTTCAAGATGGACCCGCTCCGCACCGGATGGAAGAAGATCGAAGATGCCGCTTGGAGAAGATGTTTGCCGGTCCGGATGTCCTCTTCTTGCCGGATAGGAGGAAGACTTTGGAGCCTCTTCTGGACCTCTTCAGCACCGGATTATGGATCGCCAACCCCCCCTTGGGTTGGATGAAGATGTTGGAGCCAGGACGGATCGGTGATACCTGGATGGTGAAGACAAGGTAGGAAGATCTTCAGGGGCTTAGTGTTAGGTTTATTTAAGGGGGGTTTGGGTTAGATTAGGGGTATGTGGGTGGTGGGTTGTAATGTTGGGGGGGGGTATTGTATGTTTTTTTTTACAGGCAAAAGAGCTGAACTTCTTGGGGCATGCCCCGCAAAGGGCCCTGTTCAGGGCTGGTAAGGTAAAAGAGCTTGTAACTTTTTTAATTTAGAATAGGGTAGGGAATTTTTTATTTTGGGGGGCTTTGTTATTTTATTAGGGGGCTTAGAGTAGGTGTAATTAGTTTAAAATTGTTGTAATATTTTTCTTATGTTTGTAAATATTTTTTTATTTTCTGTAACTTAGTTCTTTTTTATTTTTTGTACTTTAGATAGTTTATTTAATTGTATTTATTTGTAGCAATTGTGTTTAATTAATTTATTGATAGTGTAGTGTTAGGTTAATTGTAGGTAATTGTAGGTAGTTTATTTAATTATTTTATTGATAGGGTAGTGTTAGGTTTAATTATATCTTAGGTTAGGATTTATTTTACAGGTAAATTTGTTATTATTTTAACTAGGTAACTATTAAATAGTTCTTAACTATTTAATAGCTATTGTACCTGGTTAAAATAATTACAAAGTTGCCTGTAAAATAAATATTAATCCTAAAATAGCTATAATATAATTATAATTTATATTGTAGCTATATTAGGGTTTATTTTACAGGTAAGTATTTAGCTTTAAATAGGAATAATTTATTTAATAAGAGTTAATTTATTTCGTTAGATGTAAATTATATTTAAGTTAGGGGGGTGTTAGTGTTAGGGTTAGACTTAGCTTTAGGGGTTAATACATTTATTAGAATAGCGGTGAGCTCCGGTCGTCAGATTAGGGGTTAATAATTGAAGTTAGGTGTCGGCGATGTTAGGGAGGGCAGATTAGGGGTTAATACTATTTATGATAGGGTTAGTGAGGCGGATTAGGGGTTAATAACTTTATTATAGTAGCGCTCAGGTCCGCTCGGCAGATTAGGGGTTAATAAGTGTAGGTAGGTGTCGGCGACGTTGTGGGGGGCAGGTTAGGGGTTAATAAATATAATATAGGGGTCTGCGGTGTTAGGGGCAGCAGATTAGGGGTACATAGGGATAACGTTGGTTGCGGCGGTGTACGGAGCGGCAGATTAGGGGTTAATAATAATATGCAAGGGT
Source organism: Bombina bombina (assembly GCF_027579735.1). Taxonomy (NCBI): domain Eukaryota; kingdom Metazoa; phylum Chordata; class Amphibia; order Anura; family Bombinatoridae; genus Bombina; species Bombina bombina. The sequence goes on along the minus strand of NC_069501.1, from coordinate 147,375,037 downwards.
CAGCGATAGCGGGGGCGTCACATTAGGGGTTAATAAGTGTAAGGTTAGGGGTGTTTAGACTCGGGGTACATGTTAGAGTGTTAGGTGCAGACGTAGGAAGTGTTTCCCCATAGGAAACAATGGGGCTGCGTTAGGAGCTGAACGCTGCTTTTTTGCAGGTGTTAGGTTTTTTTTCAGCTCAAACAGCCCCATTGTTTCCTATGGGAGAATCGTGCACGAGCACGTTTTTGATGCCGGCCGCGTCCGTAAGCAACTCTGGTATCGAGAGTTGCATTTGCGGTAAAAATGCTCTACGCTCCTTTTTTGGAGCCTAACGCAGCATTTGATTAAACTCTCGATACCAGAGTTAAATTTATGGTGCGGCCAGAAAAAAGCCCGCGGAGCGTTAACAGCCCTTTTACCGCCGAACTCCAAATCTAGGCCTCAGAATCTCTTTCCAATTTCTGTAAGTCTTCTATAAGTCTTTTTTCAACTAAATTCTCAATAGAGATAATGTTACGCACTCGCAAAAATTGACTATGAGGGAGAGATTTAAACAGAGAAGGGATGTGGGCACTATCATACCTCAATGTAATTAGTAGTTGAATTCAGTCCATTTAAGAATTCTTCACGGGTTCCAATGTCGCTAAACCATATTCAAAAAATGTTGTAGATATATTGCCACCAGGTGGCGCCATATCAAATAAACATTTCATTGGAAAAATAAAATTTCTCCTCATACTCAGTCATAAAAATATTTGCGTAGTTTGGTGCGACATTGGAACCCATGGCAGTACCCTGAAGTTAAAGAAAATCATCGTCCTGAAATAAAAAAATAATTTTAAGGAAAAAACCTTGCGGGAAGATATCAGAATAAACGCAAAGTATAGCGGACAATTTGGCAGATCAGCTAAGTTTCTGGCTAGTTTAATTAAGGCTAGGAAAAAAGGCAATACAAACGAAGCCATTAGGGATGGCCAGGTAAGACATACGGACCTATCAGAGATTAAAGAAGTTTTTTATAAATATTACCAGAATATTTATGCGGCAAGCAAGATTAATCTTGAAAATAAAAATTCCTTCTGGAATAGAGTTACAATTCCCAAAATTTCTTCATCTTTCCTGGAAGCCCTGAATAGCCCCATTACTGACGAGGAAGTGGCCGAGGCAATTGATTCCACCAAAACTAACAAAGCACCTGGTCCAACTCTCAGCAGAGTTTTATAAGATCATGCGAAAGGGACTTCCGGTGGGCGGAGCTAGCGGCTGGCAGCAGGGAGTGAGAGCTCCGTGTTCTTGGGGCTACAAACTCCCTCAATCTTGCTGCCAGTCGCCTTTCCACACATCAGCCTTGTGGGGTAAGAGTATATCCCTACCGGCGGCATCCAGTGGAGGGTCTTGAAATCGCCCTCGCCCCCGAAAAAGTACAGTTGCGCAATGCCGCGCGAAGAAACCGAAACTGCCTGGCGCCATATTGGATTGGCCCCACATACATCAAGCCACGCACCGGAGCTCACTAGTGGGCTGGGAGTATATAAACCCAAGTTCCCTCGACACCGGAGGGTGCACTAGGGACTAAGAAACGGCCACAGCTGGGGACACAACACGGAATCCCATACAGCCTCACCATACTGGAGCGGACCTCCGCCACATGGACCTTACAACCCCACAAGCAGAAGGGCTATTGCTGCCCCCGGGTTAAAGCACCGGAGGGGATATAGAAAGTAGAAAAGAGCCCTGCAGCATAAGTTGCAGTTGAAAGAGGAACAATGGAACAGTGGCACGCTCAAGGTACTGGGGAACAGGCTCATACTAAGGGAAGGCCTCAATTGAAATCACAGGCTGGGTAAGCAGTGTCATAATCATATAGTCTGCTTGCCTTCTTTATTTAAACTTTGCACACTTGCCCAAGCCACTTAAGCCTTTAAATACTTAGTACCACAATACTGGGGTCATTTGCATGTTATAAAAGCCGCAGCATAATCTCTCCAGGCCCTTCTGATGTGGCTGCATCAAGTTCTAAGAGGCTGAGAAGTTACTGCATGATCTAAACTGGAGTCCTGATAAAAGTTTTCTTTTCTTTTGATAGAAGATAAATAAGAGTGCTCCCTGCAAGCCCCTTTACACATTCTTCCAGTGCTACCTCATTTATCAGTTAACAGTGACACCTAGTGGCATAACCATTTTAAGCTCTATTTCTATTTGAACTGTGCTGCTGTATTGTCAGAGTTTCCTACATCTCACATGAAGTACTTCAAACCCCTTACCAGCACACTAGAGGGCAAGATGACATCCAAATCAAAACAAACTGACAGGAGGCAACGGCATGCTACAGAAACACAGATTGAAAACCCCCCATCCCCAAGTTCCACTCATCTAGTGCTTAACGACTCAGCAAATCTCCTGCAGGAGCTGAAATCTTTCTTTCTGCCTAAGATGGAATCTCTGCAGGCAGGTATGGACACTTTAACTAGTAAGGTGCGCCAATTCTCAACAAGAATGAACCAGGCGGAACAGAGGATCTCAGACATGGAAGATCGTCAGAATAATACCTCCACCTCTCTCAGACAACTGCTACGCCAGAATCAGGCACTTCAGGACAAGGTTGACGACCTTGAGAACCGTAGCAGGCGAAACAACCTACGCATAATAGGGATCCCAGAAAGCATTAAAAACAAAGACTTATTGGAATTTAGAGCCCTCACATTCCCTAGTCTCTTGGGCATTGATCCAGACCGTCTCCCACTAGATGTAGAAAGAGCCCACCGTATTGGTCCAGACACTGGCCTCTCTACCACCACAGCTGCCAGACCTCGTCAGGTTATATTTAAATGCTTGAATTACCAAGAAAAACTTGCATTGTTAAGGGCCTACAGGTCACATGATGGAGAAGTTCTCTTTGAGGGGAAAAAACTTCTACTATTCCAGGACTTCTCTGCCGAAGTTACCAAACTGCGCAAAGAATTTGCCCCCTACTGCTTTCAGCTATATGAGGAGGGCAGGCAGGTGGCGCTCCTCTATCCGGCCAAACTCAGATTACAGACCTCTAGAGGTGCCAAATTCTTTTGCTCTCCTAAGGAACTGAAAACCTTTCTAGACGCTGAAAAAACTGCAACCTGACCAATGGAATGGATCATGCTCCATACCACTGGTGATCCTTCTTTTTCTCCAGATGCTAGATTGTGGATACATGTGTCGCTGGAGACAGGAAGCCCTCACGGCCAATGACACTCCCATTGCTGAAGTGGCTACTCTTGGGAAAGCCACTCTACAGGACATTGACTGGGAGCAAGAGTGGCCCTGGCTGTCAGCCACTCTCTACACTCCTGAGACTCCCAACTCCCTAGGGAGACAGTTCTAACTTGAAGTGAGCGGGAGCAGTCAGGATTCCCTCCCATCTTTTTTTTTTGTTTTGCTTTGTTTTTGTTCTTATTTATTAATTTTCTTTATTATTCTTAGGTAAAGTAGGAATTGCAGCACAATTGTACAATAATAAAAGCTCAAGATTATAGAATTAAATGATAAGTTAATTATGTTGCTTAAATGATGTCTAATCTGTCTATATGGAACTAATGGAAGTTTTCCTTTTTTTTCTGTTTATACCTTGTCATGATTGACTGATAACTTTCTGTTGTGTATATGGAATTTTTTTGATATAGTCTTATTCTTTGTAATGTACTCTGTGCTTGGAAATAAAAAAAGATAAATAAAAAAAGACATTAAACATTTGATTGTAAGTAATTATATCTAGTAATAATAGCATCTAAATACTAAACAATGCAAAACATTAAATTTACTTACCTTCGATTTAGTTCAGCAGCTTACACCAGATAGCAGGAAACAGACAAACACACAGTTGAGGGAGACTCCTTGCCACATTCCTGGGCCATATCAAATAAACATTTAATTGGAAAAATAAAATTTCTCCTCATACTCAGTCATAAAAATATTTGCGTAGTTTGATGCGACATTGGAACCCATGGCACTACCCTGAAGTTAAAGAAAATCATCGTCCTGAAATAAAAAAATAATTTCCATACAATATGATAGTAAGCAGTTGCAAGAAAAAATCAATTTGTGCATTATTATATTTCTTATCAGATTTTAATATAGAATGAACTGACTCAATCCCACTTGTATGTGTAGTAAATGTGTAAAGGCTTTCAACTAAAAAGAATAGTCGGAAGCTCAAGGGAATCTAGTTTTAAAAAAAAAGTTCACAGTATCTCTAATGAATGAACAGGACAATTCAACATAACGACGAAGGATTTTGTCCGAAAAAATGAAAATATTAGTAAATACAGAGTTGGTACTAGCAATTATTGGACGACCTGCGGTGGTGGTCAGGTTTTTGTGGACTTTAGGTAAGGTGTATATAACTGGAGTGCAGGGTTTTTCTATTTTTAAAAAAGACACTACATATTTACCAATTATTTCATTTTTCCATGCAAAGGATATAGCCCGTTCGATTTCTCTCTGAATATTAAATAGTGGGTTATGTGTAAGCTTCTTATACACCTTATCATACTTCAACTGTTTACCTATTTCATTTATGTAGTATTCCTTTTCGAAAAGCACAACTGCACCTCCCTTGTCAACCCTTTTCAGAATAATATCTGGTTGGTTTTGAAGATCTTGTAATGTTTTAACTTGTTTTGTAGATATATTGGTATCTCAGTTGAATTGTCCAGTTAATTAATTAGAGATACTGTGGACTTTTTGAAAAAACTAGATTCCCTTGAGCTTCCGACTAATAAATATATTATTTTTAGTTTAGACGTTGAAAGCCTTTACACATCAATTACACATACAAGTGGGATTGAGTCAGTTCATTCTGTATTAAAATCTTATAAGAAATATAATATTGCACAGATTATTTTCTTCAACTTCAGGGTACAGCCATGGGTTACAATGTCGCACCAAACTACGCAAATAGTTCATATATGGACTGAATTAAGCTACTAATAACATTAAATTTAATTTAACCTGTAGTGAAGAATATTTTGATTTTCTCAATGTGAGGATTATTAAAGCAAGTAATTCTTTTGTAACTTACATATTTAAGAAAGCAACTGACCGCAATAGCCTATTGAGGTATGATAGTTCCCACCCCCTTTCTCTGATTAAATCTCTCCCTCATAGTCAATTTTTGTGAGTGCGTGAGATTGTCTCTGATGAGAATTAAGTTGACAAAAGACTTACAGAAACGGGAGAGAGATTTATAGAAAGGGGGTACCCTGAAACCTTGATCAAAAATGGAATGGAAGTAGTTAAATCTATCCCTAGAGCCAATCTATTAAAATCTAACAAAATTTGAGATTCCAATAAAAATAAGTAAGTAAAGTAATATTTGTTTTAGAGTTTAAAGCTCAAAGTAAAGAAATCCAGCATATCATTAGGAAACATTGGAGTATATTATCCAATTGTAAAGGATTTTCAAAAGTATCCGATGCAAGCATATAAAAGGGGTATGAACATTGAAGAAAAATGAATTAAAGCAGATGTAGGGACTAATATCAAGTCAGGTTTGCGATTTATATCTACTAAAAATCTTGGCTGTTATCCTTGCCTAGGATTTTCATGTTGTAGCAACATGACTAAAGGGTCAGTGTTCTATTACCCTCATACAGGAAAAATATACAAAATAAAATGTTTTTTAACATGGCTTGCTACGTTTATTATTTACATGGTTAAGTTTCCTTGTGGGAGGGTTTACATTGGCAAGTCGACTAGAAGTGCTAAAGACCGCATTATTGAGAATAAAAGCAATATTCACACTAAAAATATAAAAAAAAAACCTTGCTAATCATTTCCTTAAAGATGGCCATAAAATAAGTCAGCCGGTTTCAGATTATAGATCATATTGAGTAGCCCCATACAGTAGGTGATAGGTAATTGATGTTTCAGAAAAAAGAATCCTTTTGGATCTATGAGCTAGGGACCCTTGATCCTAAGGGTATGAACAAAGATTGGGATCTATCTGTTTTTCTGTAAACTGTACTAGGCCATTTGGCTATTTTGATATTTAGGATAGTAAATAAAAAGTGTTTCTGTTTTTCTGCCTTTGAGTCTTATGATGAGATTTATTAATATAGAATACGTTATATATCTCTAGGTATATGCTTCTGTTGGATGTATGTTTTGTAAATAAGGAGTTAATTACTCTACTGCTCCACCTAGTGGTTTAAGGGTATAAAAGTAAGTGTAACATGTTTGTTTGGTATGGCATGAGTAAGGGATTGTCTCCTGAAACGTTGCCTGTTCTTTTGTCTACTTAACTTTGGAATAAACTCTTTTTTTCTGTCACCTGCTTTCCTATTTTTCATTTTTTACTGAATACTGAGAAGCCAGACATACACTTTTTAGAACACACAGAGGGGCATTTGTATATACATGATGTTGAATAATCCAGAAAGCTAAGAGCCTTAGTAAAATTTTAGGAGATGTTACTCCCTGGCTCTCAGGATGTGTAAGGCTCTGTAAACTAAACATCTGATGTCATGTTCTTAATAAGGTTTATGAGTGTACTCACTCTGCATTAAAAACAATTATAATGTGATTTAAAGTAAAATTATGGTAACAAGGAGTCTGAATGTCTTTTTATTTACCATGAACAAGTTAATTTACCTTAAGAGAACCATCTTAACAGTGGCAGTTTTAGATTTAATATTTTAGGGGGGCTTATGAAAGGGGCTAGCAAAGTTGTTGAAGACATGGAACACATAATAAATTGAGTCCTTTTGCAGCTCAATATTCTACACGTGTAATTGGAGGTGCATAGTACCCATCGGCACCACCATAGAACTGCCACTGCATCTTAATCTATCATTTTTAGACTATGATTTTTGGATGGCTACCAAACATAAACATTTAAACACAAATAAACAAATATCTAGCACAATAATATTTCTATTATATTTTAGTGATGAGATGGTTTACAGATTTACAGACTTTTTTTGTATATCTTTGTGAATATAAAAAGCTTATAAACAAGCAACTCACCACCTCTTTACACCATACAACATTTTGGCCATATATTTACTTTATGGACAAAACAAAATGAATTTGCCTGAGAGATAATGCAAGATTTGAAACATGGAATATGCTTCTAAAAGAATAGAAACAACTTTTCTGATATATGAATTGATTTTATATGAAACAATAAGAAGAGCTCAAAAGAGTTGAGATAGCTAAAAAAAAAATACATATTATATTGATGCAGTGTTATGAAGATAAAATGTAATAAACACAGGTTGGCTGTAAAGTTGTTTTTCTAGGTGCTCTTTATAAAAGGAACAAAAACAAAGTGCTGGAAAACAGTTTATGTCACAAATTTAAAAACTGTTAGAAATGTATTTACTGAAAATAGTTCTTATAAAAAAAACTGTCAATGGAATCTGGAATTAAAAAAACAAAATACAAGTTATGACCTAGATTCAAATCCACTTTATTATTTAAAAAAATGAGTTGTGTTCATTTTCTATTGAATTCCAAACATTTTGTTTGAATTCCAAAGTTTCCTGGATCTTGTCGCAGGTTGGGAGGTCAATGAACTCTCCGACTTCATCATCTCATTTCCTTTTTAAGGCAAATGTTTCAGTTTCTAGGGACAGTTCTGGCCACACAAAGAAATATCCTGACCATGCCATGCCAAGCCAATGACATGCCCCAGCCCTGCCTGCATCCCTACCTCTCTAAAAAGTATAATGTTGGATGTGCCAAAGTAATAGTAAAGTATATAAATAAAATTAGAAACACACTATTCAGAGTGTAGTGTTGCACTAAGGTGTATATACGCTTGCATACTTGTAAATAAATACAGTGCTAAAAGATAAACAAAACTATACACAATATAAGCAAAATGTGTACAACACAATGCTAGAACAAATATAATGCTAGAAAAATTCAAATTGAATAAATTGAATTAAATTGAACCGTGTCATTCATGGGTGTAACATGTAAAAGAGAAGAAGGTGCCACAATAAGGCACAATCGATATGGTAGGACATGCTGCCACACAAATACCAATATACTCACAGAATATCAGGAACTTGAGAAGTGCTACAACAGCCTCCTGGACCCTTAAAAGTCATCCAGATAACTCTCCCCGCTGGATCAACTTATCCTCTTGGTGGAACGGCAGGTCCCTGTGTATCAGGTCCTTCAGGCAATGAGTGATGCTCTGTGGGAAAATGGCAGAAACGACTCCACTCCAAAAGAGTCTAGTTTTTCTAGTTTTTTTATACACAATATAAGCAAAATGTGTACAACACAATGCTAGAGCAAATATAATGCTAGAAAAATTCAAATGAAATAAATTGAATTAAATTGAACCGTTTCATTCATGGGTCCAACTGGAAAGTGAAAACAGTCCCATGTACAGTTCAAGGGTTACCCCTCCTTCATCAACAAAGCAAGTGGCGAACAACTCCTTCCAAAACTTGCTGGTTAGCCAAGTGCAGGCAGATGTAACATGTAAAAGAGAAGAAGGTGCCACAATAGGGCACAATCGATATGGTAGGACATGCTGCCACACAAATACCAATATACTCACAGAATATCAGGAACTTGAGAAGTGCTACAACAGCCTCCTGGACCCTTAAAAGTCGTCCAGATAACTCTCCCCGCTGGATCAACTTATCCTCTTGGTGGAACGGCAGGTCCCTGTGTATCAGGTCCTTCAGGCAATGAGTGATGCTCTGTGGGAAAATGGCAGAAACGACTCCACTCCAAAAGAGTCTAGATGCAATGATTAAAATTACACAATTTTGTGGATAAAGTCTCTTGTTGAAATGGAAAAGACTTTAATTAAACAGTGACCGTTTCCTCAGGTTTATGTGTATCTACAAAACCCTGTCCTGGAAAGCCTCCAGCAAAATTTTAGGAGGCCTTGGGTTTCCATTTCATTATAAGCACAGATAAAGTAATTAGTTAAAGCCCTAAGTTACACATGTTATAATTCTGGAACCTCTGAACTTGGACTTGGTAACCTCACAAAAACATACTTTTCACAGGGTTGTTGTGAGATTATTGCAAACTTGCATGAAAGCAAAAGATAAACATGTAATATGAATGGAAAACCTGGCCACTAATTGCCTAATGTAATGTTAAACAGTTTTTTTTACACTTAAAGGAATACTATAAAACATGCAATAAAACAAAACATATATATTTCTAATTTACTTATAAGGGATGTGCATTTGTTTTCGTATGAATGGCAAAAATAAAAAAATGTTTATCCGAATATTGGTTAAAAAATGTTCATTTTCATTTCCACAGCAATCTGCTGTTGTGATGCAAGCAGCTCTGAAACCAGTAAGAGCAGGCAAAAATATTGACTGTTTCACTCAACCTCTCTATAGAAGCGTTTCTAGCCAACCATGAATCTCAGGAGGAGGGAGGGAAGTTTTCAGTCTCAGATCTGTGTGCAATCAGAGAGCTAATTTCATCATGATTCATTATATCCCTTTAAGTGTATAAACTTTCAGTATAGAAACACACACACTACACACATTACACAATCACACTGTACAGTACCTTTAAGTAAAATAAAAAAAATAAATACAGTGCAAAAAAAGTATATGAAGCTATGCACAATCTTTATATATACACACATTCTGAGGCACCAGAAACTACTGAGCATGTGCAAGAGTTTACAATATATAAAAAAATATGTTTTGTTTTGGCTAATGGATGTCACATGATACAGGAGTGACATCTGTCACAAAAAGATCTACTACCCATTTGAAATTCTGTCTAACGGTCTGATGAGTTATTCACCCATTCTATTACTCAGATCACATTAAAGAGGCAGTATACTGTAAACTGTTTTTCCTTTAAAGTGTTTTTAATGACTTGATATACCAGCTGCAGAGTATAAAATGTATGAGATTATTTTTTTTAGTTTAATTGTGTTTATGAAATAGCTGGTTTTGTTCTTTCACACCACAAACCATCAAAATGAATTGAGCTTGCAGGGAAATCAGATATCCTTAATTTGATCACTTTCTGTACAATTCCTTATCTTATCTCTGTTTATATACCAAATCCCAATACAATTGGAAATGATCATTTTATTACTTAACTCACCTACCTCCCGCTGGGAGTATAACACCTTCTACTGGCTATGTTTACACAACTTGTTATAACCTATATTTAAATATAGAGACTTTCAGTATAGGTAGGGATACCACAGGCAAAATCAGCTTTTTCAAATGCCGATATAAAGATACTACTTATAAAAAAAAAAAATTTAAAACACTCCAGCAGTAGGGATAAGCGAATGTGTTTATATTCAAATTTGAATGTTAGAACGAATGTTATTGTAGAAATTCAACTCACATAATAGAATGTTAATATAATGTTGATAAGAACGAATATTCTTAAAAATTTGATTTTTGAATGTTATTTACAGTTTTCGAATGTCACATTCGAATTTGAATGTCACATTCGAATTAGAATGTCACTTTCTAATTCGAATATTACATTTATAAAACAAAATTGTAGACTAGAAACACTATTTTGAATTTGAATGTCACATTCGAATCGAATATCACATTCAAATCGAATATCACATTTAAATTTGAATATTACATTTATAAAACACAGTATTAGACTAGAAATAATATTTCAAATTTGAATGTCACATTTAAATCGAATATCAAATTCGAATATAATATCACATTTATTAAACACAGTTGTAAACTAGAAATACTTTTTCAAATTTGAATGTTACATTCAAATTCGAATGTCACATTCGAATTTGAATATTACATTTAAAAAAGACAGTATTAGACTAGAAATACTATTTCGAATTTGAATGTGACATTCAAATTCGAATGTCACATTCGAATATTACATTTAAAACACAGTATTAGACTAGAAATACTATTTCAAATTCGAATGCGACATTTAAATGTAGCATTTAAATTCAAATATTACATTTATTAAACACAGTTGTAGACTAGAAATACTATTTTGAATTTGAATGTCACATTCGAATTCGAATATTACATTTTGAAATTGAATGAATACATAGCTAAACATTCTATTATTCGAATGAATATTTTTGAATTTTATTGAAAAATTTGAAAACGAAAATTTGAAAATAGAATGTTAGAATATTATATAAACATTTGAAATTCAATTCAAACGAACGAATGTATCAAAATTTGTTTTAAATTTCGAATCTTTAGAAACATTCGCCCATCCCTATCCAGCAGCTAAAATGGATCTTTGGGAAAAAAATTTAAGGGGAGGAACATGTAGGGTAAACTTCCCCTGTAATACATTGTATATGTGAGGTTTCTGTCATTATTAATCTCAGAAGACTTTGCAATTGCTAACCAAAAATAAAGCTTACAATGATGTCAGCCATTTCCTTTAAATTAAAGTTGACTTACGGTATCATTCTATTAAATACAGATTATAATACTATATTTAGGTTTCATTTGTTGTGTGTAATATATATTGGGTCAGGTTAGCAATTGTATTATAAGTTGAAAGAAAATGTTAGTACGCAAGCAAAAGACTTAGGTGTGCTAACTTAAGAACTGGAAGTGGATATCACAACCATGCAAACTCCCTCTCCCCATAGACTTTCATGGGACGTGCTAAAGAAAGCCTTTTTCATTTTATCACTTGTGCACTAACCTGAAGCTGCACAAGATCAACTGTGTTAAAGCTGAAGGTGTGTTAGAAATATTTCCCATTCCAATGTTCTTTACTTAGAAGAAAATTGTATTTTTCAATATGTATTTCTATATTTATCTGAATATCTTTGTAAAATATATATCTATACCTATATATCTATATAAAAATATACATCCGTACACATATAAACATCCTGTGCCATCATTAGAGCGCCAAAATTATTTACTGTTATCAAAAGTTTTATCATATTTCTCAGTAATCATAAATTACTCTCCCACATAAAGCTCCACAGCCCACTTCAAGTTGATTCCTAGGGGTTCACAACTACACTATCAAGCATCAATGTATTTCATTGGAATTTGTTGTGTGCAGACACTTTATCAATTATTTGTATCTGATTAGTTATCATAAAGGAGAAATAATGTGTAGGTTCCTCGCCCTGACAAAGGAAGTGCTTGGAAATAACAGTTTTAACAAACTAATCTAAGAAGGATAACAAATGTATATATATTCTGCCCTTGAGTGACCTTTTGGTATGCCCTGCATACTGTTTGAAACACAATCCACATATTATTAGGTATATATTCCTTGGAATTAGTACTAGATTTAAAAGTGTTAGGTACTCTGGCAAAAGTGCTATGCTTACATTCGGCTAGATTTAGAGTTTGGCGTTAGCCGTCAAAACCAGCGTTAGAGGCTCCTAACGCTGGTTTGGGCTACCACTAGGTATTTAGAGTCGTGTAGGTAAGGGTCTAACGCTCACTTTGCAGCCGCGACTTTTCCATACCGCAGATCCCCCTACGCCAATTGCGTATCCTATATTTTCAATGGGATCTTTCTAACGCCAGTATTTAGAGTCTTGGCTGAAGTGAGCGTTAGAAATCTAATGACAAAACCTCCAGTCGCAGAAAAAAGTCAGGAGTTAAAAGCTTTCTGGGCTAACGCCGGTTCATAAAGCTCTTAACTACTGTGCTCTAAAGTACACTAACACCCATAAACTACCTATGTATCCCTAAACCAAGGCCCCCCCACATCGCCGCCACTCTATTATAATTTTTTAGCCCCTAATCTGCCGACCGCACACCGCCGCAACCTACGTTATCCCTATGAACCCCTAATCTGCTGCCCCTAACATCGCCGACCCCTATATTATATTTATTAACCCCTAATCTGCCGCCCCCAATGTCGCCTCCACCTACCTACAATTATTAACCCCTAATCTGCCGACCGGACCTCACTGCTACTATAATAAATGTATTAACCCCTAATCCGCCTGACTCCCGCCTCAATAACCCTATAATAAATAGTATTAACCCCTAATCTACCCTCCCTAACATCGCCGACACCTAACTTCAAGTATTAACCCCTAATCTGCCGACCGGACCTCACCGCTACTCTAATACATTTATTAACCCCTAAAGCTAAGTCTAACCTTAACACTAACACCCCCCTAAGTTAAATATAATTTAAATCTAACGAAATAAATTAACTCTTATTAAATAAATTAATCCTATTTAAAGCTAAATACTTACCTGTAAAATAAATCCTAATATAGCTACAATATAAATTATAATTTTATTGTAGCTATTTTAGGATTAATATTTATTTTACAGGCAACTTTGTATTTATTTTAGCCAGGTACAATAGCTATTAAATAGTTAATAACTATTTAATAGTTACCTAGTTAAAATAATTACAAAATTACCTGTAAAATAAATCCTAACCTAAGTTACAATTAAACCTAACACTACACTATCAATACAGCCAACCAGATTGAGCTCGCATTCTATTGGCTGTTCCGATCAGCCAATATAATGCAAGCTCAATCTGATTGGCTGATTGGATCAGCCAATCAGATTGAACTTGAATCTGATTGGCTGATTCCATTAGAACTTGAATTCCGATTGGCTGATAGAATCCTATCAGCCAATCGGAATTCGAGGGACGCCATCTTGGATGACGTCCCTTAAAGGAACCGTCATTCGTCGTGAAGTCGTCGGTGAAGATGGATGTTCCGAGTCGGTGGGATGAACATGGATCCGGAAGAAAGAAGATTGAAGACCCCGCTTGGAAGATGACATCGCCCGGATGGAAGACTTCTTCAGCGCCGCTTGGAGGATCACTTCATCGGATGGAAGACTTCTTCAGCGCCGCTTGGAGGATCACTTCTGCCGCTCCGGATCTCGTCTTCAGTTCCATCGGTGGCTCGGCTGAGTGAAGACGACTCAAGGTAGGATGATCTTCAGGGGGGTAGTGTTAGGTTTTTTTTAAGGGGGGTTTGGGTTTGATTAGGGGTATGTGGGTGGTGGGTTTTAATGTTGGAGGGGTTGTTTTTTTTTTTACAGGCAAAAGAGCTGAATTCTTTGGGGCATGCCCCGCAAAGGGCCCTTTTAAGGGCTGGTAAGGTAAAAGAGCTTTGAACTTTTTTAATTTAGAATAGGGTAGGGCATTTTTTTATTTTGAGGGGCTTTGTTATTTTATTAGGAGGCTTAGAGTAGGTGTAATTAGTTTAAAATTGTTGTAATATTTTTCTAATGTTTGTAAATATTTTTTTATTTTTTGTAACTTAGTTCTTTTTTATTTTTTGTACTTTAGTTAGTTTATTTAATTGTATTTATTTGTAGGTATTATATTTAATTAATGTATTGATAGTGTAGTGTTAGGTTTAATTGTAACTTAGGTTAGGATTTATTTTACAGGTAATTTTGTAATTATTTTAACTAGGTAACTATTAAATAGTTATTAACTATTTAATAGCTATTGTACCTGGTTAAAATAAATACAAAGTTGCCTGTAAAATAAATATTAATCCTAAAATAGCTACAATATAATTATAATTTATATTGTAGCTATATTATGATTTATTTTACAGGTAAGTATTTAGCTTTAAATAGGATTAATTTATTTAATAAGAGTTAATTTATTTCGTTAGATTTAAATTATATTTAATTTAGGGGGGTGTTAGTGTTAAGGTTAGACTTAGCTTTAGGGGTTAATAAATAAATTAGAGTAGCGGTGAGGTTCGGTCGGCAGATTAGGGGTTAATACTTGAAGTTAGGTGTCGGCGATGTTAGGGAGGGCAGATTAGGGGTTAATACTATTTATTATAGGGTTATCGAGGCGGGAGTGAGGCGGATTAGGGGTTAATACATTTATTATAGTAGCGGTGAGGTCCGGTCGGCAGATTAGGGGTTAATAATTGTAGGTAGGTGGAGGCGACGTTGGGGGCGGCAGATTAGGGGTAATAAATATAATATAGGGTCAGCGGTGTTAGGGGCAGCAAATTAGGGGTTCATAGGTATAACGTAGGTTGCGGCGGTGTACGGAGCGGCAGATTAGGGGTTAAAAAAAATATGCAGGTGTCAGCAATAGCGGGGGCGGCAGATTAGGGGTTAATAAGTGTAAGGTTAGGGGTGTTTAGACTCGGGGTTCATGTTAGGGTGTTAGGTGCAGACATAGGAAGTGTTTCCCCATAGGAAACAATGGGGCTGCGTTAGGAGCTGAACGCTGCTTTTTTGCAGGTGTTTGGTTTTTTTTCAGCTCAAAATGCCCCATTGTTTTCTATGGGGGAATCATGCACGAGCACGTTTTTGAAGCTGGCCGCGTCCGTAAGCACCGCTGGTATTGAGAGTTTCAGTGGCGGTTAATTATGCTATACGCTCCCTTTTTGGAGCCTAACGCAGCCCTTCTGTGAACTCTAAATACCAGCGGTATTTCAAAGGTGTGGGAGAAAAAAAGCCAGCGTTAGATACACGGGTCGTTACCGACAAAACTCTAAATCTAGCCGATTGTTTCTTAACACACTTAAAGAACCTATCAGAAGGTGCAAGACAAGAGATCACTCGCCTATTTTGTGGCTTCCCTGGAAAATTTCTTCCTAAACTCTAACTCCTTGATACATCCTTGATACCTACACCCATGAGAAGTGACAAGGCTTTATCAGCAAGGTATAAAAACATAATTTATGTAAGAATTTACCTGATAAATTAATTTCTTTCATATTGGCAAGAGTCCATGAGCTAGTGACGGATGGGATATACAATCCTACCAGGAGGGGCAAAGTTTCCCAAACCTCAAAATGCCTACACCCCTCACCACACCCACAATTCAGTTTAATGAATAGTCAAGAAGTGGGGTGATAAAGAAAGGAGCAAAAAGCATAAACAAAGGATTCGGAATAATTGTGCTTTATACAAAATAATCATAACCACCATAAAAAGGGTGGGCCTCATGGACTCTTGCCAATATGAAAGAAATGAATTCATCAGGTAAATTCTTACATATATTATGTTTTCTTTCATGTAATTGGCAAGAGTCCATGAGCTAGTGACATATGGGATAGCAATACCCAAGATGTGGAACTCCACGCAAGAGTCACTAGAGAGGGAGGGATAAAGAATAAAGACAGCCAATTTGGCAGAAAAAATTAATCCACAACCCAAATCATAAGTTTTAATCTTATAATGGAAAATAAAAAAACTGAAATTATAAGCAGAAGAATCAAACTGAAACAGCTGCCTAAAGAACTTTTCTACCAAAAACCGCTTCTGAAGAAGAAAAAACATCAAAATGGTACACAGAGATTAGGAGTTTGCGGTAACAGGGGTATGTTGCTAACGCTTAGTTTCAACTCACCGCTCACCTAAAGTAACGCTGGTATTACAGGTTTTTTTAAACCCAGCGTTATCCGCAAAAAGGTGAGCGTAGAGCAGAATTTAGCTCCACACCTCACCTCAATACCAGCGCTGCTTACGGTAGCGGTAAGCTGGCTAAACGTGCTTGTGCACGATTTCCCCATAGGAATCAATGGGGCTGATTCGGCTTAAAAAAAAACTAACACCTGCAATAAAGCAGCGTTCAGCTTTTAACGTAGCCCCATTGATTCCTATGGGGAAATAAACTTTATGTCTACACCTAACACCCTAACATGAACCCAGAGTCTAAACACCCCTAATATTACACTTATTAACCCCTAATCAACCGCCCCCAACATCGCCGACACCTGCATTATATTATTAACCCCTAATATACCGCTCCGAACACTACCGCCACCTACATTATACTTATGAACCCCTAATCTGCTGCTCCCAACGTCGCCGACACCTACATTATATTTATTAACCCCTAATCTGCTGCCCCCAATGTCGCTGCAAACTAACTACATTTAATAACCCCTGATCTGCCGTCCCCAACGTTGACGCTACTATAATAAAGTTATTAACCCCTAAATCTAAGTCTAACCCCCCCTAACTTAAAAATAATTTAAATAAAACGAAATAAAATTTCTACAATTAAATAAATTATTTCTATTTAAAACTAAATACTTACCTATAAAATAAACCCTAAGCTAGCTACAATATAACTAATAGTTGCATTGTAGCTATTTTAGGATTTATTTTTATTTTACAGGCAAGTTTGTATTTATTTTATCTAGGTAGTATAGTTATTAAATAGCTATTAACTATTTAATAACTACCTAGCTAAAATAAATACAAAAGTACCTGTAAAATAAATCCTAACCTTAATTACAATTACACCTAACACTACACTATCATTAAAATAATTACCTAAATTGCCTACAATTAACTACAATTAAATTAAATAAACTAAAGTACAATTTTTTTTTAAAACTAATTACACCTAATCTAATCAACCTAATAAAATAAAAAAGCCCCCCAAAATAAAAAACCCATACCCTATACTCAATTACAAATAGCCCTTAATAGGGCCTTTTGCGGGGCATTGCCCCAAAGTAATCAGCTCTTTTACCTGTAAAAAAAATAATACAATGCCCCCCAACATTAAAACCCACCACCCACACACCCAACCCTTCTCTAAAACCCACCCAATCCCCCCTTAATAAAACCTAACACTACCCCCTTGAAGATCACCCTACCTTGAGATGTCTTCACCCAGCCGGGCACAATAGGTCCTCCAGAGGGGCAGAAGTCTTCATCCGATCTGGGCAGAAGAGGACCTCCAGAGGGGCAGAAGTCTTCATCCAGGCGGCATCTTCTATTTTCATCCATCCGGAGCGGAGCGGGTCCATCTTGTAGCCAGCCGACGTGGAGCATCCATCCAGACCAACGACTGATTGCATCAGCCAATAGGATTTTTCCTACCTTAATTCCGATTGGCTGATAGAATCCTATCAGCCAATCGGAATTCAAGGGACGCCATCTTGGATGACGTCATTTAAAGGAACCGTCACTTGTTCGTGTAGTCGTTGGTCTGAATGGATGCTCCACGTCGGCTCGCTTCAAGATGGACCCGCTCCGCTCCGGATGGATGAAGATAGAAAATGCCACCTGGATGAAGACTTCTGCCCTTCTGGAGGTCCTCTTCTGCCCGGATCAGATGAAGACTTCTGCCCCTCTTGAGGACCACTTGTGCCTGGCTGGGTGAAGACGTCTCACGGTAGGGTGATCTTCAAGGGGGTAGTGTTAGGTTTTATTAAGGGGGGTTTGGGTGAGTTTTAGAGTAGGGTTGGGTGTGTGGGTGGTGGATTTTAATGTTGGGGGGTATTGTATTTTTTTTTACAGGTAAAAGAGCTGATTACTTTGGGGCAATGCCCCGCAAAAGGTCCTTTAAGGGCTATTTGTAATTTAGTATAGGGTAGGGATTTTTTATTTTGGGGGCATTTTTATTTTATTAGGGGATTAGATTAGGTGTAATTAGTTTAAAATTCTTGTAATTATTTTTTTTTTCTTTCTGTAATTTAGTTTTTTTTTCGTACTTTAGTTTATTTTATTTAATTGTAGTTAATTGTAGGTAATTTAGGTAATTATTTTAATGCTAGTGTAGTGTTAGGTGTAATTGTAATTTAGGTTAGGTTTTATTTTACAGGTACTTTTGTATTTATTTTAGCTAGGTAGTTATTAAATAGTTAATAACTATTTAATAACTATTCTACCTAGTTAAAATAAATACAAACTTGCCTGTAAAATAAAAATAAATCTTAAAATAGCTACAATTTTTATTTTATTTTATTTTATAGGTAAGTATTTAGTTTTAAATAGGAATAATTTATTTAATTGTAGTAATTTTATTTAGTTTTACTTAAATTATATTTAAGTTAGGTGGGGGTTAGACTTAGGTTTAGGGTTTAATAAATTTAATATAGTAGCAGTGACGTTGGGGGCAACAGATTAGGGGTTAATAAAATTTAACTAATGTTTGCGAGGCGAGAGTACGGCGGTTTAGGGGTTAATATATTTATTAAAGTGGTGGTGATGTCCAGTCGGCAGTTTAGGGGTTAAAAACTTTAAGTGTTTGCAATGTGGGGGGGGGGCTCGGTTTAGGAGTTAATAGGTAGTTTATGGGTGTTAGTGTACTTTTTAGCACTTTAGTTAAGAGTTTTATGTTACGGCGTTAGCCCATAAAACTCTTAACTACTGAATTTTAAATGCGGTATCAGTTTTGACAGGAGAGGGTCTACCGCTCACTTCTTCCAAGACTCATAATACCAGCGTTAGGCAAATCCCATTAAAAAGATAGAATACGCAATTGACGTAAGGGGATTTGCGGTAAGCTCAATTCGCGAAAGAAAAGTGAGCAGTACACCTGTACCTGCCAGACTCGTAATACCAGCGGGCATTAAAAAGTAGCATTGGGACCTCTCAACGCTGCTTTTTAAGGCTAACGCAAGACTCGTAATCTTGCCGGTAGAATTTAGTAAATGTATGCAAAGAAGACCAAGTTGCTGCTTTGCAAATCTGATCAACTGAACCTTCATTCTTAAAAGCCCAGGAAGTGGAAACTGACCTAGTAGAATGAACTGTAATCCTCTGAGGCGGGGATTTACCCAACTCCAAATAAGCATGATGAATCAAATGCTTTAACCAAGATGCCAAAGAAATGACAGAAGCCTTCTGACCTTTCCTAGAACCAGAAAAGATAATAAATAGACTAGAAGTCTTTCTGAAAACTTTAGTAGCTTCAACATAATACTTCAAAGCTCTCACCACACCCAACGAATGTAAAGATCTTTCCAAAGAATTCTTAGGATTGGGACAAAAAGAAGGGACAACAATTTCCCTACTAATGTTGTTGGAATTCACAATGTTAGGTAAGAATTTAAATGAAGTCCGCAAAAGTGCCTTATCCTGATGAAAAATCAGAAAAGGATACTCACAAGAAAGAGCAGATAATTCAGAAACTCTTCTAGCAGAAGAGATGGCCAAAAGAAACAACACTTTCCAAGAAAAGCAATTTAATGTCCAAAGAATGCATAGGCTCAAATGGAGGAGCCTGTAAAGCCTTTAGAACCAAATTAAGACTCCAAGGAGGACAGATTGATTTAATGACAGGCTTGATACGAATCAAAGCCTGTAGAAAACAATGAATATCAGGAAGTTTAGCAATTTGTCTCTGGAATAAAACAGAAAGAGCAGAGATTTGTCCTTTCAAGGAACTTGCAGACAAACCCTTATCCAAACCATCCTGAAGAAACTGTAAAATTCTAGGAATTCTAAAAAAATGCCAAGAGAATTTATGAGAACACCATGAAATGTAAGTCTTCCAAACTCGATAATAAATCTTTCTAGAAACAGATATACAAGCCTGCAACATAGTATTAATCACTGAGTCAGAGAAACCTCTATGACAAAGCACTAAGCGTTCAATTTCCATACCATCAAATTTAATGATTTGAGATCCTGATGGAAAAACGGACCTTGAGATAGAAGGTCTGGCATTAGTGGAAGTGAAAAAACAAAAAGAAAGTCCCATCCAGACTATTCGTGTGCAAAAAACACAAAAGTAAAGCCAACCATTCCGGAATACACTTTAGTGAAAGTCCTTAGGGTAATGTATAAAAATAATAAATACAAGCCTTTCAAGTTTAGCCTTTGGTTTTAGTGGAAGTGGCTATGGTTGGCAACTGGACATCCGAACAATATCCGAATATCAAAACCTGTGAGCCCATTCTGGAGCCACCAGCAGCACAAACGATTGCTCCATGATGATCTTGGAAATCACTCTTGGAAGAAGAACTAGAGGCGGAAAAATATAGGCAGGTTGATAACTCCAGGGAAGTGTCAATGCATCCACTGCTTCCATCTGAGGATCCCTGGACAGGTACCTGGGAAGTTTCTTGTTTAGATGAGAAGCCATCAGATCTATTTCTGGAAGCCCCCATATCTGAACAATTTGAAAAAAACACATCTGGGTGAAGAGACCACTCTCCCGGATGTAAAGTTTGACAACTGAGATAATCTGCTTCTCAATTGTCTATACCTGGGAAATGGATTGCAGAAATTAGACAGGAGCTGGATTCTGCCCAAACAAGTATCCGGGATACTTCTTTCATAGCCTGAGGACTGTGAGTCCCACCCTGATGATTGACATATGCCACAGTTGTGACATTGTCTGTCTGAAAACAAATAAATGGCTCTCTCTTCAATAGAGGCCAAAACTGAAGAGCTCTGAGAATCGCACGGAGTTCCAAAATATTGATTGGTAATCTCGCCTCTCAGAGATCCCCAGACAGCTCCCCAACCTGAAAGACTTGCATCTGTTGTGATCACAGTCCAGGTTGGACGGATGAAAGAGGTCCCTAAAATTATACAATGGTGATCTAACCACCAAGTCAGAGAAGGTTGAACATTGGGATTTAAGGATATTAATTGTGATATCCTTGTATAATCCCTGCACCATTGGTTCAGCATACAAAGCTGGAGAGGTCTCATATGAAAACGAGCAAGGGGATTGCGTCCGATGCTGCAGTCATGAGACCTAAAACTTCCATGCACATAGCTACTGAAGGGAATGACTAAGACTGAAGGTTCCGACAGGCTGCAACCAATTTCAAACATCTCTTGTCTGTTAGAGACAGAGTCATGGACATTGAATCTATCTGGAAACCTAAAAAGCTTACCCTTGTCTGAGGAATCAAAGAAACAACACTAGTTGATTCATGTGTGATTCTGCAGAACGTAAAGACTGAGCAAGTACCAAGATATAGTCCAAATAAGGAAACACTGCAATACCCTGCTCTCTGATTACAGAGAGTAGAGCACCGAGAACCTTTGAAAAGATCCTTGGAGATGTCGCTAGGCCAAAAGGAAGAGCAACAAATTGGTAATGCTTGTCTAGAAAAGAGAATCTCAGGAACTGATAGTGATCTGGATGAATCAAAATATGAAGATATGCATCCTGTAAGTCTATTGTGGACATATAATGCCCTTGCTGAACAAAAGGCAGAATAGTCCTTATAGTCACCATGTTGAATGTTGGTACTCTTACATAACGATTCAAAACTTTTAGATCCAGAACTGGTCTGAATGAATTTTCTTTCTTCGGGACAGAACAGATTTGAATAAAACCCCAGACCCTGTTCCTGAAAAGAAACTGGCACGATTACCCCAGATAACTCCAGGTCTGAAACACACTTCAGGAAAGCCTGCACTTTCTCTGGGTTCACTGGAATGCATGAGAGAAACCTATTCTGTACCCCTGAGAGACAATGTTCTGAATCCAATGATTTTGGACTGAATTTATCCAAACATCCTTGAAAGATTTTAATCTGCCCCCTACCAGCTGAGCTGGAATGAGGGCCCCACCTTCATGCGGACTTGGGGGCTGGTTTAGATCTCTTAAATGGCTTGGATTTATTCCAGATTGAGGAAGGCTTCCAATTGGAGACCGATTCCTTATGGGAAGGACTAGGTTTCTGTTCCTTATTTTGTCGAAAGGAACGAAAACAGTTAGAAGCTTTAAATTTACCCTTAGATTTTTTTTATCCTGAGGCAAAAAAGCTCCCTTCCCCCAGTTGCAGTTGAAATTATAGAATCCAACTGAGAACCAAATAATTTATTACCTTGGAAAGAAAGAGATAGCAATGTTGATTTAGAAGTCATATCAGCATTCCAAGATTTAAGCCATAAAGCTCTTCTAGCTAAAATAGCTAAAGACATATATCTAACATAAATTCTGATGATATAAAAAATGGCATCACAAATGAAATTATTAGCATGTTGAATTAATTTAACAATGTTATACACATTATAATCTGATACTTGTTGCGCTAAAGTTTCCAACCAAAACGTTAAGGCAGCTGCAACATCAGCCAAAGAAATAGCAGGCCTAAGAAGATGGCCTGAACATAAATAAGCTTTCCTTAGATAAGATTCAAGCTTCCTATCTAAAGGATCTTTAAAGGAAGTACTATCTTCCGAAGGAATAACAGTACGTTTAGCAAGAGTAGAGATGGCCCCATCAACTTTGGGGATCTTTCCCAAAACTCCAATCTATCAGCAGGCAAGGGAAACAATTTTTTAAACCTTGAAGAAGGAGTAAAAGAAGTCCCCAGTCGATTCCATTCCTTAGAAATCATATCGGAAATAGCATCAGGAACTGGAAAAACCTCTGGAATAACTACATGAGGTTTATAAACCAAATTTAAATGTTTACTAGTTTTACTATCAAGAGGACTAGTCTCCTCCATATCTAATGCAATCAACACTTCTTTTAATAAAGAACGAATATACTCCATTTTAAATAAATAAGAGGATTTGTCAGTGTTAATATCTGAGGCAGGATCCTCTGAATCAGACAGATCCTCATCAGAGATAGATAAATCAGTATGTTGTCGGTCATTAGAAAATTAATCAACTCTATGAGAAGTTTTAAAAGACCTTTTACGTTTATTAGAAGGCGAAATGGCAGACAAAGCCTTCTGAATGGAATCAGAAATACATTCTCTTAAATTTACAGGAATATCCTGAGCATTAGATGTTGATGGACCAGCAATATATAATGAACTACTACTAATGGAAACATTCTTTGCATGTAAAAGTTTATCATGACAACTATTACAAACCCCAGCTGGAGGAACAGTTACCACAAGTTTACAACAAATGCACTTAGCTTTGGTAGAACCAAAATCAGGAAGCAGGATTCCAGTAGTAGATTCTGAGACAGGATCAGAATGAGACATCTTGCAGTATGTAAAAGAAAAAACAACATATAAAGCAAAATTATCAATCTCCTTATATGACAGTTTCAGGAATGGGAAAAAATGCAAACAGAATAGGCCTCTGACATAGAAAAAAAGACCAGAGGCAAAAGGAATGAGATCTTAAATAATGAAAAAATGTTTGGCGCCAAGTATGACGCACCACAAACTGACAAACATTTTTTGGCTCGTTGCCAACTAAGACACCAGAAATGAGGAATTTGCGTCAACAAACGTAATTTTCGCGCCAAAAAAGTCTTGCGCCAAGAATGACGCAATAAATTATAGCATTTTGCGCTCTCGCAAGCCTAATACAGCCCGCAATATAGAAAGAGTCAATTTGAAAACCTCAGGTAAGAATTTTCTTTTTTTTTTTTTTAAAAGCATTTCCCAGATGCTGTATTTAGAACTTTATATATAAAGTGCCAAACCATAGCTGAGAGTGTCTTAAGAAAATGAGACATACTTACCAAAAGACACCCATCCACATATATCAGATAGCCAAACCAGTACTGAAACGAAAATCAGTAGAGGTAATGGTATATAAGAGTATATCGTCAATCTGAAAAGGGAGGGAGTAGATGAATCTCTATGACCGATAACAGAGAACCTATGAAATAGATCCCCATTAGGAAGACCATTGTATTCAATAGGTGATACTCCCTTCACATCCCTCTGACATTCACTGTACTCTGAGAGGAACCGGGCTTCAACATGCTGAGAAGTGCATATCAACGTAGAAATCTAGCACAAACTTATTTCACCACCTCTATAGGAGGAAAAGTTTGTAAAACTGAATTGTGGGTGTGGTGAAGGGTGTATTTGTAGGCATTTTGAGGTTTGGGAAACTTTGCCCCTCCTGGTAGGATTGTATATCCCATACATCACTAGCTAATGGACTCTTGCCTTTACATGAAAGAAATCATGTTTTTTCAGTAATTTAACAAATCTGCTTATAATTATTGCTAAATTGCCTTTCTGTAGATTCTTATTTAACTTTTTGAGCCCTTTCTTGTGCTTTTCAGGGTAGTTTGTAGATTGCCCCTTTGTTCTAATTTCTTTATTAACCCCTTAATGACCGCAGCACTTTTCCATTTTCTGTCCGTTTGGGACCAAGGCTATTTTTACATTTTTGCAGTGTTTGTGTTTAGCTGTAATTTTCCTCTTCCTCATTTACTGTACCCACACATATTATATACCGTTTTTCTCGCCATTAAATTGACTTTCAAAAGATACCATAATTTTCATCATATCTTATAATTTACTATAAAAAACATTATAAAATATGAGGAAAAAATGGAAAAAAACACATTTTTTCTAACTTTGACCCCCAAAATCTGTTACACATCTACAACCACCAAAAAACACCCATGCTAAATAGTTTCTAAATTTTGTCCTGAGTTTAGAAATACCCAATGTTTACATGTTCTTTGCTTTTTTTGCAAGTTATAGGGCCATAAATACAAGTAGCACTTTGCTATTTCCAAACCACTTTTTTTCAAAATTAGCGCTAGTTACATTGGAACACTAATATCTTTCAGGAATCCCTGAATATCCATTGACATGTATATATTTTTTTTTAGAAGACATCCCAAAGTATTGATCTAGGCCCATTTTGGTATATTTCATGCCACCATTTCACCGCCAAATGCGATCAAATAAAAAAAATTGTTCACTTTTTCACAAATATTTTCACAAACTTTAGGTTTCTCACTGAAATTATTTACAAACAATTTATGCAATTATAGCATAAATGGTTGTAAATGCTTCTCTGGGATCCCCTTTGTTCAGAAATAGCAGACATATATGGCTTTGGCTTTGCTTTTTGGTAATTAGAAGGCTGCTAAATGCCCCTGCGCAAAATACGTGTATTATGCCCAGCAGTGAAGGGGTTAATTAGTGAGCATGTAGGGAGCTTCTAGGGTTAATTTTAGCTTTAGTGTAGTGTAGTAGACAACCCCAAGTATTGATCTAGGCCCATTGTGGTATATTTCATGCCACCATTTCACCGCCAAATGCGATCAAATTAAAAAAACGTTAATTTTTTCACAATTTTAGGTTTCTCACTGAAATTATTTACAAACAGCTTGTGCAATTATGGCACAAATGGTTGTAAATGCTTCTCTGGGATGCCCTTTGTTCAGAAATAGCAGACATATATGACTTTGGCGTTGCTTTTTGGTAATTAGAAAGTCGCTAAATGCTGCTGCGCATCACACGTGTATTATGGCTAGCAGCGAAGGGGTTAATTAGGTAGTGTGTAGGGAGCTTGCAGGGTTAATTTTTGCTTTAGTGTAGAGTTCAGCCTCCCACCTGACACATCCCACCCCCTGATCCCTCCCAAACAGCTCCCTTCCCTCCCCCACCCCACTATTGTCCCCGCCATCTTAAGTACTGGCAGAAAGTCTGCCAGTACTAAAATAAAAGATTTTTTTTTTTTTTTTAAAGAAAAAAAAAAAAAGCATATTTACATATGCTGTGTTTAGGATCCCCCCTTAGCCCCCAACCTCCCTGATCCCCCCCAAAACAGCTCTCTAAGCCTCCCCCTCTGCCTTATTGGGGGCCATCTTGGGTACTGGCAGCTGTCTGCCAGTACCCAGTTTGCACAATCAAATGTTTATTTTTTTTATTTTTTTTTTATTTTTTCTGTAGTGTAGCTTCCCCCCCCCCACGGACCAACCCCCACCACCTAAATAACGCCTAAGGTTTTTTTTTAAAAAATTACT
Organism: Bombina bombina; assembly: GCF_027579735.1. Lineage (NCBI taxonomy): Eukaryota > Metazoa > Chordata > Amphibia > Anura > Bombinatoridae > Bombina > Bombina bombina. The sequence continues at coordinate 147,348,724 of NC_069501.1, read as the reverse complement.
GGTCCCACTTTTATTTTGGGACACATTTTTTTCTGTAGTGCAGCGGTCCCCACCCGGTCCCTGCCCCGGCGAGCGCCCGTGCGTGCCCCCTCGTGTACGTGCGTGCTCCCGCGCGCGCCCGGGCTTCCACGCCCACGATCCCGCCCCCCTCCACATGACCAGGGCCATCGATGGCCGCCACCCACCTCCCACACCGGCACCCACCCACCAACGATACCGGCCATCGATGTCCGGTGCAGAGAGGGCCACAGAGTGGCTCTCTCTGCATCGGATGGCCATCTAAGGTTATTGCAGGATGCCTCCATATCGAGGCATCACTGCAATAACCGGAAAGCAGCTGGAAGCGAGCAGGATCGCTTCCAGCTGCTTTCCACACCGAGGACGTGCAGGGTACGTCCTCAGGCGTTAACTGCCTTTTTTCTGAGGACGTACCCTGCACGTCCTCGGTCATTAAGGGGTTAATTCATATGCCTTTTTATCAAATTTTGTCATTGAAGTACAACCATGCTGGACAGGCATAAGCTGTAAATTAGATATACATATTTTGAGGTGTTGGGGTGACAAAAAATTCATCCCTCAGTATGGTGTCACCTGATGTGAAATCACTAAAGATTTCAGTATCTTCTTGTTTAGTAAAACTGTCACCAATAAGGGTAGTCCTCTTTTGCACCGATTCAAGAGACCTTTATACTGTACCTTTCTTGTCATTTTTCTTTTTTTATATCTATATCAAAATGATGTCATTGATAAACCTTACATTTATTATGATATTCTTCTTATATGGGTTCTTATCATCAAAATATGTCATCAGCATCTATGCATGAAGAACTTTCAAGGGCTTTTAAACCAACATTGTGTTAAAAACTTGAATAAAGTTAATTGATTTTATTCTATATACAATAGGTCAGTGACATGCATTTTGGGGCCTATTTTAAAGAGAGCAATTCTGAGGATTCTGGTACCAGATACTATATTATAATTTTTCCATGTAATTTTCATCTTTCATTTTGCTAAATGCCTTAGTTTAAATGCAAGCTTAATTAGTGTGTTTAATTCAATTTCTTAGTATTATTTTTTTTATTTTTTTATTTATTCATTTTTATTATCATTATTTAGCAGCATAGTACAAAAGGATGTCATTGTTGATACAAAAGTTTAAACAGAAACAAAAGAGGGAGAAACCATCAGTCTCCAAAAGAAAGGAGAACAAACTACCATATAGTAAAATGAAATAGTAGAGCTAGACTGTCCGTGATAAGTCCATTTGAAAACAGTAGCCCCACTCCATATAAATGCATGGTGATTGACAATGACACCAATGTACAAAACATAACTCAAACAACAACAAATCTATGCTGAAATTTCTTAATTTAAGATCACTTTGTATATATTCTACACATCTAGTGTTATCCCTCGACTTTGTATTTAACTATCAACCTTTGAGAGAAGTGCTAAGCTAAAGAGGTCATTATTAGAGTATCAGGCAGGGGTGGGACCACGTCAGCCATACCTCTCTAAGATAACACTAGGCCTGTCATTCCTCCTAGGTCACTCCTGTAACTTGTGTAAAGCTCCCCCCTTCTATCCTCAGATCATTTTGGATTTCATCCCAGATGAATTTTAAATCATGGAAGAATTCTAACCTATTCGATTTAAAGAAACCGTATTCTTCCATTCTCAAGGTATCTGTCATGTGAGAGTGCCAGTCCTTTAGGGTCGGGCAGATTTGAGATTTCCAGAGCCTAGCGACTAAGGACCTAGCAGAATTCAATGCCAACTGAATTAGTCGTGTTCTTAATTTACATTTACATTTAGGTAACAGATTCAGTAGGGCCGTTGTCGGGTCTAGCTGATAGGAATCCCCCCACCCCATTATGACTTGTAGGATATTCTGTATGCCCTGCCAAAAAGGTGACAATTTAGGACATGCCCACCATATGTGTGTCATCGTCCCCCTTTCCCCACAACCCCTCCAACAAAGGTCCGACGAGGCAGGGAAAATGCATTTAAGTCTGGTAGGTGTCAAGTACCACCTAGTCAGGAGTTTGTAATTTGTCTCTAAAAATCTAGCTGAGGATGAAGATTTTCTTGTATTATTAAAAATTTTAACCCACTCTGCTTCTGTGATAGTCTTATTCAATTCCCTATGCCAGCTTTCTATATAATCAGGAAGTTTCGAGCTCTGTGCATTAACTAGGAGTCTCTTAGCACATGATAAGGTGTGATGTGCTGAACTTGTCATAGCGCATGTCTGTTCAAAGGGTGTGAGATTTCTTGTGACTGTTTGAGAGGGTGGGTATGGAGAAAATGGTGAACTTGGTTATATTTTAGCCACCTAGCAAAAACTCCACCGAGGATGTCTGTAAGGTCTAACCTGTTTTTGAGTTTGCCCTCACTGAGTAAATTAAATAGGGGAACCGTGTAACCGATCTCCCAATTATTCAGGTTATTCCTGTCAAACATTACCCCCCCCTAATAGCTCAGCATTCGGGGAAATTGGGGACATGGGTGATCTGAGTGTTGATATTCTTGGGAATCTCTTTATCAAAGTGTCCCATAATTCGAACACATGGTGTAAACGTGGGTATGCCTTCAACCATGGGGGTCGATTCTGCCCTGCTATCCAACATAAAGCTCCCGGAGAGGGGGAGTGAAGTATATGTGAATCTATTGGAATCCAAGCCTTAGAGTCCCTATTTCTGTGCCACTCTATGATTCTCTGTAAGCCCGTGGCATGATAATAGGTTTCTATCCTAGGCAGACCCAACCCTCCCTCTCTGGCTGACCTGTACATAGTTGCCTTCTTAACTCTGGGTTTTATGCTACCCCAAACGAAGGAATCTAAAACATGTTGTATCTGAGTAAGGAGGCCCTGTGGTAGGGTGATAGGGACAGCTTGAATCGCGTACAGCAATCTAGGGAGTACATTCATTTTCAAAATTTGGAGTCTACCCCACCATGAAAAGGGACGGTCCTTCCAAGTCTTTAAATCTGTCGATATAGTATTAAGTAGATTAGTGAAGTTAAGCTCCAGGAGGGCTTTCATGTTTGGAGCAAGATACATCCCCAAATATTTGATCGCTTGTGGTTGGTGTTTAAGAGTGCAGGACTGTAACAGGGTCTGAAATTCTTGAGGTGAGAGGAAGATATTTAAGATTTCTGACTTTTGTTCATTAATCCTGAAATTGGAAAAGTCACCAAATTGTTTGAGAACTTTCAGGACCTCAGGGACAGATGTCTGGGGTGATGATAACGTGAACAGGACATCGTCTGTGTATAGCGAGAGTTTGCAATCTAAAGGGCCTACTTTAATGCCGGAAACCAGTGGATTATTTCTTATTTTCTGTGCTAAGACTTCCATGCTAATTATGAATAAGATAGGTGAAAGCAGACAACCCTGCCTTGTGCCATTGTGGATAATGAAGGGATCGGACATCATTTATTTACTCTAACCTTTGCTGATGGTGCATGATAAAGGCTCTGAATTCTACGAAGCATACCCTCCCCCAGACCCACCTCCCTAAGTGTAGCAAATAAAAAATCCCAGTTTAGGCGATCAAACGCTTTCTCAGCGTCTGTGGAAATAACCACCATATCCGTGTTTGAATGTTTAGCATGATCTATTAATTGAAGTGATCTGATGGTGTTATCCCTGGCCTCTCGACCAGGCACAAAGCCAGCCTGATCAGAGTGGATAATCTGTGGGAGTATTCGGTTCAACCTATTAGCCAGTATTTTTGTAAAGATTTTTAAATCAGTGTTCAATAAAGAGATGGGCCTGTAATTACCGGGATGCGTGGGGGGTTTACCTGGTTTGGGAATAACTGAAATCTGGGCTTCTAAGTATTCCGGGGGGAGATGTCCTTCCTTATCTATATACCTATATAAATCTAATAGATGTGGCGCTAAGATATCCTTATATGTTTTGTAATATTTGTTTGAAAACCCGTCTGGTCCAGGACTTTTATGTGATGGAAGGTCATTAATAACTTTCAGTATTTCATGTAGTTTGATCGGTTCGTCTAAGCTCTCTTTGTCCTCTCTTTGAATCTTACTCAAATCTGCACTTTGAATATAAGTGTCTAAAAATTCTGCTTGCGTTACCCGCTCATTACAGGGGAGATTGTAAAGATTCCCATAGTAGGTCATGAATGATTTAGCTATCAGATTTGAGTCTGACGTTTCCGTGCCGTCGTCTGCTGTTATATTGAGAATGTAGTTGTGTAATGTTTTGCGCTTTAAGGCCCTAGCGAGCAGGGTACCAGATTTGTTATCTCCATGGAAGTATATCTTCCTAAGATATAAAGCCTTTACGCATGCCTCCTTATGTAAATAGTATTTTAGCTGGGATCGTGATGTGGCTAGCGCCTTCAAAAGATCCCTCTCTGGGGATTACTTTTATGTGAATTTTCGTCAGTTTGTACTTTCTGTAGTAGTGTTTTGTATTGTGCTAGCGAAGAACGCTTTTTAATAGCTTTCTGTTTCAGCAACGACCCCCTGAGAACAGCCTTATGTGCGAACCAAGTCATTGGAGTGTACGTCGTGGAGTTGCAGTTTAGCTGAAAGTACTTTGTCAAAGCTTTCTGGGTTTGTTGTACGACTAGTGGGTCATGTAGCATAGCCTCAGCCAGTCTCCAGTGAAACGGGTGTATTGGTACCGAGGGCCAGGTCAGAGTCAACGATATTGAGGAGTGGTCAGACCATGTTATTGGAGAAATATCAGCATCTGTAACTAATGGCATATTACTATGGTTAATAAACCAATAGTCTATGCGTGAGTATGATTTGGCTGGATTAGAATAAAATTAATAGTTGCGTGCGGTGGGGTGAAGTGTGCCCCAGGTGTCCAAAAGGGTGAGGCCCCTTAATGTGTTAAGAATTAGATTTCTAGTTTTAGACGTAGTGATACTGCGGCCTTGTGAACAATCTAAAGTCAGGAACAATGCTACATTTAGATCTCCCCCTAACAGGAGTGTGCCTTTTTGGATCTCTAGGAGTTTGTTACTGACTGTCGTCAAAAAGTGAGCTTGTCCTGTGTTGGGTGCGTATACGTTAGCCAGGGTAATTGGTCTATTAAACAACATACCCACTAGTATTATATAGCGACCTTCCCTATCCACCAATTTCTCCAACAGCTGGAAGTGTGTATTTTTATTGAATAATATTCCCACCCCATTCTTTTTCTCTGTGTTAGAGTGAAGGTACGAAGTGGGGAAGTCTCTAGATTTGAATGTAGGTTCTTTGTTGGTGACAAAATGGGTTTCTTGAACAAAAATAATGTTAGCTTTTTCTTTTCTCCCCCAATTAAGCGCTATGGATCTTTTAGTTGGGGAATTTAAGCCCTTACAGTTTTGAGAGATTAGTTTTATTTCCTTAATTTGTGTACCTGCGTCGGTGTTGTGGGATAAAGCTCATTACCTTACGTTGGAGGAGTTGCCCAGTCATGTAGTGTCTATACTCAGCGATCGCAGTGTCAAAGAAAATGGCACCATTGAAGTGTTGGTCCGGCCCACCCCTGCCTGTGGTTAGATAGTGGATGGAAGTAACTCTCTTATACGTGTATACAAAAACATCTCTTAGTCCTGGATCAGAAGTAAGCAATACAAAAGTATCATTATTTCGGCATAAACAACAAAACAATAAACAATACAACCAAACAAGAAACCTGAAAACAAAAAACATTTCATAACAAAAATTCCCTGTAAAACCTTCCCAAGTAATATTGGGGTTCATAGGGGAATTAGTTCAACCGAACGAGGGTGAAAGGCACCTGTGAAGGAGAGAAACAGTGTTAAAGGGGAGAAAAGGGGAGAGAGAAGACCATAGCATAAACAATCTATATCAGGAGCAAATTAAACATAGCACCAAAGTAAGACCATGATAATAATCATGCTTAAGGCTAATCTCAGGAATGTCTCAAGTATCTTTATCGGCCGGCCAGGCCTTCACTGCCAAAGGAACTGTATAGATAGTCTAAAGATCCCTCAACTCGGGTCTAGATCTGCTGGCCCTTTCCGATGTTTTGATGCGTCATCTCTAGATCTTTTCTTTGCCGCTTTCGTCCATTGAGGTTTTGGCGGTGCTGAATTTCTTTGTGAGTCAGAAATATCCGAAGGTTCCAATGAAGGGAGGGTAGGTTTTGGTATGCCCAGTGTTTGGCAAAAGTGGTCCAGATCTTCTAGTGTCCTGTATGTTGCACGTTTGTTGTTCTTCAGTACTCTCAAACTGAAGGGGAATCCCCATCTGTAGGGTAGACCGTGATCTCTCAGATGAAGAGTGAGGAATCTTATTTCTTTGTGGTTTTGTAAGGTGATAGGGCTGAGGTCTGCGTAAAATTGAAGCGTGTCACCATCCAAAGTGAAGGATTGTTGTTTTCTTGTAGCATTTAATATTGCTTCTTTATCGGTGTATCTGTGAAACCTCAGGATTATATCCCTTGGAGGCTCTCCATCCCGTGGCTTGGGTCTTAAAGCTCTGTGTGCCCTGTCAATCACTACATCAGGTAGCTGCTGATTATTCAATAGTTGTTTGAAGATGTTTTGTAGATGTGAGGGGAGAGTGTCGCTCGTGATTTTTTCAGAGACACCCCGAATGCGTAGATTTTGTCTCCTACCCCTGTTGTTGAGGTCTTCTAGCTTGGATTGGAGATATTCAATTTGTGATTCCTGGGTCTCCATTTTCCTGTTGATTAGGTCTATGTTGGATGTAGTCTCTTCCTCTAATTCTTCCAAATAGGCCACTCTGCCTCCCAGATCCGCAACTTCTTTCTTTATTTCTGTTAAACCCTCTTTCAGCATCTTGCTGACCTTTTGAAAAAAAGAGGAGAGGTCTGCTTTGGTCGGGAGATCCTTAAGGTCAGCTTTAGTTATAGGTGATTCTCTGTCAGGAGGAATTGGATCCTGTTGCTCTTCTTGAGACATTTGTGAATTAACATCTTCCTCCACAGTTGGAGAGTGTATAGCTTTAAAGAATGTGTTCATCTTTGAACTAGAAGTAGCATGTGGCTTTGTACCCTTGTCCACCCTGGGGACTCTCCTGGATGCCATAGTGTGATGCAGATAAACAGTAGCTATACCAGGTTATAGAGAGAGGTGTGGAGTTCAGTCAGGGCATATATATAGTATGATGTTGCAGACTTTAAATTGCAATGAGATGAATGCAAAAAAACACACAAAAAAACAAAAAACGATTCAGGTAATAATCCTCTATCAAATGACAGTCTCTGTGTTTATAAACAGATTATTCCTGTTGCTGAGATTATCTATGCTGTGCTTCAAATGGGGTTTCTGATACAGTCATGCAGGGGCCCAGTAAGTGTGCTTATTAAGTTGTTAAATGCAGCAAACACCAAGCCTTTTAACACATCAGTTAGGGTTTCTATACACCAATCTTTGATCTTCTGTAGCTAAACAGGATTGTAAGGGCCTGAGGCTGTAAATTTAGGCAGGGCCTTAATAGCTACAGGGTTTCCCTGGCAATTCAGCAGGGGTCCGTTTTTAAAGGCTTTTATTTCAGCTTTTTATCCCAAAAAAAAAAAAAAAAAAAACAATTCAGGAAATAATCCCCTATCAACTGACAGTCTCTGTGTTTATAAGCAGATTCCTCCTGTTGCTGAGATTATCTATGCTGTGCTTCAAATGGGGTTTCTGATACAGTCATGCAGGGGCTCAGTAAGTGTGCTTATTAAGGTGTTAAATGCAGCAAACACCAAACCTTTTAACACATCAGTTAGGGTTTCTATACACCAATCTTTGATCTTCTGTAGCTAAACAGGATTGTAAGGGCCTGAGGCTGTAAATTTAGGCAGGGCCTTAATAGCTACAGGGTTTCCCTGGCAATTCAGCAGGGGCCCGTTTTTAAAAGGCTTTTATTTCAGCTTTTTATCCCTTAAACATATGTTCATGCCCTCTGTCTACCTGTAAATGACCTCTGCTGGCTCTTCTGCCCCTCTGATGGCTGCTCTGATCATTAGATAGTCCAGTTAGTTGTGATGTTAAGAATAGCTGGTATGGGGTTTCCAGGCAAAACGGCAGGGGTGCATCATGATAGAAGGCTCTAACTCAGTCAAAACAGCTCCTTTCTGTATAAAAAATATGCAGTCTTGTTCTCCATTCTCTCCCCTTACTTCTCACTTGGTTCTGTCAGTCCAAACATGTCTGGACCAGCGATATTCTCCCTCAATGCCAGGTCAAATGTGGAGCTTCAGCAGGAAACATCCATGTCAGTTCATGGCTAGCTCCGCCCTCCAGTATTATTTTTTTATATAGATTTCAGGGTCAAATATTTGTCTATATTATTTTATTTATGTAATCATAACTATTAAGTATTAGAATTGCTCTTTCCTTATCTGTCTGGGTTACAACTATATCACAGTTGTCTATTAAGCCTTTTAAGGTAAGGTGACCAGACGTCCCCGATTTCCGGGGACAGTCCCCGGATTGAGGAGACTGTCCCTGGAAAAATGATGTCCCCGGAAACGTCCCCGGTTCCTGTTGCACTGTCCCCGGTGTTCTGTGAAAATTTGAAATGAGCAAACCACGTCACTTCCTGTGACGTGGCATCTGCTGTTTGGCTCCTGTTGCACTGTTGCCAAGTCACATTGTCTCAGCGCGCAGGTCTGGAGGGAAGAGCCGAGCGACAAGGTAAAGTAAAAAAGTGTTGGTGTGGGAAGAGGGAAGTAGGGCAAACTGGGCGGCAGTGGCCCCCTTACTTGTTCTAAGTCTGTCTCCTACCTCACGGATAACTTCTGAGCCTGTCTTGGATATTGTCAGACTTGTGATGTTAAATGTGGGACCTTTGAATTACCTAAAAAAAAAAAAAAAAGACTCAGTAACATGCTGAACACAATTTAACTCCCTGGCTCCTAGAAAGGATGGCAGTTTATTCCTAAGAAGTGTATTGCAGCCCTTTTTGGTAGCCATGGGGTTAAATTGTGAATCAGTGTTGTCCTATGCATGCTGCAGGGCAGGAGGTCATGAGGGAGAGGACATCTCCGGTTTAAATTTACAACTCTCCTGCAGGCACTTGAAGCAGCAACTATATGAAAGAGATAAATCTGACTGTGAGTTAATTGCTAGAAGTTCTTATGCTCTGACAAAATACAAAATACTAAATGTACTGTGGCACAAAGAAGGTTTAACTCAGATTATTGATACACTTTCACTGTTATAGACATTTAAATGAGCTGGACTGGACCTCAAGTTTATAATAATAAAAAGTCCCATGTCCTGCATGTATGAATGGGTGTGTATCTCTGCGTGTGTATTTCCATGTATGTATTTATCTTTAAGTGTGTATGTATATATGTATTTGTGTATGTATGTGTGGGTGTATCTCTGAGTGTGTCTGTGTAACTGTCCCTTTCATCTCCTCTCTCTCTCTATTTCTCTCCCCCTCCCTCTGTCTTTCTCTCTCTCCCTCCCTCTGTCTCTCTCTCTCTCCCTCCCTCTGTCTCTCTCTCTCTCTCCCTCTGTCTCTCTCTCCCTCCCTCTGTCTCTCTCTCTCTCCCTCCCTCCCTCTGTCTCTCTCTCTCTCTCCCTCCCTCCTTCTGTGTCTCTCTCCCTCCCTCCCTCCATCTGTCTCTCTCTCCCTCCCTCTGTCTCTCTCTCCATCCCTGTCTCTCCCTCCCTCTGTCTCTCCCTCCCTCCCTCCCTTTGTCTCTCCCTCCCTCCCTTTGTCTCTCCCTCCCTCCCTCCCTCCCTTTGTCTCTCCCTCCCTCCCTTTGTCTCTCCCTCCCTCCCTTTGTCTCTCCCTCCCTCTCCCTCTCTCTTTCTCCCTCTCCCTAACTCTCTCCTTCTGTCTCTCCCTCACTCTCTCCTTCTGTCTCTCCCTCACTCTCTCCTTCTGTCTCTCCCTCACTCTCTCCTTCTGTCTCTCCCTCCCTCCTTCTGTCTCTCTCTCCCTCTGTCTCTCCGTCCCTCCCTTCATCTGTCTCTCTCTCCCTCCCTTCCTGTCTCTCTATCACTCCCTCTGTCTATCTCTCTCTCCCTCCCTCCTTCTGTCTATCTCTCCCCCTTCTGTCTCTCCCTCACTCTCTCCTTCTGTCTCTCCTTCCCTCCTTCTGTCTCTCCCTCACTCTCTCCTTCTGTCTCTCCCTCACTCTCTCCTTCTGTCTCTCCCTCCCTCCTTCTGTCTCTCCCTCCCTCCTTCTGTCTCTCTCTCCCTCCCTCCCTCTGTCTCTCTCTCCCTGTGTCTCTCCATCCCTTCCTTCCTCTGTCTCTCCCTCCCTTCCTCTGTCTCTCTCTCTCTCTCCCTCCCTCTGTCTATCTCTCCCTCCCTCCTTCTGTCTATCTCTCTCTCCCTCCTTCTGTATGTCACCCTCCCTCCTTCTTTCTATCTCTCCCTCCTTCTGTCTCTCCCTCACTCTCTCATTCTGTCTCTCCCTCCCTCCTTCTGTCTCTCCCTCCCTCCTGTCTTTCTCTCCCTTCCTGATTCTGTCTCTCTGTCCCTCCCTCCCTCCATCTCTCTCTCTCTCTCTCTCTCTCTCTCTCTCCCCCCCTCTGTCTCTCCATCCCTCCCTTCCTCTGTCTCTCTCTCTCTCCCTCCCTTCCTCTGTCTCTCCCTCCCTCTGTCTCTTTCTCTCCCTCCCTTCCTCTGTCTCTCTCCCTCTCTCTCTCTCCCTCCATCTCTCTCCCTCCCTCTGTCTCTCCCTCCCTCTGTCTGTCTCTCCCTCCATCCCTCTCTCTGTGTCTCTCTCTCCCACCCTCTGTGTCTCTCTCTCCCTCCCTCTGTGTCTCTCCCTCCCTCTGTGTCTCTCCCTCCCTTCCTCTGTCTCTTTCTCCCTCCCTCTCTCTGTCTCTTTCTCCCTCCCTCTGTCTCTTTCTCTCCCTCCCTCCATTAGTCTCTCTCTCCCTCCATCTGTCTCTCCCTCCTTCCCTCTGTCTCTCCCTCCCTTACTTTTTCTCTCCCTACCTCCCTCTTTCTTTCCCTCCCTCCCTCTGTCTCTCCCTCCCTCCCTTTGTCTCTCCCTCCCTCCCTTTGTTTCTCCCTCCCTCCCTCTCCCTCTCCCTCCCTCCCTCTGTCTCTCCCTCCCTCCTTCTGTCCCTCTCTCCCTCCCTCCTTCTGTCTCTCCCTCCCTCCCTCCTTCTGTCTCTCCCTCCCTCCTTCTGTCTCTCCCTCCTTCTGTCTCTCCCTCCTTCTGTCTCTCCCTCCCTCTGTCTCTTTCTCTCCCTCCCTTCCTCTGTCTCTCCCTCCCTTCCTCTGTCTCTCTCCCTCCCTTCCTCTGTCTCCATCCCTTTGTCTCTCTCCCTCCATCTCTCTCCCTCCATCTCTCTCCCTCCCTCTGTCTCTCCCTCCCTCTGTCTCTCCCTCTCCCCATTTTTCTCTCCCTCCCTCTGTCTTTCCCTCCCTCTCTCTCCCTCCCTCCTTCTGTCTCACTCTCCCTCCCTCCTTCTGTCTCTCTCTCCCTCCCTATGTCTCTCCCTCCCTCCCTCTGTGTCTCTCCCTCCCTCTCTGTCTCTTTCTCCCTCCCTCTCTATCTCTCCCCCTCCCTCTGTGTCTCTCTCTCCCTCTGTCTCTCCCTCCCTCTGTCTCTCCCTCCCTCTGTCTCTTTCTCTCCCTCCCTTCCTCTGTCTCTCCCTCCCTCCCTCCCTCTGTCTCTCTCCCTCCCTTCCTCTGTCTCCCTCCCTCTGTCTCTCTCCCTCCATCTCTCTCCCTCCCTCTGTCTCTCCCTCCCTCTGTCTCTCCCTCTCCCCATTTGTCTCTCCCTCCCTCTGTCTCTCCCTCCCTCTCTCTCCCTCCCTCCTTCTGTCTCACTCTCCCTCCCTCCTTCTGTCTCTCTCTCCCTCCCTCTGTCTCTCCCTCCCTCTGTGTCTCTCCCTCCCTCTCTGTCTCTTTCTCCCTCCCTCTCTTTCTCTCCCACTCCCTCTGTGTCTCTCTCTCCCTCTGTCTCTCCCTCCCTCTGTCTCTCCCTCCCTCTGTATCTTCCTCCCTCCCTTTGTCTCTCTCTCTCCCTCCCTCCTTCTGTCTCTCCCTCCCTCTCTCCTTCTGTCTCTCCTTCCCTCCTTTTGTCTCTCCATCCCTCCTTCTGTCTCTCTCTCCCTCCCTCCTTCTGTCTCTCCCTCCCTCCATCTCTCTCTCTCTCTCTCTCTCTCTCTCTCCCTCTGTCTCTCCATCCCTCCCTTCCTCTGTCTCTCTATCCCTCCCTTCCTCTGTCTCTTCCTCCCTTCCTCTGTCTCTCCCTCCCTCTATCTCCCTCCCTCCCCCCCCCCCTCTCTCTCTCTCTCTCTCTCTCTCTCTCTCCCTCTGTCACTCCATCCCTTCCTCTGTCTCTCCCTCCCTCTCTCTGTCTCTACCTCCCTCCCTCCCTTCCTTTGTCTCTGTCTCTCTCTCCCTCCCTTCCTCTGTCTCTTTCTCCCTCCCTTCCTCTGTCTCTCCCTCCCTTGTCTCTCCCTCCCTTCCTCTGTCTCATTTCCACTGTCTCTATCCCTTTCTCCTCTGTCTCTCTCCCTTCCTTCCTCTGTCTGTCTCTCTCTCCCTTCCTCTGTCTCTCTCCCTCCCTTCCTCTGTCTCTCTCTCCCTCCCTTCCTCTGTCTGTCTCTGTCTTTCTCTCCCTCCCTTCCTCTGTCTTTCTCGCCCTCCCTCTGTCTCTTGCTCCCTCCCTCTCTCCTTTCCTCCCTCTGTCTCTCCTGCCCACCCTTTCTCTGTCTCTCCCTCCCTTCCTATGTCTCTCCCTCCCTTGTCTCTCCCTCCCTTCCACTGTCTCTCTCCCTTCCTCCTCTGTCTCTCTCACTTGCTTCCTCTGACTGTCTCTCTCTCCCTCCCTTCCTCTGTGTCACTCTCTCTTTCTCATCCTCTGTCTCGCTTTCCTGATTTAAACCCCTTGTCTGCCCCTCGCTACTTTCTACTCCATACTGTAGTGCATATAGGGAGGTGGGATTTTTTTTCTGCATAAGCGCTTGCAAACTTACAATATTTAGTTCTTATTAAAAATATTTAAGGAAAAAATTGTCTATTTATATGGCAATTAAAAACATGGTGGGGGAGGGTCATATGAGGTTGGAGGGGCAAGGGAGATGGGAGGGGCAATAGGGTAGAGGAGGGGCGAAGGAGGAAGGTAGGTGGGGGGCCCTGCCACACTTTTGCCAATAAAAAAAAAAAAATGTCCCCGGATTTCATTTTTAAAATCTGGTCACCTTATTTTAAGGCCAACTTTTGTTTTCCGGTACATAATGTTTAACCTTCCTGTTTTTTATACTGTAGGTATATTTTTATATATAGTCTTTACTGACACCCTTCAAGATCCACTACAGTTTCATACAAATCTAATACATCTGTGGGTGATGCAATTAATCTATTTTTATATCATATTTTACATTGTTTGGATAATCCTCACACCTATGTTTTATTTGTGGATTTCAGTTCTGCTTTTAATTTTATTGACCCTGATTTACTTTTGGTTAAATTAGAACAACTTAATGTGCCTTTTTCCATATGCCAATGGCTTTATAGCTTTTTATCTAATAGGTAACAGTTTGTTAAAGTGAATGGTCTGATTTCCTACCCTGTTTTTCTCAATACTGGTGTCCCACAGGGTTGTGTTCTTTCTTCATTGCTCTATTCATTATATACCAACAATTTTACTTCTGCAAATGAATCTGCTAATTTATTGAAATTTGCAGAGACTACACTGATCGGACTTATCTTAGATGAAAATGAATTGAGCTATAACATGAAAGTAGACAGGCTGGTAACATGGAGTGAAGCAAATGATTTAGAATTAAATGGTCATAAAACCAATGACATGACAATTGATTTTTTTTAAAAAATATCTTTGGTGGTAGAAGCGGAGGAGGGGGGGTGCTGGGGCAATGTTTTTCAGGGATCTGTTAAATAGTGATCAGATTTATAGATGTGTTTAATAACAAGTGGTCTTCTGATACTTGAAGATACATAGCACTGATTATGATTTAGGGTGGTAAGGCAATTAAGAGATTGATTACAGGTATTAAAATAATTTTGTCCTCAATTATTGGAGCTATTTTGTTGCTGGTTTTATGGGAAATATGTTAAGTATTTTGCAATTGTCTTACATTTAAGATATTACCTGAAATGTATGTTTAGCTTAAAGGGATAGGAAGTTCAAAATTTAAAGAGACATTAAACCACAAATTTTTCTTTCATGATCTATGTAGAGAATACAATTTTAATCAACATTCCAATTTATTTATATTATCTAATTTGCTTCATTATTATGATATCCTTGGTTGAAGAATAACAATGCACATGGGTCAGCCAATCACACAAAGCATCTATGTGCAGCCACCAGTCAGCAGCTACTAAGCCTGTCTAGATATGCTTTTCAGAAAAGTATATCAAGAGAATGAAGCACATTAGATAATAGAAGTAAATTGGAAAGTTGTTCAAAATGATATATTCTATCTGAATCATGAAAGAAATGTTTTGGGTTTAATGTCCCTTTAAATGTGCATGGATACATTTCAATGGGAAATAGAAGCATTTTCGCAAAATATCTTCGTTAGCAAAAATGCTTCTAGCAAAAGTTATTTATTTTTTCTGTGGCATACACACATATCCTGCGAGGGCCTGTGCTCCAGTATTCAAGCTCAGAGAGCTGAAGATGGTGTGCATTACTTCTGTAAAGACAAAATTTGTGCCATACAAGCCACCAATGACTCTCTGAGAAAGTGTAGTGTGTGAATACTGGTGCACAGACCCTCACAGGACATTTGCATATGCCACAGAAAAACAGTAATAACTTTTACTTGAAGCATTTTTGCTTCAAAATTGCACGAAAAGCATGAAAATTGGGAAAAAAACACCCTTACTTGTGCACAAACCCCATCGTGTTTACTGAAGTGCGCTAACGAGAAAAAAATATATGAATACTTCACTTTCCAATGTTCTTCACATAGAAGAATATGTTCTATTTATTCTAAAATACATATTTATATACACCACTGTTTTTAATTATTTGTATCCATTGACAAAGGTGTCTGTATGGACACCGAAATGTTTGGACGATGTGGATTTTAATGTGATTTATTAAAAGTGAAGTTTTATACTACAAAAAAAACAGTGAGTGCTAAGTATATATCCCCTTTGAATCCTGTATATATATATATATATATATATATACAAAGAGAAGTGCACTCACAGGAACGAACAACTGGCTCAATAACATTGTTAGCCTGTTCTATGGCGATTTACCACCTGGGTGCAACTTTTTAGCCCAGTAATGCTTTTCACAGAGTAGAACTTTCCTGTAGTATATCAGTCTGATCCCGCCTATTACGGTCAGTCCAGCGCCGAAATACCAGGCAATTCCTCTCTGAACAAGGAACACAGCAACCCCAGACGATCGTTTCGGCCTTCATTGGGCCTCGTCAGTGAGGTGTAGCTATATTCCTCTAAGCACACTGAGCAAGGAGTCCACGTCTGGTTGCCCCTTTTTCCCATAGGGAGACTAAATACATACAAAGAGAAGTGCACTCACAGGAACGAACAACTGGCTCAATAACATTGTTAGCCTGTTCTATGGCGATTTACCACCTGGGTGCAACTTTTTAGCCCAGTAATGCTTTTCACAGAGTAGAACTTTCCTGTAGTATATCAGTCTGATCCCGCCTATTACGGTCAGTCCAGCGCCGAAATACCAGGCAATTCCTCTCTGAACAAGGAACACAGCAACCCCAGACGATCGTTTCGGCCTTCATTGGGCCTCGTCAGTGAGGTGTAGCTATATTCCTCTAAGCACACTGAGCAAGGAGTCCACGTCTGGTTGCCCCTTTTTCCCATAGGGAGACTAAATACATACAAAGAGAAGTGCACTCACAGGAACGAACAACTGGCTCAATAACATTGTTAGCCTGTTCTATGGCGATTTACCACCTGGGTGCAACTTTTTAGCCCAGTAATGCTTATATATATAAAAAAAATTTGTAAAAATATATCTATACCTATATATATAGAGAGATGCTTATATCTAGGTGTATATATATATATATATATATATATATATATATATATATATATATACAAGGTAGAATATATCACTGAGAACCAGTGATATAAGCTCTGGAGCCAACTGAGCGCAAATACAAACACACAATCAATAAAAAGCTAAATAAATAACTTAATTACACAGAACAATAAACACACCAATATGTAATATTAGAGCCACAATATTAGTATCTCGCCCCTATAAATAAATAAATAAAATAAATATGAATAAATAGCCTCAAGAGGAACTCCTACTCAGTTAAAAGCAGCTGACCACAGTCTCCGCCAAGGCGGAATAACCTTTTCCAGATATTCCTATAAAAAAACAAATTTAACAGAGGGGATATGGGGGTAATGAGGAAAGTGCTAATAATAGAAACAAGAAACAAAAATGAGGGTTCCTAAATGGAAAAAATATATATAGGTAGGAAATATATAGGTAGGAAATGTGTATATATGGTAATAATTATCATAAAATATCAAAAAGTGTCACCTACCCAGTTGTACAAGGCCCTCTGATGAAGAAGGTATTATTGTGTAAACCTTTGAAACGCGTCAGGCATTTAAGTGCACTTGGGATTAACTAACCGCAGATCACCGTTCTATATCATATTTGTTTTAACATTTGATAAACCACGCTGCATATCTCCTATGTAGACTTTTGAGCAATATTTATCTACGTCTGCCATGGAAATTGCTATTCCTATTATCTCTGTGGTTTGATTTCACTAGAGCCTGCTTTGTTACCTCATTCCATTGAGGTTCCTTTTGTGAGTAAATTTTTTACTACTTTGTACGTTTAGCGGAATAAAGTGTGTGAAAACGATATTGCACTATTGTTGGATTTTATTATTTTTTACATGCTGCCCGAGACCAACATGTGGCTCTGACCGGAAGAACACAGCAAAGTCTTCACATACGCTAGCACTGTCTGGAACCTATGCTCCACCCTTACCTCATATCCTCATATGAATTGAGGGCAACTGCTGTGAGTAAACTATCATAAGGGCTTGTGTGGATCCCCTTCACATACTGGAGTGTGTTTCTAACTGTGGGACTCTCTATTTCACTTGGACGTACCCCCATTTGGGTCTCTATTGGATTAGACTGTGTATTTTGAAGTATCTCTGAAAGAGTTTACTTCGTTTTATGCTACATATATGTTTTTGCGCTAACTGTATATATGTATATATATATGTTTCTATTGTGTGTATATTCAAATTATTCTGATTAGAACTGTTCAGGTCCTGCTGTGACACCCACAACGTATTGTTCTATGTACAACTGGGTAGGTGATAGGGATGGGCGAATGTTTCGCAACATTCGAAAAACGGCACGAATTTTAACACATTCGTTCGTTTGAATCGAATTTCAAATGTTTACATAACATTCTAACATTCGATTTTCGAATGTTCGGTTTCAAATTTTACGATTACATTCAAAAATATTCAAATTTGAAAAATTCAAATTTAGATTGTAATAGTATTTCTAATGCTTTTTCTTTAAATGTAATATTCGAATTATGCAATATTCGAATTCGAAAAATTCGAATTTAGATTGTAATAGTATTTCTAATGCTTTTTCTTTAAATGTAATATTCGAATTATGCAATACGTGTATTCGAATTCGAAAAATTCGAATTTAGATTGTAATAGTATTTCTAATGCTTTTTCTTTAAATGTAATATTCGAATTATGCAATATTCGAATTCAAAAAATTCGAATTTAGATTGTAATAGTATTTCTAATGCTTTTTCTTTAAATGTAATATTCGAATTATGCAATACGTGCATTCGAATTCCAAAAATTCGAATTTAGATTGTAATAGTATTTCTAATGCTTTTTCTTTAAATGTAATATTCGAATTATGCAATACGTGTATTCGAATTCGAAAAATTCGAATTTAGATTGTAATAGTATTTCTAATGCTTTTTCTTTAAATGTAATATTCGAATTATGCAATATTCGAATTCGAAAAATTTGAATTTAGATTGTAATAGTATTTCTAATGTTTTTTCTTTAAATGTAATATTCGAATTATGCAATACGTGTATTCGAATTCGAAAAATTCAAATTTAGATTGTAATAGTATTTCTAATGCTTTTTCTTTAAATGTAATATTCGAATTATGCAATACGTGTATTCGAATTCGAAAAATTCAAATTTAGATTGTAATAGTATTTCTAATGCTTTTTCTTTAAATATAATATTCGAATTATGCAATATTCGAATTCAAAAAATTCGAATTTAGATTGTAATAGTATTTTTAATGCTTTTTCTTTAAATGTAATATTCGAATTATGCAATACGTGTATTCGAATTAGAAAAATTCGAATTTAGATTGTAATAGTATTTCTAATGCTTTTAAATATAATATTCGAATTATGCAATATTCGAATTTGAAAAATTCGAATTTATATTCGAATTCAAAAAATTCGAATTTATATTCGAATTCGAAAAATTCGAATTTCGAATGTAGACATTCGATATCATTATAAACATTCGAATTCGAAAGTGACATTCGAAAACTGTAAATAACAATCGATTTTCGAATTTTTAAGAATATTCGTTCTTATCGACATTCAAATTTAGAATTCGAATTTCGGTGATAACATTCGTTCTACATTCGAAATTCGAAAATTTGCACATTCGCCCATATCTAGTAGGTGACACTTTTTGATATTTTATGATAATTATTACCATATATACACATTTCCTACCTATATATATCCTACCTATATATATATTTTCCATTTAGGAACCCTCATTTTTGTTTCTTGTTTCTATTATTAGCACTTTCCTCATTACCCCCATACCCCCTCTGTTTAATATATATATATATATATATATATATATATATATATATATATATATATATATATATATATATATATATATATAGATCAAATCCGTAAGAAGAAAGATAAAGTGACACAAGATATTATCACTATTATCACTTACAAAGACTTGGAGTTCAGCACTCTTATAACTAGTATCAAAAAAACTAAACACTCATTTAAATAAAGTATCAAATATAGGTTTTATTTGTAAAGAAGGTATTTAAGCAAGTTGTATAAGCAGTCAAAAAATGTGCTATTAACCCAACGCTGTCATGTGCTTAGTACTCCGTCTCCCTGTCTGACCTGGCTGTGCTTTGTATTTTTTTGACTGCTTACACAACTTGCTTAAATACCTGCTTTAAAGAACTTTACGTCTTGTATAACATGCACCAGTGTTCACTATATTAACGGCCTGCCACTAACAAATGGACTGCTCTATTTAACTGACCTTCAGAACTATGAATTGTTCCTGACAAGTCTGTTTGTCCATTTTCTCTTTCAGCAATAGTAACTCCAAGCTTATTTCCCAGCTATCTACATATACTGAGGCATTTTCAACAAGAATTACTTGTGCATGGCCCCGCATCTAGCCTCCTCTGCACAATATTTATCTAGCTAAACTGTTCTTCTGTTATTGTGTGCACTGTGCATTTAGAGCCATATATGTACTAGTAGGTTTATTATGATGGATATGTATAGACATTATTGTCCCTAATTTTAAGTTCGGCTCAGTTAATTACTAAAACCTTGAATGGTCTGAAATCCTGAACGGGACGTGTTTGTCTATACAGATTCACCCATACATTTTTGTAAACTGTAATCCTCTATCTGTGTATATACTGTTTTGCTGATTATTAACCTTCATTGGTAGTCATTGGGGCCGGTCCTTTATATTAAACTTTGATGATGTCTTAGTTTAAATAAGTGTTTTTAACCACGTTACAAATAGTATCCTATGTCTTTCTTGATACTGTCTTTGCTTTGGGTCCTCACCCAGCAGTTTGCACAAATAAAACCTATATTTGATACTTTATTCAAACGAGTGTTTAGTTTTTGATACTAGTTAAAAGAGTGCAGAACTCCCAGTCTTTGTAAGTGATAATATCTTGTGTCACTTTATCTTTCTTCTTACTGATTTGATCATTATTTAATGGGTCTGCACCACGTGTTTCATACGATTTGTCCCAATGAAATACTCGTTCTAAACATTGGGAGTGTGTTTCTAACTGTGGGACTCTCTATTTCACTTGGACGTACCCCCATTTGGGTCTCTATTGGATTAGACTGTGTATTTTGAAGTATCTCTGAAAGAGTTTACTTCGTTTTATGCTACATATATGTTTTTGCGCTAACTGTATATATGTATATATATATGTTTCTATTGTGTGTATATTCAAATTGTTCAGGTCCTGCTGTGACACCCACAACGTATTGTTCTATGTACAACTGGGTAGGTGATAGGGATGGGCGAATGTTTCGCAACATTCGAAAAACGGCACGAATTTTAACACATTCGTTCGTTCGAATCGAATTTCGAATGTTTATATAACATTCTAACATTCGATTTTCGAATGTTCGGTTTCAAATTTTACGATTATATTCGAAAATATTCGAATTCGAAAAATTCAAATTTAGATTGTAATAGTATTTCTAATGCTTTTTCTTTAAATGTAATATTCGAATTATGCAATATTCGAATTCGAAAAATTCGAATTTAGATTGTAATAGTATTTCTAATGCTTTTTCTTTAAATGTAATATTCGAATTATGCAATACGTGTATTCGAATTCGAAAAATTCGAATTTAGATTGTAATAGTATTTCTAATGCTTTTTCTTTAAATGTAATATTCGAATTATGCAATATTCGAATTCGAAAAATTTGAATTTAGATTGTAATAGTATTTCTAATGCTTTTTCTTTAAATGTAATATTCGAATTATGCAATATTCGAATTCGAAAAATTCAAATTTAGATTGTAATAGTATTTCTAATGTTTTTTCTTTAAATGTAATATTCGAATTATGCAATATTTGTATTCAAATTAAAAAAAATCGAATTTAGATTGTAATAGTATTTCTAATGCTTTTTCTTTAAATGTAATATTCGAATTATGCAATACGTGTATTCGAATTCGAAAAATTCGAATTTAGATTGTAATAGTATTTCTAATGCTTTTTCTTTAAATATAATATTCGAATTATGCAATATTCGAATTCGAAAAATTCAAATTTAGATTGTAATAGTATTTCTAATGCTTTTTCTTTAAATGTAATATTCGAATTATGCAATACGTGCATTCGAATTCGAAAAATTCGAATTTAGATTGTAATAGTATTTCTAATGCTTTTTCTTTAAATGTAATATTCGAATTATGCAATACGTGTATTCGAATTCGAAAAATTCGAATTTAGATTGTAATAGTATTTCTAATGCTTTTTCTTTAAATGTAATATTCGAATTATGCAATATTCGAATTCGAAAAATTCGAATTTAGATTGTAATAGTATTTCTAATGCTTTTTCTTTAAATGTAATATTCGAATTATGCAATACGTGTATTCGAATTCGAAAAATTCAAATTTAGATTGTAATAGTATTTCTAATGCTTTTTCTTTAAATGTACTATTCGAATTATGCAATACGTGTATTCGAATTCGAAAAATTCGAATTTAGATTGTAATAGTATTTCTAATGCTTTTTCTTTAAATGTAATATTCGAATTATGCAATACGTGTATTCGAATTCGAAAAATTCGAATTTAGATTGTAATAGTATTTCTAATGCTTTTTCTTTAAATATAATATTCAAATTATGCAATATTCGAATTCAAAAAATTTGAATTTAGATTGTAATAGTATTTTTAATGCTTTTTCTTTAAATGTAATATTCGAATTATGCAATATGTGCATTCGAATTTGAAAAATTCGAATTTAGATTGTAATAGTATTTCTAATGCTTTTTCTTTAAATGTAATATTCGAATTTTGCAATACATGTATTCGAATTCGAAAAATTCGAATTTAGATTGTAATAGTATTTCTAATGATTTTAAATGTAATATTCGAATTATGCAATATTCGAATTCGAAAAATTCAAATTTATATTCGAATTTGAAAAATTCGAATTTATATTCGAATTCGAAAAATTCGAATTTATATTCGAATTCAAAAAATTCGAATTTCGAATGTAGACATTCGATATCATTATAAACATTCGAATTCGAAAGTGACATTCGAAAACTGTAAATAACATTCGATTTTCGAATTTTTAAGAATATTCGTTCTTATCGACATTCGAATTTAGAATTCGAATTTCGGTAATAACATTCGTTCTACATTCGAAATTCGAAAATTTGCACATTCGCCCATCCCTAGTAGGTGACACTTTTTGATATTTTATGATAATTATTACCATATATACACATTTCCTACCTATATATATCCTACCTATATATATATTTTCCATTTAGGAACCCTCATTTTTGTTTCTTGTTTCTATTATTAGCACTTTCCTCATTACCCCCATATCCCCTCTGTTTAACATATATATATATATATATATATATATATATATATATATATATATATATCTCAAATCCGTAAGAAGAAAGATAAAGTGACACAAGATATTATCACTATTATCACTTACAAAGACTTGGAGTTCAGCACTCTTATAACTAGTATCAAAAAAACTAAACATTTGTTTGAATAAAGTATCAAATATAGGTTTTATTTGTAAAGAAGGTATTTAAGCAAGTTGTATAAGCAGTCAAAAAATTTGCTATTAACCCAACGCTGTCATGTGCTTAGTACTCCGTCTCCCTGTCTGACCTGGCTGTGCTTTGTATTTTTTTGACTGCTTACACAACTTGCTTAAATACCTGCTTTAAAGAACTTTACGTCTTGTATAACATGCACCAGTGTTCACTATATTAACGGCCTGCCACTAACAAATGGACTGCTCTATTTAACTGACCTTCAGAACTATGAATTGTTCCTGACAAGTCTATTTGTCCATTTTCTCTTTCAGCAACAGTAACTCCAAGCTTATTTCCCAGCTATCTACATATACTGAGGCATTTTCAACAAGAATTACTTGTGCATGGCCACGCATCTAGCCTCCTCTGCACAATATTTATCTAGCTAAACTGTTCTTCTGTTATTGTGTGCACTGTGCATTTAGAGCCATATATGTACTAGTAGGTTTATTATGATGGATATGTATAGACATTATTGTCCCTAATTTTAAGTTCGGCTCAGTTAATTACTAAAACCTTGAATGGTCTGAAATCCTGAACGGGACGTGTTTGTCTATACAGATTCACCCATACATTTTTGTAAACTGTAATCCTCTATCTGTGTATATACTGTTTTGCTGATTATTAACCTTCATTGGTAGTCATTGGGGCCGGTCCTTTATATTAAACTTTGATGATGTCTTAGTTTAAATGTAAGTGTTTTTAACCACGTTACAAATAGTATCCTATATCTTTCTTGATACTGTCTTTGCTTTGGGTCCTCACCCAGCAGTTTGCACAAATAAAACCTATATTTGATACTTTATTCAAACGAGTGTTTAGTTTTTGATACTAGTTAAAAGAGTGCAGAACTCCCAGTCTTTGTAAGTGATAATATCTTGTGTCACTTTATCTTTCTTCTTACTGATTTGATCATTATTTAATGGGTCTGCACCACGTGTTTCATACGATTTGTCCCAATGAAATACTCGTTCTAAACATTGGGATAATCCTTAGGCGTCACAATCCTAATTTTTGCCTAGAACACTGGTAATTTGTCTTTTTTGCAATTATTTCCACCCACAAACTCTATCAGTTAGATTTAGAGTTTTGCGTTAGCCGTCAAAACCAGCGTTAGGGGCTCCTAATGCTGGTTTTGGGCTACCGCTGGTATTTAGAGTTGTGTAGTTAAAGGTCTAATGCTCACTTTGCAGCCGCAACATTTCCATACCGCAGATCCCCCTACGCCATTTGCGTATCCTATCTTTTCAATGGGATCTTTCTAACACCGGTATTTAGAGTCTTGGCTGAAGTGAGCGTTAGAAATCTAACAACAAGACTTCAGCCACAGCAAAAAGTCAGGAGTTAAGAGCTTTATAAAGCTCTTAACTACTGTGCTCTAAAGTCTACTAACACCCATAAACTATGTATGTACCCCTAAACCGAGGCCGCCCCACATCTCCGCCACTCTATTAAAGTTTTTTAACCCCTAATCTGCCGACTGCACACCGCCGCAACCTACGTTATCCCTATGTACCCCTAATCTGCTGCCCCTAACACCATCGACACCTACATAATATTTATTAACCCCTAATCTGCCACCCTCAATGTCGCCACCACCTACCTACACTTATTAACCCCTAATCTGCCGACCGGACCTCACCGCTACTATAATAAATGTATTAACCCCTAATCCGCCTCACTCCCGCCTCAATAACCCTATAATAAATAGTATTAACCCTTAATCTGCCCTCCCTAACATCGCCGACATCTAACTTCATGTATTAACCCCTAATCTGCCGACCGCACCCCACCGCTACTCTAATAAATGTATTAACCCCTAAAGCTAAGTCTAACCCTAACACTAACACCCCCCTAAGTTAAATATAATTTTTATCTAACAAAATAAATTAACTCTTATTAAATAAATTATTCCTATTTAAAGCTAAATACTTAGCTGTAAAATAAACCCTAATATAGCTACAATATAAATTATAATTATATTGTAGCTATTTTAGGATTTATATTTATTTTACAGGTAACTTTGTATTTATTTTAACCAGGTACAATAGCTATTAAATAGTTAATAACTTTTTAATAGATACCTAGTTAAAATAATTACAAAATTACCTGTAAAATAAATCCTAACCTAAGTTACAATTAAACCTAACACTACACTATCAATAAATTAATTACATAAAATACCTACAATTATCTACAATTAAACCTAACACTACACTATCAATAAATTAATTACATAAAATACCTACAATTATCTACAATTAAATCTAACACTACACTATCAATAAATGAATTACATAAAATACCTATAAATAAATACAATTAAATAAACTAACTAAAGTACAAAAAATAAAAAAGAACTAAGTTACAAAAAATAAAAAAATAATTTACAAACATTAGAAAAATATTACAACAATTTTAAGCTAATTACACCTACTCTAAGCCCCCTAATAAAATAACAAAGCCCCCAAAATAAAAAAATGCCCTACCCTATTCTAAAATAAAAATAGAAAAGCTCTTTTACCTTACCAGCCCTTAAAAGGGCCTTTTGCGGGGCATGCCCCAAAGAATTCTGCTCTTTTGCCTGAAAAAAAACATACAATACCCCCCCCCCAACTGATGGAATCAGCCAATCAGACTGAGCTTGCATTCTATTGGCTGTTCCGATCAGCCAATAGAATGCGAGCTCAATCTGATTGGCTGATTGGATCAGCCAATCGGATTGAACTTGAATCTGATTAAAGGAACCGTCATTCGGCGAGTAGGCGTCTGTAGAAGAGGATGGATCCGCCTCAGCTGGAAGAAGATG
Source organism: Bombina bombina (assembly GCF_027579735.1). NCBI lineage: Eukaryota > Metazoa > Chordata > Amphibia > Anura > Bombinatoridae > Bombina > Bombina bombina. Next base: position 147,323,360 of record NC_069501.1, on the reverse strand, counting down.
GCTCCGCTCCGGATGGATGAAGATAGAAGAAGCGGCTTGGATGAAGATGTCTACCTGTCCGGATGTCCTCTTCTGCCCGGATAGGATGAAGACTTCTGCCCGATGATGGACCTCTTCAGCCGCCGCTTGGATCAAGACTTCAGCCCGATGATGGACCTCTTCAGCCCGATGATGGACCTCTTCAGCCCGATGATGGATCTCTTCAGCCCCCGCTTGGGCTTGAATGAAGACTTCAGAGGCTCTTCTGGACCGATCGGTGATACCCGGCGTGGTAAAGATAAGTTAGGAAGATCTTCAAGGGCTTAGTGTTAGGTTTATTTAAGGGGGTTTGGGTTAGATTAGGGGTATGTGGGTGGTGGGTTGTAATGTTGGGGGCATATTGTATGTTTTTTTTCAGGCAAAAGAGCAGAATTTTTTGGGGCATGTCCCGCAAAAGACCCTTTTAAGGGCTGGTAAGGTAAAAGAGCTTTTCTATTTTTATTTTAGAATAGGGTAGGGAATTTTTTTTCTTTTGAGGGGCTTTGTTATTTTATTAGGGGGCTTAGAGTAGGTGTAATTAGCTTAAAATTGTTGTAATATTTTTCTAATGTTTGTAAATTATTTTTTTATTTTTTGTATCAGTTCTTTTTTATTTTTTGTACTTTAGTTAGTTTATTTCATTGTATTTATTTGTAGGTATTTTATGTAATTAATTTATTGATAGTGTAGTGTTAGGTGTAATTGTAGATAATTGTAGGTATTTTATTTAATTAATTTATTGATAGTGTAGTGTTAGGTTTAGTTGTAACTTAGGTTAGGATTTATTTTACAGGTAATTTGGTAATTATTTTAACTAGGTAGCTATTAAATAGTTATTAACTATTTAATAGCTATTGTACCTAGTTAAAATATATACAAAGTTGCCTGTAAAATAATTATTAATCCTAAAATAGCTACAATATAATTATAATGTATATTGTAGCTATATTAGGGTTTATTTTACAGGTAAGTATTTAGCTTTAAATAGGAATAATTTATTTAATAAGAAATAATTTATTTAGTTAGATAAAAATTATATTTAACTTAGGGGGGTGTTAGGGTTAGGGTTAGACTTAGCTTTAGGGGTTAATAACTTTATTAGAGTAGCGGTGAGGTCCGTTTGGCAGATTAGGGGTTAATAAGTGTAGGTAGATAGCGGCGACGTTGGGGGCGGCAGATTAGGGGTTAATGAATATAATATCGGGGTTGGCGGTGTTAGGGGCAGCAGATTAGGGGTACATAGGGATAACGTAGGTGGCGGCGGTGTACGGAGAGGCAGATTAGGGGTTAAAAAAAAATATGCAGGGGTCAGCGATAGCGGTGGTGGCAGATTAGGGGTTAATAAGTGTAAGGTTAGGGGTGTTTAGACTCGGGGTTCATGTTAGGGTGTTAGGTGCAGACATAGGAAGTGTTTCCCCATAGGAAACAATGGGGCTGCGTTAGGAGCTGAACGCTGCTTTTTTGCAGGTGTTAGGTTTTTTTTTCAGCTCAAACGGCCCCATTGTTTCCTATGGGGGAATCGTGCACGAGCACGTTATTTAAGTTGGCTGTGTCCGTAAGCACCGATGGTATTGAGAGTTGCAGTAGCAGTAAATATGCTATACGCTCCCTTTTTGGAGCCTAACGCAGCCCTTCTGTGAACTCTAAATACCAGCGGTATTTAAAAGGTGCGGGGGAAAAAAAACAGTGTTAGATACGCGGGTCGTTACCGACAAAACTCTAAATCTAGCCGATATATTCTACAACAATTTTATAATATATTATATACACCATAGAAGAGGAATGTATTATTAACTTTCGTGTGTCAAGGATTATGGTAGAACATTTATTGGTTAAAATGTTTTTTGCCAAACATGCTAAAACAGCATATTTTTGGCATATTCTTTGGCATATGTATTGGCATATTCTGGCACCAAAAACAGCAACAGTCTCAAAGTGGTATGTCACACGCCAAAAGATCAGGAAAAATAGGAATCCTCTTATCATATACTAGACAAACATCATGTATTGATCAATTTCTTGAATAGAATGGTTACCGACAAAACTCTAAATCTAGCTGTATGTTTTTAAATATATATATATATATATATATATATATATATATATATATACACACAACACACAGAGAAAATTTAGCACTCACTTACAAGCTCTCAGCTAAGATTTAAAAGCAAAAATGGAAAGTCACCGCATCTGGCCAAATGGGACAAGCTCAGGTACCACGTCAAGGTCCTTTCCAATACCTGAGACCCTAAAACAGCCACACAATGCAAGCTTTCAAATCCAAACAAACTGAAAACAAGGGAAGGGTGCACAGGAATATGTAACCACCCTAGACATATACAAAACACGGAAGGGAACTGCACTCTCATACCGGACCGGGTACACATCCCATGACCCTGCAACATGCTCAGCCCCATGACCCTGCAACAAGCTCAGGTCCCATTTGGCCAGATGCGGTGACTAACCTTTCCATTTTTGCTTTTAAATCTTAGCTGAGAGCTTGTAAGTGAGTGCTGTGTTTTCTCTTTGTGTTGTATTAATTTGTTTTGTAATTTTCCCTATGGTTCTTGCACCCAGACCTGTCTGGGGTTAACTGCTTGTGGCTCTGGGGACAGCACAGCTTCCTGTGAGTGCCAGTGACACCCAGGGCTGAGCATGTTGCAGGGTCATGGGATGTGTACCCGGTCCGGTATGAGAGTGCAGTTCCCTTCCATTTTTTTTTATATATGTCTAGGGTGGTTACATATTCCTGTGCACCCTTCCCTTGTTTTCAGTTTGTTTGGATTTGAAGGCTTGCATTGTGTGGCTGTTTTAGGGTCTCAGGTATTGGAAAGGACCTTGATGTGGTACCTGAGCTTGTCCCATTTGGCCAGATGCGGTGACTAACCTTTCCATTTTTGCTTTTAAATCTTAGCTGAGAGCTTGTAAGTGAGTGCTGGGTTTTCTCTTTGTGTTGTATTAATTTGTTTTGTAATTTTCCCTATGGTTCTTGCACCCAGACCTGTCTGGGGTTAACTGCTTGTGGCTCTGGGGACAGCACAGCTTCCTGTGAGTGCCAGTGGCACCCAGGGCTGAGCATGTTGCAGGGTCATAGGATGTGTACCCGGTCCGGTATGAGAGTGCAGTTCCCTTCTATATATATATATATACATATAAAAATACTTAGCACATAATCCCCTATGTGAAGAACATTGGAATGTGAAATATTTAAAGTAAATACACAGTTAAACACTTTATTAAATATGAATATTGCATAAATATGATTTTACATGTTTTCAGCTACTTGACTGCAAAGGGTTCCAATGCACACACTCACATACACACACATAACACACATATATATATAAGTACAAGTAGAATACAGCACTCGCTGGACTTAGCATAAAAATTTATTTTTATTACCACCAATAAATATCAATTCACATGACATTTCGGGATCATTCTGGCCCCTTTTTAAGATGCATAATGTGACAAAAATCCACACAAAACAATATACCATCTCCCAACTCAATTACATTTTATACCTTCATTATCAGAGTATCTCTCGTAGTGGCGCCTAAAAGCCTCAGTTGCGTGTATGATCAGTCCGACATTAGTAATGTCATCAGTGCACAACTTGCACTGACGCAGCAGCTAGAGGGAGGTGTTACAGAATGACAGCTCGATATCAAATCCATCCTGGCTGCCCGGCTATCCTATGCTCTCTTAAATACAATCAGGAGCAGTGTATCAAGACACCATAACTATTGTATAAATATAGCGGTTGCAAATCATATCTAAGATGCAAATTCACTAATTAGAGAAACTTGATTAAAAACAATATTAAAATACATACGGCTAGATTTAGAGTTCTGCGTTAGCCGTCAAAACCAGTGTTAGAGGCTCCTAACGCTGGTTTTGGCCTACCGCTGGTATTTAGAGTCTTGTAGGTAAGGGTCTAAAGCTCACTTTCCAGCCGCAACTTTTCCATACCGCAGATCCCCCTATGCCATTTGCATATCCTATCTTTTCAATGGGATCTTTCTAACGCCGGTATTTAGAGTCTTGGCTGAAGTGAGCGTTAGAACTCTAACGACAAAACTCCAGCCGCAGAAAAAAGTCAGGAGTTAAGAGCTTTCTGGGCTAATGCCGGTTCATAAAGCTCTTAACTACTGTGCTCTAATCAGCCAATCAGATTGGCAATCAGCCAATAGAATGCGAGCTCAATCTGATTGGCTGATTGGATCAGCCAATCGGATTGAACTTGAATCTGATTGGCTGATTCCATCAGCCAATCAGAATTTTCCTACCTTAATTCCGATTGGCTGATAGAATCCTATCAGCCAATCGGAATTCGAGGGACGTCATCTTGGATGATGTCCCTTAAAGGAACCGTCATTCATCGGGAAGTCGTCGGTGATGTTCCGCGTCGGCGGGATGAAGATGGATCCGGAAGAAAGAAGATTGAAGATGCCGCTTGATAGAGGACTTCAGCCGGATCATGGACCTCTTCAGCTCCCGCTTGGATCAAGACTTCAGCCGGATCATGGACCTCTTCAGCTCCTGCTTGGATCAAGACTTCAGCCGGTTCATGGACCTCCTCAGCTCCCGCTTGGATCAAGACTTCAGTCGGATCATGGACATCTTCAGCCCCCGCTGAACACCGGTGAACCCGGTGTGGTGAAGACAAGGTAGGGAGATCTTCAGGGGCTTAGTGTTAGGTTTATTTAAGGGGGGTTTGGGTTAGATTAGGGGTATGTGGGTGGTGGGTTGTAATGTTGGGAGGGGTATTGTATGTTTTATTTTACAGGCAAAAGAGCTGAATTCTTTGGGGCATGCCCCGCAAAAGGCCCTTTTAAGGGCTGGTAAGGTAAAAGAGCTTTTCTATTTTAATTTTAGAATAGGGTAGGGCATTTTTTATTTTGGGGGGCTTTTTTATTTTATTAGGGGGCTTAGAGTAGGTGTAATTAGTTTAAAATTGTTGTAATATTTTTCTAATGTTTGTAAATATTTTTTTATTTTTTGTAACTTAGTTCTTTTTTATTTTTTGTACTTTAGTTAGTTTATTTAATTGTATTTATTTGTAGGTATTGTATTTAATTAATTTATTGATAGTGTAGTGTTAGGTTTAATTGTAACTTAGGTTAGGATTTATTTTACAGGTAATTTTGTAATTATTTTAACTAGGTAGATATTAAATAGTAAATAACTATTTAATAGCTATTGTACCTGGTTAAAATAAATACAAAGTTGCCTGTAAAATAAATATTAATCCTAAAATAGCTACAATATAATTATAATTTATATTGTAGCTATATTAGGGTTTATTTTACAGGTAAGTATTTAGCTTTAAATAGGAATAATTTATTTAATAAGAGTTAATTTATTTCGTTAGATTTAAATTATATTTAACTTAGGGGGTTGTTAGGGTTAGAGTTAGACTTAGCTTTAGGGGTTAATACATTTATTAGAGTAGCGGTGAGGTCCGGTCAGCAGATTAGGGGTTAATACTTGAAGTTAGGTGTCAGTGATGTTAGGGAGGGCAGATTAGGGGTTAATACTATTTATTATAGGGTTAGTGAGGCAGATTAAGGGTTAATACATTTATTATAGTAGCGGTGAGGTCTGGTCGGCAGATTAGGGGTTAATAATTGTAGGTCGGTAGCGGCGACATTGGGGGTGGCAGATTAGGGGTTAATAAATATAATATAGGGGTCGGCGGTGTTAGGGGCAGCAGATTAGGGGTACATAGGGATAACGTAGGAGCAACAGATTAGGGGTTAAAAAAAATATGCAGGTGTCAGCGATAGCGGGGGCGGCAGATTAGGGGTTAATAAGTGTAAGGTTAGGGGTGTTTAGACTCGGGGTTCATGTTAGGGTGTTAGGTGCAGACTTAGAAGCTGTTTCCCCATAGGAAACAATGGGGCTGCGTTAGGAGCTGAACGCTGCTTTTTTGCAGGTGTTAGGTTTTTTTTCAGCTCAAAATGCCCCATTGTTTTCTATGGGGGAATCGTGCACATGCATGTTTTTGAAGCTGGCCGCGTCCGTAAGCACTGCTGGTATTGAGAGTTGCAGTGGCGGTAAATATGCTATACGCTCCCTTTTTGGAGCCTAACGCAGCCCTTCTGTGAACTCTAAATACCAGTGGTATTTAAAAGGTGCGTGGGGAAAAAAGACAGCGTTAGATACGCGGGTTGTTACCGACAAAACTCTAAATCTAGCCAATATATTCTACAACAATTTTATAATATATTATATACACCATAGAAGAGGAATGTATTATTAACTTTCGTGTGTCAAGAATTATGGTAGAACATTTATTGGTTAAAATGTTTTTTGCCAAACATGCTAAAACAGCATATTTTTTGGCATATTCTTTGGCATATGTATTGGCATATTCTGGCACCAAAAACAGCAACAGTCTCAAAGTGGTATGTCACACGCCAAAAGATCAGGAAAAATAGGAGTCCTCTTATCATATACTAGACAAACATCATGTATTGATCAATTTCTTGAATAGAATGGTCCACAATCCAGCAAGGTATTTAACCCTCTTGGGGCTATAGTGTTCAAGGTGTATATCCATCTTGCCTCCAGGTGAAGGAGTCGATTTGAACCGTCTCCTCCCCTTGCCAGTGGCGGTATATGGTCTATCATTGTCCTTAGACTGGACACACTGTGTTTGCAGCGGGCAAAGTGGCATGCCACTGGTTGCTCAGAGTCACCACTTTTATTGGCTTCCCTAATAGCAAATCGGTGGCTGGCCATTCTTTCCCTAAAGGTGATGACCATTTTTCCCATGTAGAACAGGCAGCAGGGACAAATCAAAATGTAAATGACATAATCACTCATGCAAGTTAACCTATGGCTGATTTTGAACCTCTTGTTCTGGTGTGGGTGCTGGAAAGTATCCACTTTCAACATATCCACTTTCAACATACTATTGCATGTGATACAATCCCCACATTTGAAACAGCCCCTCTTCATGGATCTCAACCTAGGTCCCTTAGGTTATTAGCACTTCAATACACCATCCTTGGTTGCATCGCATGTTGGAATGGTAAAGTTTTATTCGTTTCGATCAGTTCCAAATGTTTCCTAACAGTCATTTAATTGTTGGTACATAGTGTCATAGGTGGTGATGAGGTTAACATGATCTTCTTGCTTGATTATACCGCCTGTTCTTAAAGGCTCATCCTGGAATATATATATATATATATATATATATATATATATATATATATGTGTGTGTGTGTCTTGGTGTAGGAGGGCACTCACAGGACTTGTATTGAAGTAAAGAACAGTGCAATTTTATTTCCAATTTTGTTTCACATTAGTTATACATTTATGGGCCTTCTTCAAGACAATTATGATCTTGCACAGGGTTTGAATTTTCTGCCATATTGCGTATTATGTGTCTATATGTGTATACATATGTATAGATGTACATGTGTATTCATATAAATGCATAAATACATATATACACAGATATAACCATAAAAAATATTTTTAAACAGACAATGTTATTGTGAGTTTAACTGTACTTTTAAATGTATTTTTGATGATTTTTGTGCAACTTTTTTGCTATGCATTAAAGTTAACCATAGCTCTGAAGTCATGCTAAACTGATGTGTGTTAAATTCAATTGCACTCTTTTCGTTTTGACTCATGATATGTGTAGTAAGAGCCTTGATGTACCCCTTTTCACTTGCCAGAAACAGTTAGCGCCCCACTTGTAATCTAGGCAAAATGTAAGAAATGTATATAAGATATATATATATATATATATATATATATACACATATATATATATATACATATATATATATATATAAACACATACATACACTCACTAAAATAATGAGATGCTAATATCTCAGAAAAAAAGAAAAATAGATTTAATGAAATGTGGTAGTTTGTTCTGGAAATAATTACCCAGATTTTAAGATGAAATGGGTGACTAATTTTCAGAAATAATATGGGGTAGATCATAATCCTTTTGAAAAGTTTACCTAATTATTCTTATACAAAATTTCTGCCATGTGCATTTTTGTAGATACATAATTTGATATTTTTTTTCCTATGAGATTACTTTATAAAAAGCAACAAAATAATTAGAATTTATTTGTGATTTGAAAATTGCCAAGTAGACCCATTTTTAGACTTTAATTGGGGGCTTTATCTATTTATGTCTCTTTTATCTATCTCACTTTTCTTATATTTTAACTCTAAAAATGATGTTTTATAAATGGCCCCCAAAGAAAGTATAGTGGATCCTGCATGACTTATAGTATGCTACATAGTAATTGCTTGATTAATGCAGGGACTCATTTTTATCTGTCCAAATTATCTACAGCAGCCAATATATGACAACAGTTTGATATGCTATTAAATTATTTACGAGTATTTTGCGTTTTGTATGCAGTTTGCAAATCACTGTTCAGCTGCTATATATATTATGCATACATAGAAAATTGTATTAACCCCTTGGCTGCTAAGCCTTTTCACACCCATTTTAAGCTGATCTTTTTTTGCTGCTTAAATGCTTTTGTAAGTCATATTTTAATGAGTGACCAACACAAATTATAAATTGCTTTTTTTCAGTAGGACCAGCGGATTCCAAATTTGTCATCCTTATATTTCTTTATCATTGCATATAAGAAAACTGCAACACAAATTGTTGAAAAATGTTTATTTTTAATAAAATTATACTAAATTAGCCAAGGGACCAATTGTTGCTACTGTTATTACCTTATAAAATTATTATCAAGGCTATTCAAATTCGAAAAAGGGCCCATACAGGATTTTGGGGGTTGTAATGAAAATTAAAGGGAAAGAAAGAAAAATTAAAACACAGATTTTTGCTAGGTTATTGCTGTCACCCCAGTGGTCACCAAGCTCTACAGACAAAGGGCTATATTATGAGGGGGGTGCTATTTATCACTCCCGCTAGCACGCTAACTCCACTAGAAGTAAGCTTTTTGCAATATGAACGCAGTTTAACTTGCGTGCAAACAAATTCGAAAAACCTGATGGCGCTCGCATTCAAATGTTTGCGCTCCACTTACAATCTGGACCATTAAAGGGAAACCAAATTAAGAGTGCACTGTCTTTTTAAAAGCTTGGAAAAGGCATAATTTTTGTAACAAAGGAATGTGCTATTGCAATCCTATGTTACAAGTATATGATAAACATTCTAGTGAAATTGATCTATTGTTGCAACTAGGTAGGCCATATTGGTTTTATACATTGTCCTTATTTTGTTACTTAATATTTATTTTTCATCCTGAGCTTTCACACTGCTAACCTTTAGTCTAATATTTGACCTTGCTACATCTCAACCTGTCTTAACTGTTGTCCATTTCATGGCAACTTTCTTTCTAATTTATTTTCTTTTTCCTAATTTGGTTCCACCCTTTTAGCCCAATTGCTAACTATTTCACACTTTTGGGTAAAATTAGAATATTATTTTATGTTGTAATAATATTGCAGCTCAATTATACCTACATTGTATTGTATCATTTATGTAAATTACTTAGGAAAATATGTAATTATTCATGCAATAAGTCAGTAAATAATCAGAATTTTAAAAATATTTATTATTTATTAAATGTTTATTATTTTTTTAGTTTTGTTTTTTATTCTAATTAAATAAGCAAAAGAACAGTGTATCAGAACAGCAACAGCTAACCATAAGATTCAACATGTGGACTATATATAAGGTTAGGATGGAATAAAGGAAAAATATTATTTGTATCTTATTTTTTATAATTACAAACTATTCTTAACTATGTCAGCAGTTAATAGCAAAGTTCCACATCTTCAATATAATGTAAAATAAACACTCCAGGATTTTTTTAAAAAAAATCTAAACTTTTTTATTTTTCAAAATAAAAACAACATTAGTTAATTAGTTATGTTATGACTTTTAACACACTATCGGCTAGATTACGAGTCTTGCGTTATTAATAAAAAAATTAATAAAAAAGCAGCGTTAAGCCTCATAATGCTGCTTTTTTACTACCGCTGGTATTACGAGTCTTGTAGATTTAGGGGCACAGCACACTTTTTTGGCCTTACCACAAATCAACTTACGCAAATTGCGTATAGTCTATTTTCAATGGGACTTCCATAGCGCCGGTATTACAAGCTTGTCCTAGGAGGCCAAAAAGTGAGCGGTACACCCTATCCCGTCAAGATTCGTAACACATTTTAAACTCAGTAGTTATGAGTTTTACACTAAAAAGCTGTAGCATAAAACTCATAACTAAAGTGCTAAAAAGTACACTAACACCCATAAACTATTAACCCCTAAACCGAGGCCCTCCCGCATCGCAAACACTAAAATAAAATTATTAACCCCTAATCTGCCGCTCCAGACATCGCCGCCACTAGAATAAACATATTAACACCTAAACCGCCGTACTCCCACCACGTAAACATTAGTTAAATATTATTAACCCCTAATCTGCTGTCCCTAACATCGCCGCCCCCTGCCTACATTTATTAACCCCTAATCTGTGGCCCCAATGTCGCCGCCACTATACTAAATTTATTAACCTCTAAATCTAAGTCTAACCCTAACCCTAACACCCCCTAACTTAAATATAATTAAAATAAATCTAAATAAAACTTACTATTAATAACTAAATAATTCCTATTTAAAAATAAATAATTACCTGTAAATAGTGATGTCACGAACAGTTCGCCGGAGAACAGTTCCCGGCGATCTTAAGCTTGTTTGCGTTTGCAGCGGCGGGCGAACATATGCGATTTTCGATCCGCTCCCTATTCATCATCATTGAGTAAACTTTGACCCTGTATCTCACAGTCTGCAGACACATTTCAGCCAATCAGCAGCAGACACTCCCTCCCAGACCCTCCCAGCTCCTGGGCAGCAGCCATTTTAGATTCATTATGATCCTGCATTCTTAGTGAGAGGAGTGATAGTGCTGCTGCTGGTGTTTTTATAGGGAAATTGATAGCTAGGCTAGTGTATTCAGTGTCCACTACAGTCCTGAAGGACTCATCTGATCTCTGCTGTAAGGACAGCACCCCAAAAAGCCCTTTTTAGGGCTAGAACTTCAGTCATTTTTTTTTTTTTGTAATCTAATTGCATTTGCCTGCCTGTCAGCCTGTGTGTGAGGCTCACAGCATATAGTGTGCCTACTTGCTCACTGCCACCACTCATATCTGGTGTAACATTAGTGTAAATTTTTTTTAAAAAAAACTTTTACATCAGTTTGCTAGTGTAATCTAATTTCAGTTGCAACCAGGCCTGTGTGTCAGGCTCACAACATATACTGTGATTAATTGCTCTATGCCACCACTCATATCTGGTGTAACATTAGTGTAATTTTTTTTAAAAAAACCTTTTACATCAGTCTGCTAGTGTAATCTAATTTCAGTTGCCAGGCCAGCCTGCCACTGCCAGTCTCAGTGCCACCACTCATATCTGGTGTAACATTAGTGTAAATTAAAAAAAAACAAAAAACTTTTACATCAGTCTGCTAGTGTTATTTAATTTTAGTTGCCAGGCCAGCCTGCCACTAGTGCCAGCCTGTGTGTCAGGCTCACAGCATATACTGTGCCTACTTCCATCCTCAGTGCCACCACTCATATCTGTTGTAACATTAGTGTAAATTTTTTTTTAAAAAACTTTTACATCAGTCTGCTAGTGTTATTTAATTTTAGTTGCCAGGCCAGCCTGCCACTAGTGCCAGCCTGTGTGTCAGGCTCCCATCATATACTGTGCCTTCTTCCATCCTCAGTGCCACCACTCCTATCTGTTGTAACATTAGTGTAAATTGTTTAAAAAAAAACTTTTACATCAGTCTGCTAGTGTTATTTAATTTTAGTTGCCAGGCCAGCCTGCCACTAGTGCCAGCCTGTGTTTCAGGCTCCCAGCATATACTGTGCCTACTTCAATCCTCAGTGCCACCACTCATATCTGTTGTAACATTAGTGTAACTTTTTTTAAAAAAACCTTTTACATCAGTCTGCTAGTGTTATTTAATTTTAGTTGCCAGGCCAGCCTGCCACTAGTGCCAGCCTGTGTGTCAGGCTCCCAGCATATACTGTGCCTACTTCCATCCTCAGTGCCACCACTCATATCTGTTGTAACATTAGTGTAAATTTAAAAACATCAGTCTGCTAGTGTTTTTTAATTTCCCGTTTCCGAAAATCCATGCCATATACATGTCCCCTGATAGGGGACACCGCAGTGGAAGGTACACAGCCACAATTTCTTTGCACAAAAGGCAATCCCCGACCCAAACCTGTACTCAATTGTGCAAAAGGAAGTAACCTTACCATGGGTCCCAGACCAGACCGCACGTCTTTGTAATTCTCTGTGAAATTATATATCTATCAAATCAATCTATTTATCTATCAAATCTATCTAACTATCAATCGTATCTATCAAATGTATATTGCATCTATTGATCTATGTAATTCGTATCTATCCAATGTATATTGCATCTATTGATCTATGTAATCTATGTATCTATCTATCAAATCTATCTATTTCGTGGCCGGACTGTTTTGTGACACTGACAGCCACTTCTGTTTTGGCCAAATTTGAAGTAGGAGGACCGACCAAGCATCTTTTTCCATCTCCCGCTTCCTAAAATCCATGCCATATACACCTCCCCTGGCGCCGCAACTGCCTCTGGGAACCTTACCATGGGTCTCAGACCGCACGTCTTGTAATTCTCTGTCTGTGAAATTATATATCTATCAAATCAATCTATCTATCAAATCTATCTAACTATCAATCGTATCTATCAAATGTATATTGCATCTATTGATCTATGTAATTCGTATCTATCCAATGTATATTGCATCTATTGATCTATGTAATCTATGTATCTATCTATCTATCAAATCTATCTATCTCGTGGCCGGACTGTTTTGTGACACTGACAGCCACTTGTGTTTTGGCCAAATTTGAAGTAGGAGGAACGACCAAGCATCTTTTTCCATCTCCCGCATCCTAAAATCCATGCCATATACACCTCCCCTGGCACCGCAACTGCCTCTGGGAACCTTACCATGGGTCCCAGACCACACGTCTTGTAATTCTCTGTCTGTGAAATTATATATCTATCAAATCAATCTGTTTATCTATCAAATCTATCTAACTATCAATCGTATCTGTCAAATGTAAATTGCATCTATTGATCTATGTAATTCGTATCTATCCAATGTATATTGCATCTATTGATCTATGTAATCTATGTATCTATCTATCAAATCTATCTATCTCGTGGCCGGACTGTTTTGTGAAACTGACAGCCACTTGTATTTTGGCCAAATTTGAAGTAGGAGGAACGACCAATCATCTTTTTCCATCTCCCGCTTCCTAAAATCCATGCCATATACACCTCCCCTGGTGCCGCAACTGCCTCTGGGAACCTTACCATGGGTCCCAGACCGCACGTCTTGTAATTCTCTGTCTGTGAAATTATATATCTATCAAATCTATCTATTTATCTATCAAATCTATCTAACTATCAATCATATCTATCAAATGTATATTGCATCTATTGATCTATGTATTTCGTATCTATCAAATGTATATTGCATCTATTGATCTATGTAATTCGTATCTATCAAATGTATATTGCATCTATCTATCAAATCTATCTATCTGGTGGTTGTGCAAATGGACTGTTTGCGGTTGTTTGCGGTGCGTTACACGGGGAGTTTGGTCTGTCACTGTGAAGTGGGTGTAACCCTTACACTACCTGATCGATAAAACATCATACCTGATGTTTTAAAGCATGTTATTCCAAACAATTTAGGAATGTTAGGTTATTTATGCCCTTTATGGATTAAAACCAGACTCTGCATCAACTATGTAATTTTCCGAGGGAGTTTTGCCATGGATCCCCCTCCGGCATGCCACAGTCCAGGTGTTAGTCCCCTTGAAACAACTTTTCCATCACTATTGTGGCCAGAAAGAGTCCCTGTTGGTTTTAAAGTTCGCCTGCCTATTGAAGTCTATGGCGGTTCGCCCGGTTCGCCGGTTTGCGAACAATTGCGGAAGTTCGAGTCCGCCGTTCGCGAACCGAAATTTTTAGGTTCGCAACATCCCTACCTGTAAAATAAACCCTAAGCTAGCTACAATATAACTAATAGTTACATTGTAGCTAGCTCAGGGTTTATATTTATTTTACAGGCAAGTTTGTATTTATTTTAACTAGGCAGAATAGTTACTAAATAGTTATTAACTATTTAATAACTACCTAGCTAAAATAAATACAAATTTAACTGTACAATAAAACCTAACCTAAGTTACACTAACACCTAACACTACACTACAATTAAATAAATTACCTAAATTAAATACAATTAAATAAATTAAATACAATTAGCTAAATTACAAAAAAACCCCACTAAATTACAGAAAATAAAAAACAAATTACAAGATATTTAAACTAATTACACCTAATCTAATAGCCCTATCAAAATAAAAAAGCCCCCCCCAAAATACCCCCCCTAGCCTAAACTAAATTACCAATAGCCCTTAAAAGGGCCTTTTGCGGGGCATTGCCCCAAAGAAATCAGCTATTTTACCTGGAAAAAAAATACAAACAACCCCCCTAACAGTAAAAACCACCACCCACACAACCAACCCCCCAAATAAAACCCTAACTAAAAAAACCTAAGCTTCCCATTGCCCTGAAAAGGGCATTTGGATGGGCATTGCCCTTAAAATGGCATTTAGCTCTATTGCAGCCCAAACCCCTAATCTAAAAATAAAACCCGGGGGGGGGGCGGAGTTAACCGCCATAGCTATTGGATGCACTGAGCAGGAGCTCCTGACTTCAATACCATAAAATATGATTTCTTCCTGACAAAGCTATTCTATTTAGCTTATATCTAGTGAATACTGCTAAAAGAGGAAGCGGGGGATGCGCGGATAAAGAATTGGTGGCTGTGTGCCTCATACTGAGCTGAAAAACGGTGAGGAGGCTCCCTATCACAAGCTGAAGCGCCATTTTGGAAGCGGCTGTACTGCTGCCTGTGATGGAGGCCCAAGAACTGTACACTGGCATCAGAAACCTACTGGAGGAGTACGGGAGGAGAATATGTGAGAGATTGGATGCTCTTACTGTTAAAGTTCAAGCAGCGCGAGCACGCAGTGATACCACGGCTGAGGAACAAGATACACCACCGGAGTCACAGTGTGACGCAGCACCTAAGGATCCCCAGCCACGCTCCCCAGCACTGGTGTTTGAGAGTGCGGGTCCCAAGCTGGAGCCCAGTTTTTTCTCTGTTGCCGCGATTGGATTGCGGATCTGGGAGATCACACAGCATGGCAGCCTGTACATGGGGGCAAGCTCTGGGGTGCACTACAGAGCTCACGTATTGTCCCGCTCGCTTTTTCCTGGCATCAGCTCGGCGGACTTTTCACAGCAAGTCTGCTGGGGAAGTTTTCAAAGTTTTCAAATGCACCGGATGGGTATCTGATAGGAAGGTCACTTTCGCATACATTCAAGACACTCTGGGTTTTTTTTTTTGTACTTACAGCACACCAGAGGTTACAGAACATTCAGGCCTGATATAACACTCTGACTCTAATGAACACTCCGCACTGAGCCTGTCTTACAGGAGAATTGCTACAGCTTCAGTTGAGGGTCTTACATCTACTAACAAAAAATGCCTAAGACGATGTGGTTTTCTGCATTTATGTCTTTACTATGTTTTCATTTTCTGCAGACTGAAAATAAGTTTACAGTGAGAGGGGAGCCAACTCCTGTTTATGCTTGAGGAAACTGTAATTATAAAGACATGTCTTCTGATCTCAGATAGGCTTCCCATATATATCCTAGGTGGAATGGAATGTAATACTGTACTGCTTATCTTAGTAAATACATTTAGGTTCAAAGTCTCGCTGTAACAGCTCAGGATTGTATAAGACTACATAACTTAAACCTACTCTACTGACTTCTTGCTGGCTAGGGAATAAGATCTACATCCATTGCATGCTAGTTTACTGTGCTTTACTAGTAAGGGAAAGCAGTGATCTATAACCTACTATATTGTTCAACCTTTAAGCTGCACTTGGTGTTAGTATATATGCTAAGCAGTACCAATGGGCTGTTGCAGTGAGACATTATTTATGAATATTGCTATTCTTAATTTGGGGACCATGATTCTCCGAAGGCATAGGACATGTGAGACAAGGGTGTAGACCCCTGAGAAGCCTTAAAGTGTAGAAATTTTTCTTTGTCCTACCTTATATTTCCCTCAGAGGGATAGTATGCGCTGTAGCTACAGTAATATATGTAGAGATAGTTAATTCCCCTTACTGCTATGTGATACCTTACTCTTTTCTTTAGCTCTAAATATTTAGCCATATTTACATAGTCATGCAAACCTTATTTCCTAATAATGCTGGGCCTGGTTTAGGTACTCCATTTCTTTTCAATGTGTAGCTAGCTCCACACATAAGTGATCATCCCTAAACTAATAGACCTTACAGAGCCACACTACAGCCCCAAGTAACGCCCCTTAGAGATAACTATATTATACTTATGAGTCATACAAATAGCTCTATGGGAGTACCATACTGATTCTTGTTAATGTGTGTTGTTTTTTCACGATAGTATTGTATCCATCTTCACTGCCCTAAATATTTCACTGTGTATTGTTTGATGTCCTGCAGCTGTCTGTACTAAGTGCTAGATAACTCCGAAGCATTGTCTATATCTCATGTTAGCACTGAGGTGAACTTTTATTTTCAACATAAACTCCCCTGTCGAGGTATAATAGCACTACAACAGGTGTGAGTTTTTTATAAACCACATTATAGTTGATCTCTAGAAATTCTTTGTGGGGATACCTAATTTTATGTTATTCTATCACTCATGTCAATAAGCCCACCTATAAGCTGGATATCTACGAAGTTTTAATATTATTTCATGTTTGATCTTAGTTTTCTGCATCTTGTTACCTACTTGTTAGTTTTATCTGACTTGTATAAATATTTTTGTGTATTTTATGCGATTGACAATTATAGGCCCAAAAGCGGTCTATATCGAGCAACACCCCTCAGTTAATAAGTTATGTATTTGAGGATCCAAAAGTGGCCTGAGCAATCATGGAGGGACAAAAATAGAGGGTAGTTGAGAGGTTCTCCCCAACTGGTTTAGTATACTGTGAAATGAGTATGTTGTTCATTGTATATCTATCTATTTCATTGAGTAACCTGTATGTTACATATTTTATTACCCTCAATAAAAATAAAAATTTATAAAAATAAAACCCACCCAATACACCCTTAAAAAATCTTAACACTAACCCCTGAAGATCCACTTACAGTTTTGAAGATCCGACATTCATCCCCAACCAAGCCGACATCCATCCTCAATGAAGCCGGGAGAAGTCTTCATCCAAGCAGCAAGATGTCCTCAATGAAGCCGGAAGAAGTGATCCTCCAGATGGGCAGAAGTCTTCACCCAGACGGCATCTTCTATCTTCATCCATTCGGTGCAAAGCGGGTCCATCTTCAAGACATCCGACGCGGAGCATCCTCTTCTTTCAATGACTACCCGACGAATGAAGGTTCCTTTAAGTGATGTCCTCCAAGATCTCGTCCCTTAGATTCCGTTTGGCTGATAGAATTCTATCAGCCAATCGAAATTAAGGTTGAAAAATTCCTATTGGCTGATGCAATCAGCCAATAGGATTGAACTTCAATCCTATTGGCTGATCCAATCAGCCAATAGGATTGAGATCGCATTCTATTGGCTGTTCCAATCATCTATTTGCTGTTCCAATGATTGCATCAGCCAATAGGATTGTTTCAACCTTAATTCTGATTGGCTGATAGAATTCTATCAGCCAATCGGAATCTAAGGGACACCAACTTGGATGACGTCACTTAAAGGAACCTTCATTCGTCGGGTAGTCGTCGGAAGAAGAGGATGCTCCATGTTGGATGTCTTGAAGATGGACCCGCTCCACGCCGGATGGATGAAGATAGAAGATGCTGTCTGGGTGAAGACTTCTGCCCGTCTGCAGGACCACTTCTTCCGGCTTCGTTGAGGACATCTTGCCGCTTGGATGAAGAATTCTCCCAGCTTTGTTGAGGATGGATGTCGGCTTTGTTGAGGATGGATGTCGGATTTTCAAAACTAAGTGGATCTTCAGGGGTTAGTGTTAGGATGTTTTAAGGGTGTATTGGGTGGGTTTTATTTTTAGATTAGGGGTTTGGGCTGCAATAGAGCTAAATGCCCTTTTAAGGGCAATGCCCATCCAAATGCCATTTTCAGGGCAATGGGGAGCTTAGTTTTTTTTAGTTAGGGTTTTATTTGGGGGTTGGTTGTGTGGGTGGTGGGTTTTACCATTGGGGGGGTTGTTTGTATCTTTTTCAGGTTAAAGAGCTGATTTCTTTGGGGCAATGCCCCGCAAAAGGCCCTTTAAGGGCTATTAGTAGTTTAGTTTAGGCTAGGGTTTTTTTTTATTTTGGAGGGGCTTTTTATTTATTTATTTATAGGGCTATTAGATTAGGTGTAATTAGTTTAAATATCTTGTAATTTGTTTTTTTATTTTATTTTCTGTAATTTAGTGTTTGTTTTTTTGTAATGTAGCTAATTGTATTTACTGTAATTTATTTAATTGTATTTAATTTAGGTAATTTATTTAATTGTAGTGTAGTGTTAGGTGTTAGTGTAACTTAGGTTAGGTTTTATTTTAGCTAGGTAGTTATTAAATAGTTAATAACTATTTAGCAACTATTCTACCTAGTTAAAATAAATACAAACTTCCCTGTAAAATAAAAATAAACCCTAAGCTAGCTACAATGTAACTATTAGTTATATTGTAGTTAGCTTAGGGTTTATTTTAAAGGTATAATGTAGGTGTGGGCGATGTTGGGGGTAGCAGATTAGGGGTTAATAAGTATAATGTAGGTGTTGCGATGTTCGGAGCGGCCGATTAGGGGTTAATAAGTATAATGTAGGTGTCGGCGATGTCCAGAGCAGCAGATTAAGGGTTAATAAGTATAATGTAGGTGTCGGCGATGTCAGAGGCGGCCGATTAGGGGTTAATAAGTGTAAGATTAGGGGTGTTTAGACTCGTCGTTCATGTTAGGGTGTTAGGTGTAAACATAAATTTTATTTCCCCATAGGAATCAATGGGGCTGCGTTACTGAGCTTTACGCTGCTTTTTTGCAGGTGTTAAGACTTTTTCTCAGCCAGCTCTCCCCATTGATGTCTATGGGGAAATCATGCACGAGCAAGTGCAACCAGCTCACCGCTGACTTAAGCAGCACTGGTATTGGAGTGCGGTATGGAGCACAGTTTGCTCTACGCTCACTTCTTGCCTTTTAACGCCGGGTTTGTAAAAACCTGTAATACCAGCGCTGTAGGGAAGTGAGCGGTGAGAATAACGTGCAAGTTAGTACCGCACCCCTCATAACGCAAAACTCGTAATCTGGCCGTATGGTTTTTAACACATTTAACACACTACTGATCTAATCCATCTGTTAATTTACAATATTTACAGCAATTTACTGTGATTCATTTCTACAAATTAACAATGTTCTGAGGTACATACAATATCTTTAGTATCTGCATCACAAAAACTATAATAAGCATTAAAATGTAAAGAAAACAAAAGAGTTACATCAAATGTTTATTAATTATATTAACAAATGTACATACAATCTGTCAGTGTAGAACAATTAACTAGGATGTAACTGTAAAAAGACAAATGAATACAGCTAAAACGGATAATACAGAAGTCAAGGTCATTGGTGTTAAAAATATAACAAATATATATTAGTCAATTTACTAAACCCAGCTAGTTGTTAATTTACTTAATGGGGATGGAAAATGCAAATATACTTCCACATAAATTCCATCGACATATTACACCAAAACTACCATATATATGGTGTAAAAATAGATATAAATTGATGCCTTTATTGACAGTTATTTTCTCAATATTTTTTTGTTTCCGTATCTACAATTTTATACTACTGTGAACTATCTACGCCTAGTAACAGTGCTATAGTCCAGCACCAGGGTTTAGAATAGTAGGCTGTTTTTATTTTTTTCAAACAACATATGGGGATTTTGGGGGGTTTCATCTGTAGATGCTATTTAGTTATTTTCATGCAACTGAAGAAATACAATTTTAATATTCTTTACTTAAACAGTATTCTTAAAGGGAACTTTTGTAATTTCGGACAGTTCCAACAAAGAATAGAAAGCAGTTGCAAATATTTTAATACAAGTGGATTTTTTTAAATTTGTATGACCTAAGTCCCTTTTCATGACAGCATACCTAGTCAGACTTAGAAGCTTGTGCATGTGTTAAACGCTATATGTATAACATTGCAACAAACGTTGCAAACATATCTGATACATATGGCACAAGACACATGCAACCTCACTATGCATTCATGGGCTGGAGAAAAGTTTGAACTATAAGAAAAAAGTAACTGATAATTGAAATAAATAGGGAGGTTTTCCTCTTTCTCTTTTTTAATTGTATTTGAAACATGAAAGTATATAGTTGTCTTCTAAGTCCTTTTAAGCTGCGGAATTTCAATATTATTACAAATTGTATATATGATCTCATAAAATACCTAATTAAAGGGACACAGTAGCTCGCTTTATATAAAAGAAAGATAAAACATGTTTTACTGTTCAGAATTATTGCAGCAAAACACATTGTCAGTATCACATTATAAAGTAAGAAGTATGTTTTCTATTCTTCTTTTGTCGGCAATCATTGATTTAATTTGCTTGTTGAAAATGAAAGAAGTAATTTGTATACACTGTATGTCTACTCGATGCATCACCATATCTATACACTTATGCAAAGCATTAAATCCATCATACATTTTTCTTCTTTCTTTTTTTTCCCCTTTGAATTAGTTGGCTTTTAAACTATTGAAAGTTTGAATCCAGTCAGCAAACTTTGTGACACGAACATAAACTCCAGGACGGTTTGGTTGCGCACACCCATAACCAAATGACGTCACACCAGCTAAAATCCATCTCTGATTATCATAGCACATCATTGGGCCTCCGGAATCTCCCTGCAACAAAATTATTGTTAATAGCAGCATTGTTTAATTAATTATTCAAATGAGATTAGCCTTAATTTAAACAGGGCCATACTACAAGTGGCACGCTAATGACAGCTCTGGTCATGATAAGCAATAACGCTTGGCTGCGCTAAAATTAGTGCACAACTTGATGTTTTCAAGTTAGCATGGCCGACATCGCTCTGGCGCAGCCTATACTTTCATTGGACATTTCAAACTAGCTAAATAGCTCCCGCATTACAGATTTAAGGTTATAGGTTGAGCTCAAGTGCATGCTGAAACTGGGCTTGAATATTTAGCTTGACTGGAGACTTGAAGTAAAGTGTAAGGGTTAAAAACATTTCACAAAATACATCAAATACATTTTAAATTAAATTACTACACTTATATATACATTTTTAAATAAAAAATCTAATTTGAATATTATTAAAAATGCTCAAAAAGGGTTAAAAGGGATATGGTAAGGTGTTTGACTGGGAAGGGCTCCAATGTGTGTATGTATGTATATATATATATATATATATATATATATATACACACACAAACACGTTTGAGCCCTTCACAGACAAATACCTTAAAACATGCTATATAAGTTTATTCATTTTAATGTTTTAATGTGTTTTAAATAGAAATACTTGAAATTATAATGCAATTTTAATTTTTAAATAAATATTTCTATATAAAGAGCTGTATTTACAATATCTATCTGTTTATATTCCTATAGATAAATAGGTATAGATATATATTTTAAAAAATATCATAATCATATATATATATATATATATATATATATATTTCAATAGCTAATAAGAATTATTTCAGCGTGCCCTATAGAAGGCTTGAGGAGAAAGTGTTAGGGCAATCAGAATATCTGGAGTCCTGAAGTTAGCGGCTGCTTCTTTTGCTCACGCGCTAACTTTTTACTTTTAATTGGTAACGTGCTCTAAACCGACTGCATTAATATGTTATTTGTCACTCAAGCACAAAAAATATTAGTGCACCACTTGTAATCTGGCCCACAAAGTGCATGTATAATATTGTATATTTGAAATTACAATTTTAACTATAAATGTTTTATTATCTATAAATATATACATCTATATGTAAATAAATTAATGCATTGTTAAATTTAGCAATGAAACTGAAAACTTTATAGTGCATCAACAAAACTGGTTGAAATTGTTTCTTTATTTAAAGGGACAGTCTACATCAGAATGTTTATTGTTTTAAAAGATAGATAATCCCTTTATTACCCATTCCCAAGTTTTGCATAACCAACACAGTTATATTTATATACTTTTAACCTCTGTAATTATCTTGTATCTAAGCCTCCGCAAACTGCCCCTTTATTTCAGTTCTTTTGACAGACTTGCAGTTTAGCCAATCAGTGCTGGCTCCCAGATAACTTCACTTGCATGAGCACAGTGTTATCTATATGAAACACATGAACTAACACCCTCTAGTGGTGAAAAACTGTTAAAATGCATTCTGAAAAGAGGTGGCCTTCAAGGTCTAAGAAATTAGCATATGAACCTCCTAGGATAAGCTTTAAACTAAGAATACCAAGTGAACAAAGCAAAATTGGTGATAAAAGTAAATTGGAAAAATGTTTAAAATTACATGCCCTATCTGAATCATGAAAGTTTATTTTGGACTAGACTGTCCCTTTAAATCAAGGTATGTTTCTACAACCACAATAAAAACACAATTTAGGATTCAGTATTATGGAAATTGCTGTATGGGCTTGATTATTTATTTAGTTAAATTCTAATACTGAGCTATTTAGTTTACAGACACCTCATTTCTTAAAGAGACATAACATTTTCTACAACCAAAAAGTATGCTAAAACAATGTAAAGAGGTTCAAATCAATATGATTGTTCTCTTGGTGGCTGTCTCTTACAACATTATCTGCTCTCAAAAAGTGCATTTTAGAATATGGGCGTAACTGTGGCAGATCGTCCCACCCAACCTAGAGCTGCCACAGTTGTACTGATGGAGCTGTGCATTTTGTGGGTCGTGGAAAGCGTCACAGGCAGATTTGCATTCAGCATTTTAAAACATTGCTAAGCACTTACCTGTTAATAATTTGAGTGCAAATTTAGTTTATGAACTATTGTGTCCATTTTATTTATTGTTAATTTGCACACTTCTGAAATATTTCTAGCATGCACACCAGCAAATCCACCCCCCCCATAACTTTAAAGGGACACTATACCCAAACATTTTCTTTCATGATTAAGGTAGAGAATATAATTTTAAACAACATTCCAATTTACTTCTATTACCTAATTTGCTTCATTCTTTAGATATACTTTAATGAAGAAATAGCGACGCACACGGTGAACCAATCAGAGGAGGCATCTATGTGCAGCTACCAATCAGCAGCTACTAAGCATATCTAGATATGCTTTTCAGCAAAGAATATCAAGAGAATGAAGCAAAATAGAGAATAGAAGTACATTAGAAAGTTGTTTATAATTGTATGCTCTGTCTAAATCATGAAAGAAAACATTTGGGTTTCATGTCCCTTTAATATCAATAATGGCATCACAGAGATCCATCACTTTACTTACTGTATACTGTATACTGAACCTTCCTACCCATAACTATAGGTTTAAGAATGCCTTCTTTAATTTAATGAAAACATTAACTGTGCATTCCAGTTACTACATTTCTAGCTACCAATAATCTACAATTCAAATAATTCAAAACTGCCACACCAATTCTCCAAAAAAAAATAAAAAAATCAACATATAAAATACTGAATATCCAAGTACACCCCCGTCCTTAATTCTCCCCAAAATACATAAAGATGTACAAATGAAATACAGAAGCAAGGGAGTTAAAAGGATGTTATGTTTGGTCAAATGTACAAATAAAAAATGGTTTTCTATCCTCTTATGCACATTGCAACTTTTAAATATCATACCTTAGTATTAAATGCTCTGATGTGGCAATATAGTTTAAGCAATATACAAACCAATGAATCACACAGACCTGTTTTCTTTAGCTAGACAGCGTGTATTGTTTATTTCTTCACACTTCAATTTTTGAAATTATAGCAATTAGGGAAACATATTTATCAGAGGAGTAATCCACTGAAGTTTCAAGACACCACAGATGTTTCTTTCATGACTCAGATAGTGCCTGTCATTTTACTTCTGTTATCAGTCGCATACCTTGGTATCTCATCAACAAAGAATACAATGGGAATGAAGCAAATTTGTTAATACAAATACATTGGAATTTTTTTTAAATTGTATGATCTTTCTGAATCACAAAATAAAATGTGTGGGTTTCATTTCACTTTAACGTATACAACCGAGTACCTGGAGGGGTATTCTGCTCTACAGCCATCCAGTCAATGCCTGGCAGACATATAGGATTACTATAGTATGGAATATTCATATGGTGGTGTTCTTCCCCTCTAATGGGATTCTTTACTTTTATACTGAGGTCAGTTTGCTTGCATATTTTGCCTTCTGGAAAAGTAAACAAATGTAATTTTGCAGACTTTTCTCTCTCCAATTTACTCACAAGATTAGCCCAATTATGCTTATTTTTGTTTATATCCGCAGAGAACACTTAAGAATAAACATTTTAGGAAAATGCAAAAAAAAAATAATATTTACTGAAGTTTTGACTCTTAAAGGGACAGTTAAGTCAAAATTAAACTTTCACGAGTCAGATAGGGCATGCAATTTCAAACAACTTTCCAATTTACTTTTATCATCAAATTTGCTTTGTTCTCTTGGTATTCTTATTTGAAAGCTAAACATAGGTAGGCTAATATGCTTAGTTCTAAGCCCTTGAAAGGCCACCTCTTATCTGATTGCATTTGTCATTTTTTTCACAGCTAGATGGCATTAGTTCATGTGTGACATATAGATAACAGTGTGCCTACGCCCATGGAGTTACCTAGGAGTCAGCACTGATTGGCTAAAATACAGTCTGTCAAAAGAACTGAAATAAGGGGGCAGTCTGCAGGGACTTAGATACAAGTTAATCACAGAGGTAAAAAGTATATTAATATAACAATCCTGGTTTTGCAAAACTGGGGAATGGGTAATAAAGGGATTATCTATCTATTTAAACAATAAAAATACTGGAGTAGACCGTCCCTTTAAACACTGTACTTACCCAAGATAAAAAAGGACAGTAAAATATCTTGTAATTGCAACACTTTTTTGCTATCTTCCATAACATTAGCATAGTGGGTGAGTTTAAAAATCTTTTTAATGTATTAATACCTAGTTTACTGTAAATTTAGATTTCTACGCCACCCACTACTTGCCTTATTTGGAGGAGCCAATCAGAACTTCTTACAGGAGTAGAGAAATCACAGTCATTATATTAGCAAAATAACCATTGTCTTTCAGTTACTTATCTGATAATATCTGCTAAAGCCAAGTAAGGACAGATAAGTGGTCAGTTCATAAATCTTATATGTGCGCTTCCATTTGTGAGAATTAGATAACTCTAAATTTTCAGACTTAAAGGGCCATGATACCCAAATGTTGAAACACTTGAAAGTGATGCAGCATAGCTGTAAAAAGCTGACTAGAAAATATCACCTGAACATCTCTATGTAAAAAAGAAAGATATTTTACCACAAAAATTCCTCAGTAGCCACATCCCATTGTAAAGGACTTCTAAGCAGCAAATCAGTATGTCTGTCCCGGGACAGCTAAGGGATTGAGCCTCATGCACTCTCATGTTATTTCCCTATTAGTTTAAGGAAGTTTATTATAAAATATCATGAGAGTTAAGGCAAATCTCATGAGATCACATTAAACGATTTTATGACCGCAACACTGTTGACGCTGATTGGCTGCTGTTCATTTCTTAATTATTATTTTTTTTACCTGCATCTGGGCAGCAGCTGAAGTATATTAATTTACACAGAACTTACTCTGCTGAGCTGAGGAAATTGTGAGGTAAATATCTTCCTTTTTTACACAGAAATTCTCAGGTGATATTTTCCTGTCAGCTTTTTACAGTTATACTGCATTCGTTTCAAGTGATTTAGCATATGATTATTATGTCCCTTTAAATGACAGGAAAGGGGTCAAAACATGAATAAAAGTATAATGAAACTTTTTTACTACAAGTAATTTAATATTTTATGTTACGATCTCAAAGTGTTTACTGTCACTTTGATGATTATTAAATTGTTTACTTGACACAGTGCAGTAACACTTATTCCAGCAAGTTACCCTTAGATCCTATGGGGCCTGCCATTGATAGCACCAGTTATACAAGTGTCAACAACAAAAAATATCCAACCGAAATACACTTGGGATACTGTAAGGTGATGCTCACCCCACTAATCACAAAAACAAAAATAAATCAATAAATAAACTAAGTATTAAAAAAATAAATAACAAATGACTTGTATCTGAAATATGTATTTGTTAAATTGTATTATCAATAACCCAATGTTCTAGTGCAGTTAAATACTTATATTTTTAATTAACATTCACTTTAGACAAGTATCATTATAAATATGTCTTAAAGACCTTCCAAACAAGTATTATATTTATATTATTCATTTCTTTGATTTTATTACATTACTGTAAATTATTTTAATTTGTTTATCCTACACAAATCTACAGAATATGATGGTGCTGTACAAAGACACATTGATGATGATAATAATAATACCGTTATTTTTATTTACCGCTGCAGCCTTTGATGAAGGTTCTAGTGTATATTGGTGACTCAGCTCTGTAAAATAACACCAACAGAAAAAATGGAACATAAATTGTGAAGTACTGTATTTTTAGGGTTATAGCTAGGCTGCACAATGACCTAGGATTTCAGCCAATCAAAAAATTCAGCAGCCTTTCATAGAAGTCCAATTTAAAAGGACATACAGGTACACCTCACTATACAGCTCTTCGCTAATACAGCACTTTGTGAAGCTGAAGTTCAACCTCCAAGAATTTTGAAACAGTGCTTTAATCATTGTGAGATTGCGAGAAAAGTGAATGGCACCATTTTGTTATGCACAGTTCACTCTGTTTACAGCATTACAGTGCAATCTGTCTCTCAGTGCTAAAGTCTGGCAAATTGTACTATTTTACAGGTAAAGTATTTATTGAATACTAATTGTATTACCTGTATTACTCATGTGCATAGTAAGTGCTCTGTGCAAAGTTATCTTTCAGTCAATGTCCAGATTCAAGAAGAAGAAAACTAGCCAATCAGCATCAGCAGTTCTGATGTCACACTTTGCTTTAGTGTGATCTCATAAGATTTCACTGAAATCTTGCAAGATTTCATGGTAAACTTCCTTAAAGGGACACTGAACCCATTTTATTTCTTTTGTGGTTCAGATAAAGCATGCAATTTTAAGCAACTTTCTAGTTTACTCCTATTATCAATGTTTCTTTGTTCTCTTGCTATCTTTATTTGAAAAAGAAGGCATCTAAGCTTTTTTCTTGGTTTAGAACTCTGGACAGCAGTTTTTGATTGGTGGATGAATTTATCCACCAATCAGCAAGGACAACCTAGGTTGTTCACCAAAAATGGGCCGGCGTCTAAACTTACATTCTTGCATTTCAAATAAACATACCAAGAGAATAAAGAAAATTTGATAATAGGAGTAAATTAGAAAGCTGCTTAAAATTTGAATCACAAAAGAAAAAAATTGGGTTCAGTGTCCCTTTAAACTGAGTAGGGAAATAACATGACTGTGTCTGCTCATGCCAGATGCACACTCCCTTTCAAGTCCCGGGGCTAGCATGCTGATTGGCAGCTTAAAGTGCCTTTATAAAGGGATGTAGTAACTGAGGAAATTATGCAGTAAAATATCTTATTTTTTTTACATAGAGCTATTCAGATGATATTTTCTAGTCAGCTTTTTACATCTTTGCTGTATCACTTTTAAGTGCTTCAACATTTAGGTATCATCTCCCTTTAAGCCCCACCCAAACCAAAACAAGGCTTCACCCTAACTAGGGATGGGCGAATGTGTAAATTTCCGAATTCGAATGTTAGAACGAATGTTATTACCAAAATTCGAATTACAAATCCGAATGTTGATACTAACGAATATTCTTAAAAATTCTATAATCGTATGCTATTTACAGTTTTCGAATGTCACTTTCAAATTTGAATGTTTATAATTAGATCGAATGTTTAGATTCAAAATTTCGAATTTAACATTCTATTTAACAAATACTATTCAGAAGTTAAATAGTTCATGTGGTAGGGTATCTAGTAAAATTGATGCATAATAGATACAAATATATCAATTTGAATGTTTTTATTTCGATCGAATATTGCATAATTTGAATATTACATTTAAAGAAAGCAGAAATACTATAACAAACATAAAAATTCCAATTTTTCTAATTCAAATATTGCATAATTCGAATATTACATTTAAATAAATCATTATAGAAATACTATTACAAATATACAAATTCAAATGTTTCGAATTCAAATATTGCATAATTTGAATATTACATTTAAAGAAAGCATAAGAAATACTATTACAAATATATAAATTCAAATTTTTCGAAACAAATATTTTCGAATGTAATCGTAAAATTTGAAACCGAACATTTGAAAATCGAATGTTAGAATTTTATGTAAACATTCGAAATTCGATTTGAACGAATTAATGTGTTAAAATTTGTTTCATTTTTTGAATGTTGCGAAACTGCAGACTCTGCAATAAGCAGTGTATGGATTTAAACTATTCTTAGCAAACACATTTACCAGCAAAATTAAGGAATATATATATATATATATATATATATATATATATATATATAAAATAGATATAGTCTTAAAGTGACATTATACACTCATTTTTTCTTTGCATGAATGTTTTGTAGATTATCTATTTATATAGCCCATAAGGTTTTTTGTTTTTTTTTGTTTGTTTTTAAATGGATAGTTTTGCTTATTTTAAAATAGCATTGCTCTGATTTTCAGACTCCTAACCAAACCCCAAAGTTTTAGGAGAATACCGACGTATACCTACTCCAGCTTGCTTCTGTTTGTGTAAAGGGTCTTTTCATATGCAAAGGAAGGGGGAGGGGGAGTGTCTTATTTCCCACTTGCAGTGGGTGTTCCAGTAACCTTTTAAAAAGAGCTAAACTGGAATCTTCTAAGTACGTCTTTATACCATTTTATACTGGATTTTTATATTAGTATCTGTGCATATTATTCTTTATAGTAGTGTCTATTACATGCAGTTATATGAAAATTGGTGTATATGGTCCCTTTAATAAACAAACAAAAATATCTAAAACATGTGAGTCTAAATACAACTGTTCACCTATGTATATAAGGGCTAAAGCAAATAGTTAAATGCTAAAGCACACTTTTTCTGTGTGGTAATCTATCTCTGTCATTGTAGTTGTACTTTTACACACATTGGGCTCCATATACGAAGCAGTGTAAGCTTGTCCGCACGCCATTTAATACACGTATTCCATTATGACAACATTTACCCCCCTGATTCACTATTGTTATTATTGAATAATTAAAATCCTATGATTTGCTAGACTGAATGAATACAATGAATCAAGTAAGATCATTTTGTCAGCATAGATAACTAATCTAAAGAACTGAAGATAGTCTATATAATAGATGTGGGCCTATTCATTTTTATATTTGTCTATTTATTTATTTTGATTTCTTTTTTTTTTTTTTTTTTTTTTGAATATTTTATTGAAATATCATTCGAGGGTACAGAAAGAAGGAAAAACAAAGGGGAATCAGTTGTAATCACAATAGTTATACAATAATCGAGGGGGAAAAAAAAAAAAAAAAAAAAATTTAATTCAGCATCTACATCTTAGCGGGCAACATAATGTCTACAAAAGAGCCCTTAGGCAAAAGGACAATCAACATTTGTAAGTACAAAGTCCTCAATAGAGACAAGAAAAAAAACAAAAAAGGAAACAAAAAATTTACGGACCAAAAAAAAACAAGAAACACACAAAGAAATAAGACAAGAACAGTCTTGCCATACCCTAAGACCTCCTAAATTGAGAAATCAGCCAGAACCCAGGATATCAGGGGGGTCTGAGGGAGGGGGAAAAAAAAAAAAAAAAAAAAGCAAAAGACCACAGCTACAGAGTTTATACTTTCCAGCTAGTTGGGAGTAATCCAAGTTCCAAATGCTGGATAAACCAGTTAGAATTCCTTAATGGGGCAATTAACTGTAGTTGTGCGTCTAGAGGTAGAGAGATAATTACATTCTCCCACTTAACAAAAAATCTTTGAATTGACTTATCACTAAAGTCTCTTAAATTAAATTGTTCCATCGTAATCTGGTTGTGCATTTTGTTTATAAACTCCTTGAATTTAGGTTCCCGGGAGGACTTCCAATTCCGGAGAATGACATTACGTCCCACTAAGATTGTTGTATTTATAAGTCTGAAATTCAGACAAGATTCCTCATACTTTAACATGAAAAAAATATATTTCGGTTCTAGCGTAAAATTACACGCCTCTATTTTATTCAGCCAATAACAGACTTTGCTCCAAAACTGCCTTGCTTTGGGGCAACTCCAGAAGCAGTGCATTTCATCTGCTTCCCTGGCATTACATTTAGGGCAAGTAACTTCCTTTTTATACCATTTTGACATTTTATCTGGTGTGATGTATAGTAGATTAACTAACTTAAAATGAGATTCTCTCCAATCAATAAAGACTTGTGTTTGATCAACTAATTGGAAACTTTGAAGAATATGTTCTTTAGTAATTTTTAAGGATTTATCCCATTTCCTCTCTAACTCCTTTATGTGCATCAGTCCATGATGTTTAATAAGCATATTGTAGGGGATTGAGATAGAAACTTTCCCAGCATGGTATAGTCTAATCACATCTTCTAGGTCCCCCAATAGGGGGTTAGAGTCATCTTCTGCACGTAAACTTGTGATCCAGTGCTGTACCTGAAGATACGCAAAGAAAGAAGTTTTTGCTATGTTGAAACTAGTTCTTAAGTCTACAAAAGTCTTAATTATTAACGACTCATTTACGCAGATGTCTTCTACATTTTGAAGGCCATTCCTGGCCCAAGTAGAAAAGACTTTATAAGTAATCCCCGGAGGAAAGGCCGGATTACCTACTAAAGGGAGGAATTTGGATCTGCGAAAATTGATATGCATTTCAGAACAAAGTTTCTGCCAAGCCAAAATTATAAATTTAAAAGTATACAAATGTGACACATTGTCTGGTAAACACGCAGCTGGGATATGTATCAATGCTTTGAGTGAGAATGGTGCTACTATCTGTGATTCTAATT
Source organism: Bombina bombina (assembly GCF_027579735.1). Classification (NCBI taxonomy): domain Eukaryota; kingdom Metazoa; phylum Chordata; class Amphibia; order Anura; family Bombinatoridae; genus Bombina; species Bombina bombina. The sequence continues at coordinate 147,292,017 of NC_069501.1, read as the reverse complement.
CCAAAAAGGAAACATATTCTTTTTCTGTTATCCAATCTAGTACGAATTTGGTAAGTGCAACATAATTATAGAACTGAAGATTGGGCAGCGCCAAGCCACCGTGTTCTTTTAAGAAAGATAATTTGAACAATGATATCCTGGCTTTCTTCCCATGCCATATAAATCTAATGAATAACTTTTGTACAAATTTTAAATCCTTTTTCTTGATTAAAAGAGGAAGATTCTGCAGTAGGTACAGTAATTTCGGGAATAGAATTGTTTTAATTAGCATTACACGGGCAGATAGAGAAATGGGTAGATTGTGCCAAGTTAATAATTTATGTTCAAACAGATCTATACATTTCCGGAAGTTTAGGTCATACCATGATGAAGGGTTGTTACTTAATGTGATACCTAGATACTTAATTTCTTGTACCTCTTTAAAAGGGTGTAAGATGTGATTCTCAGGTTTATAGATCCAGAGCAATTCCGATTTCCCCCAATTAATTTTATACCCTGAAATTGAACTAAATTTTTCAATGATCTTTAATAATTGGGGTATGGCTTGTTTAGTATTACTTAGATAAAGCAGGATGTCATCTGCAAATAGTGATGTCACAAAATTCTTATCTCCTACCTTGATTCCTGTTAATTCTTTTCGTAATAATATTGCCAGAGGCTCTAAAGATAAATTAAACAATAGAGGAGAGAGGGGGCAGCCCTGGCGTGTACCTCGTTGGAGGGTGAAGCTCTCCGATATCTCCCCATTTATGATAATAGCAGATGTTGGAGTCTGATATAGCAAGCCTATAAAATCCAAGAAATTCCCTATAAGGCCAAAACCTTTAAGCGCATTAAACAAATGGTCCCACACTATACAATCAAATGCCTTCTCAGCGTCTACTGTGAGCAAGGCTAAATCGATATTGTGGTGCATCTTTTTTTTAGTTGATCTATTCCAAAAATAATCAATAACAAGCATCGCTTTTCGAAGATTTTTCACTGAGTTTCTTCCAACCATGAAACCTGCCTGGTCCGGATGTATTAATGGATCCAGGATATTCTTAAGCCTATTTGAGATAATGGCCGTTAAAAGTTTATAATCTTGGTTTAATAAAGATATAGGCCGATAAGAAGACATTATTTCTGGGTTTTTATCCTTTTTTAAGATCAGCGCCACATTCGACGCTGAGAAGAACCTCGATCTCAGTTGTTTTTTGATATAATACTCATTGAAGAGGAGCGCTAATGTAGGCAAAATTTGATCATGTAAGAGTTTATAAAACTCAGATGGGAGCGCATCTGGACCTGGCGTCTTATTGGACTTGGCCTGTTTAATTGCGTCTGAGATCTCGCGTACTGAAATAGGTTCATTCAACCGGGTTAAATCCTGGGAGTCTATTTTAGGTAGCTTTATGCCTTTCCAAAATTCTTTTTTATTCTCTAGATTAACTACTCCTTCCGAGTAGACCTGCTGAAAATATTTAACAAATTCGCTTCTTATCTCAGAGATATTGGTAATTCTTCTATCTCCAATCTTAATTGTAGCTATAAAATTCTTCTGTGACCAGCCTTTAGATAATTTTGCCAAATATTTTGCAGAATTACCGTAATGACCTCTAAATCTAGCTTTTTGCTTTTGTATTTCTAAAGCTAATCCTTGTTTCAAAAACATGTCTCTCTCTACTCGAGCAGCCTTATAATTAGTCCAGGAAATCTGGTTTGGAAAATTTAAATATTTCTTATAGGCATTTTTAACCTGATTTGCTAATTGTTCTTCCCTATTCTTTTTTTTCTTTTTCCATGTACATAAGTACGCTCCCTTTAAATGACAGGAAAGGGGTCAAAACATGAATAAAAGTATAATGAAACTTTTTTACTACAAGTAATTTAATATTTTATGTTACGATCTCAAAGTGTTTACTGTCACTTTGATGATTATTAAATTGTTTACTTGACACAGTGCAGTAACACTTATTCCAGCAAGTTACCCTTAGATCCTATGGGGCCTGCCATTGATAGCACCAGTTATACAAGTGTCAACAACAAAAAATATCCAACCGAAATACACTTGGGATACTGTAAGGTGATGCTCACCCCACTAATCACAAAAACAAAAATAAATCAATAAATAAACTAAGTATTAATAAAATAAATAACAAATGACTTGTATCTGAAATATGTATTTGTTAAATTGTATTATCAATAACCCAATGTTCTAGTGCAGTTAAATACTTATATTTTTAATTAACATTCACTTTAGACAAGTATCATTATAAATATGTCTTAAAGACCTTCCAAACAAGTATTATATTTATATTATTCATTTCTTTGATTTTATTACATTACTGTAAATTATTATAATTTGTTTATCCTACACAAATCTACAGAATATGATGGTGCTGTACAAAGACACATTGATGATGATAATAATAATACCGTTATTTTTATTTACCGCTGCAGCCTTTGATGAAGGTTCTAGTGTATATTGGTGACTCAGCTCTGTAAAATAACACCAACAGAAAAAATGGAACATAAATTGTGAAGTACTGTATTTTTAGGGTTATAGCTAGGCTGCACAATGACCTAGGATTTCAGCCAATCAAAAAATTCAGCAGCCTTTCATAGAAGTCCAATTTAAAAGGACATACAGGTACACCTCACTATACAGCTCTTCGCTAATACAGCACTTTGTGAAGCTGAAGTTCAACCTCCAAGAATTTTGAAACAGTGCTTTAATCATTGTGAGATTGCGAGAAAAGTGAATGGCACCATTTTGTTATGCACAGTTCACTCTGTTTACAGCATTACAGTGCAATCTGTCTCTCAGTGCTAAAGTCTGGCAAATTGTACTATTTTACAGGTAAAGTATTTATTGAATACTAATTGTATACTGTGCTGTGCTAGTGTTAAACTAAATGTAGCACTATTGCACCCCTAATAGATGTTATTTCAAACATGTTTCCTAGTCTTTAAACACACTGGCAAGTGAAAAGAAAGATAAAACTGCCTTGATTCCCTTTAAGGCGGTTTTCACTTTATGTCAGGGCTCCAGGAACCTAACCCACTGTATGAGCGGCGTATACCTGTATTACTCATGTGCATAGTAAGTGCTCTGTGCAAAGTTATCTTTCAGTCAATGTCCAGATTCAAGAAGAAGAAAACTAGCCAATCAGCATCAGCAGTTCTGATGTCACACTTTGCTTTAGTGTGATCTCATAAGATTTCACTGAAATCTTGCAAGATTTCATGGTAAACTTCCTTAAAGGGACACTGAACCCATTTTTTTTCTTTTGTGGTTCAGATAAAGCATGCAATTTTAAGCAACTTTCTAGTTTACTCCTATTATCAATGTTTCTTTGTTCTCTTGCTATCTTTATTTGAAAAAGAAGGCATCTAAGCTTTTTTCTTGGTTTAGAACTCTGGACAGCAGTTTTTGATTGGTGGATGAATTTATCCACCAATCAGCAAGGACAACCTAGGTTGTTCACCAAAAATGGGCCGGCGTCTAAACTTACATTCTTGCATTTCAAATAAACATACCAAGAGAATAAAGAAAATTTGATAATAGGAGTAAATTAGAAAGCTGCTTAAAATTTGAATCACAAAAGAAAAAAATTGGGTTCAGTGTCCCTTTAAACTGAGTAGGGAAATAACATGACTGTGTCTGCTCATGCCAGATGCACACTCCCTTTCAAGTCCCGGGGCTAGCATGCTGATTGGCAGCTTAAAGTGCCTTTATAAAGGGATGTAGCAACTGAGGAAATTATGCAGTAAAATATCTTATTTTTTTTACATAGAGCTATTCAGATGATATTTTCTAGTCAGCTTTTTACATCTTTGCTGTATCACTTTTAAGTGCTTCAACATTTAGGTATCATCTCCCTTTAAGCCCCACCCAAACCAAAACAAGGCTTCACCCTAACTAGGGATGGGCGAATGTGTAAATTTCCGAATTCGAATGTTAGAACGAATGTTATTACCAAAATTCGAATTACAAATCCGAATGTTGATACTAACGAATATTCTTAAAAATTCTATAATCGTATGCTATTTACAGTTTTCGAATGTCACTTTCAAATTTGAATGTTTATAATTAGATCGAATGTTTAGATTCAAAATTTCGAATTTAACATTCTATTTAACAAATACTATTCAGAAGTTAAATAGTTCATGTGGTAGGGTATCTAGTAAAATTGATGCATAATAGATACAAATATATCAATTTGAATGTTTTTATTTCGATCGAATATTGCATAATTTGAATATTACATTTAAAGAAAGCAGAAATACTATAACAAACATAAAAATTCCAATTTTTCTAATTCAAATATTGCATAATTCGAATATTACATTTAAATAAATCATTATAGAAATACTATTACAAATATACAAATTCAAATGTTTCGAATTCAAATATTGCATAATTTGAATATTACATTTAAAGAAAGCATAAGAAATACTATTACAAATATATAAATTCAAATTTTTCGAAACAAATATTTTCGAATGTAATCGTAAAATTTGAAACCGAACATTTGAAAATCGAATGTTAGAATTTTATGTAAACATTCGAAATTCGATTTGAACGAATTAATGTGTTAAAATTTGTTTCATTTTTTGAATGTTGCGAAACTGCAGACTCTGCAATAAGCAGTGTATGGATTTAAACTATTCTTAGCAAACACATTTACCAGCAAAATTAAGGAATATATATATATATATATATATATATATATATATATATATATATATATATATATATAAAATAGTTATAGTCTTAAAGGGACATTATACACTCATTTTTTCTTTGCATGAATGTTTTGTAGATTATCTATTTATATAGCCCATAAGGTTTTTTGTTTTTTTTTGTTTGTTTTTAAATGGATAGTTTTGCTTATTTTAAAATAGCATTGCTCTGATTTTCAGACTCCTAACCAAACCCCAAAGTTTTAGGAGAATACCGACGTATACCTACTCCAGCTTGCTTCTGTTTGTGTAAAGGGTCTTTTCATATGCAAAGGAAGGGGGAGGGGGAGTGTCTTATTTCCCACTTGCAGTGGGTGTTCCAGTAACCTTTTAAAAAGAGCTAAACTGGAATCTTCTAAGTACGTCTTTATACCATTTTATACTGGATTTTTATATTAGTATCTGTGCATATTATTCTTTATAGTAGTGTCTATTACATGCAGTTATATGAAAATTGGTGTATATGGTCCCTTTAATAAACAAACAAAAATATCTAAAACATGTGAGTCTAAATACAACTGTTCACCTATGTATATAAGGGCTAAAGCAAATAGTTAAATGCTAAAGCACACTTTTTCTGTGTGGTAATCTATCTCTGTCATTGTAGTTGTACTTTTACACACATTGGGCTCCATATACGAAGCAGTGTAAGCTTGTCCGCACGCCATTTAATACACGTATTCCATTATGACAACATTTACCCCCCTGATTCACTATTGTTATTATTGAATAATTAAAATCCTATGATTTGCTAGACTGAATGAATACAATGAATCAAGTAAGATCATTTTGTCAGCATAGATAACTAATCTAAAGAACTGAAGATAGTCTATATAATAGATGTGGGCCTATTCATTTTTATATTTGTCTATTTATTTATTTTGATTTCTTTTTTTTTTTTTTTTTTTTTTGAATATTTTATTGAAATATCATTCGAGGGTACAGAAAGAAGGAAAAACAAAGGGGAATCAGTTGTAATCACAATAGTTATACAATAATCGAGGGGGAAAAAAAAAAAAAAAAAAAATTTAATTCAGCATCTACATCTTAGCGGGCAACATAATGTCTACAAAAGAGCCCTTAGGCAAAAGGACAATCAACATTTGTAAGTACAAAGTCCTCAATAGAGACAAGAAAAAAAACAAAAAAGGAAACAAAAAATTTACGGACCAAAAAAAAACAAGAAACACACAAAGAAATAAGACAAGAACAGTCTTGCCATACCCTAAGACCTCCTAAATTGAGAAATCAGCCAGAACCCAGGATATCAGGGGGGTCTGAGGGAGGGGGAAAAAAAAAAAAAAAAAAAGCAAAAGACCACAGCTACAGAGTTTATACTTTCCAGCTAGTTGGGAGTAATCCAAGTTCCAAATGCTGGATAAACCAGTTAGAATTCCTTAATGGGGCAATTAACTGTAGTTGTGCGTCTAGAGGTAGAGAGATAATTACATTCTCCCACTTAACAAAAAATCTTTGAATTGACTTATCACTAAAGTCTCTTAAATTAAATTGTTCCATCGTAATCTGGTTGTGCATTTTGTTTATAAACTCCTTGAATTTAGGTTCCCGGGAGGACTTCCAATTCCGGAGAATGACATTACGTCCCACTAAGATTGTTGTATTTATAAGTCTGAAATTCAGACAAGATTCCTCATACTTTAACATGAAAAAAATATATTTCGGTTCTAGCGTAAAATTACACGCCTCTATTTTATTCAGCCAATAACAGACTTTGCTCCAAAACTGCCTTGCTTTGGGGCAACTCCAGAAGCAGTGCATTTCATCTGCTTCCCTGGCATTACATTTAGGGCAAGTAACTTCCTTTTTATACCATTTTGACATTTTATCTGGTGTGATGTATAGTAGATTAACTAACTTAAAATGAGATTCTCTCCAATCAATAAAGACTTGTGTTTGATCAACTAATTGGAAACTTTGAAGAATATGTTCTTTAGTAATTTTTAAGGATTTATCCCATTTCCTCTCTAACTCCTTTATGTGCATCAGTCCATGATGTTTAATAAGCATATTGTAGGGGATTGAGATAGAAACTTTCCCAGCATGGTATAGTCTAATCACATCTTCTAGGTCCCCCAATAGGGGGTTAGAGTCATCTTCTGCACGTAAACTTGTGATCCAGTGCTGTACCTGAAGATACGCAAAGAAAGAAGTTTTTGCTATGTTGAAACTAGTTCTTAAGTCTACAAAAGTCTTAATTATTAACGACTCATTTACGCAGATGTCTTCTACATTTTGAAGGCCATTCCTGGCCCAAGTAGAAAAGACTTTATAAGTAATCCCCGGAGGAAAGGCCGGATTACCTACTAAAGGGAGGAATTTGGATCTGCGAAAATTGATATGCATTTCAGAACAAAGTTTCTGCCAAGCCAAAATTATAAATTTAAAAGTATACAAATGTGACACATTGTCTGGTAAACACGCAGCTGGGATATGTATCAATGCTTTGAGTGAGAATGGTGCTACTATCTGTGATTCTAATTCCAAAAAGGAAACATATTCTTTTTCTGTTATCCAATCTAGTACGAATTTGGTAAGTGCAACATAATTATAGAACTGAAGATTGGGCAGCGCCAAGCCACCGTGTTCTTTTAAGAAAGATAATTTGAACAATGATATCCTGGCTTTCTTCCCATGCCATATAAATCTAATGAATAACTTTTGTACAAATTTTAAATCCTTTTTCTTGATTAAAAGAGGAAGATTCTGCAGTAGGTACAGTAATTTCGGGAATAGAATTGTTTTAATTAGCATTACACGGGCAGATAGAGAAATGGGTAGATTGTGCCAAGTTAATAATTTATGTTCAAACAGATCTATACATTTCCGGAAGTTTAGGTCATACCATGATGAAGGGTTGTTACTTAATGTGATACCTAGATACTTAATTTCTTGTACCTCTTTAAAAGGGTGTAAGATGTGATTCTCAGGTTTATAGATCCAGAGCAATTCCGATTTCCCCCAATTAATTTTATACCCTGAAATTGAACTAAATTTTTCAATGATCTTTAATAATTGGGGTATGGCTTGTTTAGTATTACTTAGATAAAGCAGGATGTCATCTGCAAATAGTGATGTCACAAAATTCTTATCTCCTACCTTGATTCCTGTTAATTCTTTTCGTAATAATATTGCCAGAGGCTCTAAAGATAAATTAAACAATAGAGGAGAGAGGGGGCAGCCCTGGCGTGTACCTCGTTGGAGGGTGAAGCTCTCCGATATCTCCCCATTTATGATAATAGCAGATGTTGGAGTCTGATATAGCAAGCCTATAAAATCCAAGAAATTCCCTATAAGGCCAAAACCTTTAAGCGCATTAAACAAATGGTCCCACACTATACAATCAAATGCCTTCTCAGCGTCTACTGTGAGCAAGGCTAAATCGATATTGTGGTGCATCTTTTTTTTAGTTGATCTATTCCAAAAATAATCAATAACAAGCATCGCTTTTCGAAGATTTTTCACTGAGTTTCTTCCAACCATGAAACCTGCCTGGTCCGGATGTATTAATGGATCCAGGATATTCTTAAGCCTATTTGAGATAATGGCCGTTAAAAGTTTATAATCTTGGTTTAATAAAGATATAGGCCGATAAGAAGACATTATTTCTGGGTTTTTATCCTTTTTTAAGATCAGCGCCACATTCGACGCTGAGAAGAACCTCGATCTCAGTTGTTTTTTGATATAATACTCATTGAAGAGGAGCGCTAATGTAGGCAAAATTTGATCATGTAAGAGTTTATAAAACTCAGATGGGAGCGCATCTGGACCTGGCGTCTTATTGGACTTGGCCTGTTTAATTGCGTCTGAGATCTCGCGTACTGAAATAGGTTCATTCAACCGGGTTAAATCCTGGGAGTCTATTTTAGGTAGCTTTATGCCTTTCCAAAATTCTTTTTTATTCTCTAGATTAACTACTCCTTCCGAGTAGACCTGCTGAAAATATTTAACAAATTCGCTTCTTATCTCAGAGATATTGGTAATTCTTCTATCTCCAATCTTAATTGTAGCTATAAAATTCTTCTGTGACCAGCCTTTAGATAATTTTGCCAAATATTTTGCAGAATTACCGTAATGACCTCTAAATCTAGCTTTTTGCTTTTGTATTTCTAAAGCTAATCCTTGTTTCAAAAACATGTCTCTCTCTACTCGAGCAGCCTTATAATTAGTCCAGGAAATCTGGTTTGGAAAATTTAAATATTTCTTATAGGCATTTTTAACCTGATTTGCTAATTGTTCTTCCCTATTCTTTTTTTTCTTTTTCCATGTACATAAGTACGCTCCCTTTAAATGACAGGAAAGGGGTCAAAACATGAATAAAAGTATAATGAAACTTTTTTACTACAAGTAATTTAATATTTTATGTTACGATCTCAAAGTGTTTACTGTCACTTTGATGATTATTAAATTGTTTACTTGACACAGTGCAGTAACACTTATTCCAGCAAGTTACCCTTAGATCCTATGGGGCCTGCCATTGATAGCACCAGTTATACAAGTGTCAACAACAAAAAATATCCAACCGAAATACACTTGGGATACTGTAAGGTGATGCTCACCCCACTAATCACAAAAACAAAAATAAATCAATAAATAAACTAAGTATTAATAAAATAAATAACAAATGACTTGTATCTGAAATATGTATTTGTTAAATTGTATTATCAATAACCCAATGTTCTAGTGCAGTTAAATACTTATATTTTTAATTAACATTCACTTTAGACAAGTATCATTATAAATATGTCTTAAAGACCTTCCAAACAAGTATTATATTTATATTATTCATTTCTTTGATTTTATTACATTACTGTAAATTATTATAATTTGTTTATCCTACACAAATCTACAGAATATGATGGTGCTGTACAAAGACACATTGATGATGATAATAATAATACCGTTATTTTTATTTACCGCTGCAGCCTTTGATGAAGGTTCTAGTGTATATTGGTGACTCAGCTCTGTAAAATAACACCAACAGAAAAAATGGAACATAAATTGTGAAGTACTGTATTTTTAGGGTTATAGCTAGGCTGCACAATGACCTAGGATTTCAGCCAATCAAAAAATTCAGCAGCCTTTCATAGAAGTCCAATTTAAAAGGACATACAGGTACACCTCACTATACAGCTCTTCGCTAATACAGCACTTTGTGAAGCTGAAGTTCAACCTCCAAGAATTTTGAAACAGTGCTTTAATCATTGTGAGATTGCGAGAAAAGTGAATGGCACCATTTTGTTATGCACAGTTCACTCTGTTTACAGCATTACAGTGCAATCTGTCTCTCAGTGCTAAAGTCTGGCAAATTGTACTATTTTACAGGTAAAGTATTTATTGAATACTAATTGTATACTGTGCTGTGCTAGTGTTAAACTAAATGTAGCACTATTGCACCCCTAATAGATGTTATTTCAAACATGTTTCCTAGTCTTTAAACACACTGGCAAGTGAAAAGAAAGATAAAACTGCCTTGATTCCCTTTAAGGCGGTTTTCACTTTATGTCAGGGCTCCAGGAACCTAACCCACTGTATGAGCGGCGTATACCTGTATTACTCATGTGCATAGTAAGTGCTCTGTGCAAAGTTATCTTTCAGTCAATGTCCAGATTCAAGAAGAAGAAAACTAGCCAATCAGCATCAGCAGTTCTGATGTCACACTTTGCTTTAGTGTGATCTCATAAGATTTCACTGAAATCTTGCAAGATTTCATGGTAAACTTCCTTAAAGGGACACTGAACCCATTTTTTTTCTTTTGTGGTTCAGATAAAGCATGCAATTTTAAGCAACTTTCTAGTTTACTCCTATTATCAATGTTTCTTTGTTCTCTTGCTATCTTTATTTGAAAAAGAAGGCATCTAAGCTTTTTTCTTGGTTTAGAACTCTGGACAGCAGTTTTTGATTGGTGGATGAATTTATCCACCAATCAGCAAGGACAACCTAGGTTGTTCACCAAAAATGGGCCGGCGTCTAAACTTACATTCTTGCATTTCAAATAAACATACCAAGAGAATAAAGAAAATTTGATAATAGGAGTAAATTAGAAAGCTGCTTAAAATTTGAATCACAAAAGAAAAAAATTGGGTTCAGTGTCCCTTTAAACTGAGTAGGGAAATAACATGACTGTGTCTGCTCATGCCAGATGCACACTCCCTTTCAAGTCCCGGGGCTAGCATGCTGATTGGCAGCTTAAAGTGCCTTTATAAAGGGATGTAGCAACTGAGGAAATTATGCAGTAAAATATCTTATTTTTTTTACATAGAGCTATTCAGATGATATTTTCTAGTCAGCTTTTTACATCTTTGCTGTATCACTTTTAAGTGCTTCAACATTTAGGTATCATCTCCCTTTAAGCCCCACCCAAACCAAAACAAGGCTTCACCCTAACTAGGGATGGGCGAATGTGTAAATTTCCGAATTCGAATGTTAGAACGAATGTTATTACCAAAATTCGAATTACAAATCCGAATGTTGATACTAACGAATATTCTTAAAAATTCTATAATCGTATGCTATTTACAGTTTTCGAATGTCACTTTCAAATTTGAATGTTTATAATTAGATCGAATGTTTAGATTCAAAATTTCGAATTTAACATTCTATTTAACAAATACTATTCAGAAGTTAAATAGTTCATGTGGTAGGGTATCTAGTAAAATTGATGCATAATAGATACAAATATATCAATTTGAATGTTTTTATTTCGATCGAATATTGCATAATTTGAATATTACATTTAAAGAAAGCAGAAATACTATTACAAACATAAAAATTCCAATTTTTCTAATTCAAATATTGCATAATTCGAATATTACATTTAAATAAATCATTATAGAAATACTATTACAAATATACAAATTCAAATGTTTCGAATTCAAATATTGCATAATTTGAATATTACATTTAAAGAAAGCATAAGAAATACTATTACAAATATATAAATTCAAATTTTTCGAAACAAATATTTTCGAATGTAATCGTAAAATTTGAAACCGAACATTTGAAAATCGAATGTTAGAATTTTATGTAAACATTCGAAATTCGATTTGAACGAATTAATGTGTTAAAATTTGTTTCATTTTTTGAATGTTGCGAAACTGCAGACTCTGCAATAAGCAGTGTATGGATTTAAACTATTCTTAGCAAACACATTTACCAGCAAAATTAAGGAATATATATATATATATATATATATATATATATATATATAAAATAGTTATAGTCTTAAAGGGACATTATACACTCATTTTTTCTTTGCATGAATGTTTTGTAGATTATCTATTTATATAGCCCATAAGGTTTTTTGTTTTTTTTTGTTTGTTTTTAAATGGATAGTTTTGCTTATTTTAAAATAGCATTGCTCTGATTTTCAGACTCCTAACCAAACCCCAAAGTTTTAGGAGAATACCGACGTATACCTACTCCAGCTTGCTTCTGTTTGTGTAAAGGGTCTTTTCATATGCAAAGGAAGGGGGAGGGGGAGTGTCTTATTTCCCACTTGCAGTGGGTGTTCCAGTAACCTTTTAAAAAGAGCTAAACTGGAATCTTCTAAGTACGTCTTTATACCGTTTTATACTGGATTTTTATATTAGTATCTGTGCATATTATTCTTTATAGTAGTGTCTATTACATGCAGTTATATGAAAATTGGTGTATATGGTCCCTTTAATAAACAAACAAAAATATCTAAAACATGTGAGTCTAAATACAACTGTTCACCTATGTATATAAGGGCTAAAGCAAATAGTTAAATGCTAAAGCACACTTTTTCTGTGTGGTAATCTATCTCTGTCATTGTAGTTGTACCTTTTACACACATTGGGCTCCATATACGAAGCAGTGTAAGCTTGTCCGCACGCCATTTAATACACGTATTCCATTATGACAACATTTACCCCCCTGATTCACTATTGTTATTATTGAATAATTAAAATCCTATGATTTGCTAGACTGAATGAATACAATGAATCAAGTAAGATCATTTTGTCAGCATTTATAACTAATCTAAAGAACTGAAGATAGTCTATATAATAGATGTGGGCCTATTCATTTTTATATTTGTCTATTTATTTATTTTGATTTCTTTTTTTTTTTTTTTTTTTTTTTTTTGAATATTTTATTGAAATATCATTCGAGGGTACAGAAAGAAGGAAAAACAAAGGGGAATCAGTTGTAATCACAATAGTTATACAATAATCGAGGGGGAAAAAAAAAAAAAAAAAAAAAAATTAATTCAGCATCTACATCTTAGCGGGCAACATAATGTCTACAAAAGAGCCCTTAGGCAAAAGGACAATCAACATTTGTAAGTACAAAGTCCTCAATAGAGACAAGAAAAAAAACAAAAAAGGAAACAAAAAATTTACGGACCAAAAAAAAACAAGAAACACACAAAGAAATAAGTCTGAGGGAGGGGGAAAAAAAAAAAAAGCAAAAGACCACAGCTACAGAGTTTATACTTTCCAGCTAGTTGGGAGTAATCCAAGTTCCAAATGCTGGATAAACCAGTTAGAATTCCTTAATGGGGCAATTAACTGTAGTTGTGCGTCTAGAGGTAGAGAGATAATTACATTCTCCCACTTAACAAAAAATCTTTGAATTGACTTATCACTAAAGTCTCTTAAATTAAATTGTTCCATCGTAATCTGGTTGTGCATTTTGTTTATAAACTCCTTGAATTTAGGTTCCCGGGAGGACTTCCAATTCCGGAGAATGACATTACGTCCCACTAAGATTGTTGTATTTATAAGTCTGAAATTCAGACAAGATTCCTCATACTTTAACATGAAAAAAATATATTTCGGTTCTAGCGTAAAATTACACGCCTCTATTTTATTCAGCCAATAACAGACTTTGCTCCAAAACTGCCTTGCTTTGGGGCAACTCCAGAAGCAGTGCATTTCATCTGCTTCCCTGGCATTACATTTAGGGCAAGTAACTTCCTTTTTATACCATTTTGACATTTTATCTGGTGTGATGTATAGTAGATTAACTAACTTAAAATGAGATTCTCTCCAATCAATAAAGACTTGTGTTTGATCAACTAATTGGAAACTTTGAAGAATATGTTCTTTAGTAATTTTTAAGGATTTATCCCATTTCCTCTCTAACTCCTCTATGTGCATCAGTCCATGATGTTTAATAAGCATATTGTAGGGGATTGAGATAGAAACTTTCCCAGCATGGTATAGTCTAATCACATCTTCTAGGTCCCCCAATAGGGGGTTAGAGTCATCTTCTGCACGTAAACTTGTGATCCAGTGCTGTACCTGAAGATACGCAAAGAAAGAAGTTTTTGCTATGTTGAAACTAGTTCTTAAGTCTACAAAAGTCTTAATTATTAACGACTCATTTACGCAGATGTCTTCTACATTTTGAAGGCCATTCCTGGCCCAAGTAGAAAAGACTTTATAAGTAATCCCCGGAGGAAAGGCCGGATTACCTACTAAAGGGAAATCTGCGAAAATTGATATGCATTTCAGAACAAAGTTTCTGCCAAGCCAAAATTATAAATTTAAAAGTATACAAATGTGACACATTGTCTGGTAAACACGCAGCTGGGATATGTATCAATGCTTTGAGTGAGAATGGTGCTACTATCTGTGATTCTAATTCCAAAAAGGAAACATATTCTTTTTCTGTTATCCAATCTAGTACGAATTTGGTAAGTGCAACATAATTATAGAACTGAAGATTGGGTAGCGCCAAGCCACCGTGTTCTTTTAAGAAAGATAATTTGAACAATGATATCCTGGCTTTCTTCCTATGCCATATAAATCTAATGAATAACTTTTGTACAAATTTTAAATCCTTTTTCTTGATTAAAAGAGGAAGATTCTGCAGTAGGTACAGTAATTTCGGGAATAGAATTGTTTTAATTAGCATTACACGGGCAGATAGAGAAATGGGTAGATTGTGCCAAGTTAATAATTTATGTTCAAACAGATCTATACATTTCCGGAAGTTTAGGTCATACCATGATGAAGGGTTGTTACTTAATGTGATACCTAGATACTTAATTTCTTGTACCTCTTTAAAAGGGTGTAAGATGTGATTCTCAGGTTTATAGATCCAGAGCAATTCCGATTTCCCCCAATTAATTTTATACCCTGAAATTGAACTAAATTTTTCAATGATCTTTAATAATTGGGGTATGGCTTGTTTAGTATTACTTAGATAAAGCAGGATGTCATCTGCAAATAGTGATGTCACAAAATTCTTATCTCCTACCTTGATTCCTGTTAATTCTTTTCGTAATAATATTGCCAGAGGCTCTAAAGATAAATTAAACAATAGAGGAGAGAGGGGGCAGCCCTGGCGTGTACCTCGTTGGAGGGTGAAGCTCTCCGATATCTCCCCATTTATGATAATAGCAGATGTTGGAGTCTGATATAGCAAGCCTATAAAATCCAAGAAATTCCCTATAAGGCCAAAACCTTTAAGCGCATTAAACAAATGGTCCCACACTATACAATCAAATGCCTTCTCAGCGTCTACTGTGAGCAAGGCTAAATCGATATTGTGGTGCATCTTTTTTTTAGTTGATCTATTCCAAAAATAATCAATAACAAGCATCGCTTTTCGAAGATTTTTCACTGAGTTTCTTCCAACCATGAAACCTGCCTGGTCCGGATGTATTAATGGATCCAGGATATTCTTAAGCCTATTTGAGATAATGGCCGTTAAAAGTTTATAATCTTGGTTTAATAAAGATATAGGCCGATAAGAAGACATTATTTCTGGGTTTTTATCCTTTTTTAAGATCAGCGCCACATTCGACGCTGAGAAGAACCTCGATCTCAGTTGTTTTTTGATATAATACTCATTGAAGAGGAGCGCTAATGTAGGCAAAATTTGATCGTGTAAGAGTTTATAAAACTCAGATGGGAGCGCATCTGGACCTGGCGTCTTATTGGACTTGGCCTGTTTAATTGCGTCTGAGATCTCGCGTACTGAAATAGGTTCATTCAACCGGGTTAAATCCTGGGAGTCTATTTTAGGTAGCTTTATGCCTTTCCAAAATTCTTTTTTATTCTCTAGATTAACTACTCCTTCCGAGTAGACCTGCTGAAAATATTTAACAAATTCGCTTCTTATCTCAGAGATATTGGTAATTCTATCTCCAATCTTAATTGTAGCTATAAAATTCTTCTGTGACCAGCCTTTAGATAATTTTGCCAAATATTTTGCAGAATTACCGTAATGACCTCTAAATCTAGCTTTTTGCTTTTGTATTTCTAAAGCTAATCCTTGTTTCAAAAACATGTCTCTCTCTACTCGAGCAGCCTTATAATTAGTCCAGGAAATCTGGTTTGGAAAATTTAAATATTTCTTATAGGCATTTTTAACCTGATTTGCTAATTGTTCTTCCCTATTCTTTTTTTTCTTTTTCCATGTACATAAGTACGCTTTGATCTTACCCCTCAAAACCGCTTTAGCTGTTTCCCATATAATTTCTGGTTTATCACTGTATGTAGCATTAATTTGATAAAATTCCTTCCAGCTAGCTTGTAACCAGTTTTTAAATTTAGAGTTATTGGATAAATATTGAGGGAAAAAAAAACGTGAATTATATGCACCTGGTGAGCGCAGTGCATTAATTTCCAATATGATGATTGCATGATCGGAAATGACAATCTCACCTATATCTGTTTTAATCTCCAAACCAAACATGTTGTTAGATATTAAAAAACAGTCTATTCTCGAGAAAGATTTGAATGACTTCGACTCACAGGTATACTCTTTACTGTCAGGGTGTTGCAGTCTCCATACATCTTTAAGAGCAAGTTTATAACTAAAGTTCTGTAAAACCTTTGCTTCCCGATTATGTCTAGACCTTTGTGTGTGGTTTGACCTATCTAAACTGGGGGAGAATGTCATATTAAGATCTCCAGCCAATATAATATTCTTCCCTAGATGGGGGAATAATTGTAAACTCAGTTTCTCCCAGAATCCTTTATCCAAGGAGTTTGGACCATATACATTGCACAAAACAAAATAGCATTTGTTGATCATAATCTCCAGAATCTGAAATCTTCCTTCTGTGTCTAATACCTGGGATACAATCTGGTAAGGAAGTTGTTTATTGAACAATATGGCCACACCTCTTTTCCTTTTTTCATACATTGTTGCGGATACCTCCCCCACCCATTTAGTTTTCAACTTAAGTAATTCATGGGATTTTAGGTGGGTCTCTTGGATAAACGCAATATCGGGTCTATATTTACCCAATTCCTTAATAATGAGTTTCCTTTTAATTGGGGAGGTTATACCTCCGACATTCCACGAGATTACTCTGAGTTTATCCGCCATTTATATCGTAAAAAAATAAGAAAAACCATCACACTATAACTTTTCTGATCCATTAAAAACAAAAACCTGTCAGGCAAAGCGCATAAAACCAATGTAGGCATATATCGAAAAAAAACACTATCTCTCCCCCCCTTCCCTGGGGTCGGCTGATTCTCAAGTGTAATCCTAACATCACAGCAATATTGACCAAACATTTCTATCTTACTTAAAGATTCACTATGAAATTTGTACATTTTACAAATATCTAGTACAAAATTCCTGAGCCTCTGTTTGATTGTTTAATGTTATTGAAGAACCTTCTTTTTCAAAAATAATTTTGGCAGGGTATATTAATCTTGCATTAAAATTAGCCTTAATCAACCTTGAGCAAAATGGGGACATCTCCCTCCTTTTAGCAAGGGTCTCCACAGAAAAGTCTTGGAATATTAATATTTTGTGTTGGGCAATCATTAAACCATTATTTTTGCGGTAATGCCTAAGAATATTTATTTTATCCTGGAAATCCAAGCATTTTATAAGTACTGGTCTCGGTCTAGCAGTACCTTCCTGATTATTCCTAATTGGGCCGACTCTATGCGCCCTCTCTATCCGCACTGGAAGATCTTCTGCCTTAAGCCCTAGTATTTGCGGCAGCTTAGAGGAGGCAAAGGACAGCAGGTCCTGATATTCTAGTGTTTCAGGTAGGCCCACTATTCTCAGATTGTTACGGCGGGCCCTGTCCTCTAACTCCTCCAGTCTGGAATGCAATAAATTGATCTGTTTATTCTGTGATGCACTGGACTGTTCTTGTACCGTAATACGGTCCTCAATATCTGAAACCCTAGTTTCAACCTCTGCCATTCTCGTAGCAAATTGCTTGACCTCTCCTGAGAGACTTGCAATGTCCTGTTTGATTAATTCAAACTGAGGCATGAATAATTCAGCAATCTTTTGGAGTAACTTCGTATTATCTATGGGGGTTAATGCAGGGTCGTTTGTGACTTCTATGCTAGTGTCAACCTGTTTAGCCTTTCTCTCCTTGTGTTTAGGCGCCATTATAGGCGAATTGTTCTTAGAGTGAAGGACAAATTTTTCCATGTGGAACAAAGCTCAACCTGTTCCGTGTGATAATTTGTGGAATACGCCCGTGTAAATTGGTAGTGTAGAGTATCTAAATCAGATGTGCAAAAAAAAAAAAAAAAATGTTTTTCTTTTTTTTTTTAATCAAGAAAAATCAGTGCGTAGAAAAGGAAATCAAGAAGTATCAAACCCGTATGTTCTTATATCGTGCGGGTCAAAGACAGACCACTCGCACCTAAAGAATTTCTATAAAGAAAGTGAATTGCTATTTAAAAAGTGTGAGTGAATCACAAAACTCATAAACCCAACCGTGTGACTTGTGCAAACTCGTGAGAGAAAAAGGAAAAGAAAGAGTAGAACCCAAACAAGGAACTCACCCAAAAAGTGAAAATAGGAGAGAAGCAAGGCCACAAAGGTCCAGAGGTCGCTCAGCTATATAGATCTGATTATTCTCAGGAGTCCCTTCTAGGGTATCAATTCCAAGTTATTTCACCGCTAATTTTACCTAACAATATTTAGCACTATCATTTAAAGAACCTTATCCTAATATTAAACACTTTTGACTAAGTTATCACTCTTGTTCTTTGATCTTATTCCCAGTAGTAACAACAACAGTATATATAGCACATTAGAATACATACATCTCAATTTCTACTTTATATTTTGTTAAGGTACTTATTTTTGTTTTTTTCCCCAAAAATCAGTATAGCATGGTAAAAAGTTGTAATAGCATCACAGTAGTCCAAGCAGTTCCACCCTTTTCTTACTGAAAAAATAGAAAAACTCCTTATTCTTGACCCCCAATAGTAGTCAACAAATTACTTCTTTACTTAGACGTTCATCAAACCTGTTTCTCCATATGGGGTGCTTAGACATACAAAGTCCATCATTATCCTTTTACTCAAGAAGGGAAAGAAAAGGGAGCCACCAATTACTTGTTTTACTTTTCCAATCCCTTAGAGAGGAACTTTGATTAACACCGCAGGGCAATAATTGTAATCCATTCAGAGCTGTTTCCTAAACTTTAACTTCAATAGTACCAGTTAGGGCCGAAATGTCTTTTGCCTTTTTGCAGGAAATTTGGAGGGACTTCAATAGGGACGGTCCCAAAAGCCTTTAAGATAGAAAAATGGCAGTCTATGGCCCTTGTAACCAACAGCACCTTTAATCAAGGATAAAATCTTCAAATGCTAATTTGGCTATTACACTCCTCATGTATTGCTCAAATTCTTTTTTGTTTGGTAATCTGCAAACAGCATGTATTTTGAAGCAGAAAAAAAAAGTCACACAGTTTTATCCATTCACTTGCTTTCGTACTGCCCAAAGACAATAATCACAGCTTAGATTACTCACCAGCTCCGTGTGTGTGGGCAGCACCAGCAACCTCTTACTTTTGCATGTGTAATCCTCTAGCTGTATGGTAGATACTCCGGAACTCCGGTGTACAGTAATCTGGGACCAGGCCAGCAACTATGATACACCGCGCCTCCAATAAGGCGATCACCACTTTATGAGACCTTTAGGTGGCCACATTCCTGTGCTCAGAATTTCTCTTTTGTTTTCACCACCTTAGCCTCCTGAGCAAAATCCTCTGGCAATGTTGCAGCTGCTCCGGCGCTCCGGTGTGTAGCGAACTGAGACCAGGCCAGCTAACTTGCTACACCGCGACCCAAGGAAGGCGGTCAGCACCTCATCATACCATTGGGGAGCAATATTCCCATGTTCCGACACATGGGATATTTCAACAAACCGCCGTAGCCTTCTGTACCCGCACCTCGTCCTTAGCCAGCGACGCGACCTGTTCCGGTCCGCCTTACTCAGCTGAGGTCGGATGAATTTTCAGTGCCGAAGATATGTGGCTCTGCTCTGAGCCCAGCAGCAAAAATGGAGACTTCCTTGCCTGTTGTTGGACCGCGTCGGCCCGCTGCCCGAACTGCCACTCACGGCGTGCAGCAAAGGGATCCAGGCGTCTTGGGTAGGTTTCCCGGCTCTTTCGACCTCAGAGCCCAGAGTCAGCGTACAGGTGTTTGCTGTCTCCACCCATCCGGAAGTCGTCCGTGCATATGTATTTATTTTGATTTCTAATGTGATTTCTAATATATGGTTTTGCCTTTGGACATCCCTATATTTTTAAATAGGCATATAATAAACAAAACATTTATTTTTACTACTTGCAGTGCAATACTTGAGCCATACATTTTCTATATATAAACATCACACTTATTTCTATATCAGCTCTAATATATGATTATTATAAAAAAAGAAAAAAGCTGCCATGAGTGTGTTTTGATATGGTAAACTTCAGCACAGTAGTGAGGTTTTCTCTCTCTTGGGATACGTGTACCCTTGTCTATTAGTAGATTTGCATTTCATAATTATTGAGCAGTACAGGTGGCCCTTGGTTTACAACTGTTCAATTTACACCGTTTCAGAATAACAACCTTTTTTTTCCAGTCATGTGACTGCTATTGAAAAGCATTGAGAAGCAGAGCATTTATTAAAATAGCTAGTAGGTGGAGCTGTCCGCTTGTGTTGCAGCAAAGCCAAGCAAGCTGAAATTAATCAGTTTAACCAGACCTGAGCTATCAAGCAGATTTCAAAGGAACATGATCTTCCTGTTTATAAATCAGTCCAGATTGGAATGCATAGAAAGAACTGTTTGCATAAAAATGCAAGTGAAGTCTTTGTTGTGTGATTATTTTATTAGGTTTATAATGCTGTTTAGCATGTAAAGTCTTCATTTCAAAGCTTTAAAAATAATGTATTAGGTGTTACTTATGACAATTTTGAGAGGGGCCTGGAACCTATCTTCCTCACTTCCCATTGACTTACATTATAAACTGGGTTTCAATTTACAATGGTTTCGATTTACAACCATTCCTTCTGGAACCTAACCCTGGCGTAAACTGAGGGCTACCTGTATATATATATCATTGTAATAAACATTGTCAGCAAATGTTTATGGCATATAGGGGAAAAGTCATGTGAAAATCCCTTAGTCTGCCTCTAGTATGCTTTCATGGAAAAAAGCCAAATTGAAACTTAAGATACTGAACTACAGAAGTAAATTTGATACTTAAAAAAAAAGTACACTAAATCATGCAAAATGTATTTTCACCTCCATGTATCTTTTTATTGGATATATAGAGAATGCTGGAAATATGTAGATTATGGTAAAACAACTTATACTAATAGCACCATACATTAAATTTAGAGGACAGAACCTTTCTTCTAACATAACTTCTATATTTATTAGTCATTATCATTATTTTCTAGGACTTCTATGGGAACCAAAGTGGCCATGACAAATCACAACACTTTTACATTACATACCAGAAACAGATATTTTAGAAAATACTTAAAGGGATAGGAAAGTCAATTTAAACTTGCATGGTTCAGATAGAGCATGTGATTTTAAGACACATTTAATTCACTTTATTTTTCAGTAGTGGGAGATAGCTGGTGATTGGAGCTTGCATACATTTGTCTAAATGTGTATGTTCTATCTGAATCCTGAAAGAAAAAAAAATTTGGATTTCATATCCCTTTAAGTGAATGGTTAGTAATACCTAGGAAAAGAGGTGTGTGATGATTGGAGCTTTGTTTCACAATTCCATTTTAATAAAATGAATGGGAAAATAATAACATATATTTAGAAAAAAATATATAAATTTAATAAGATAACTTGTTGGGGCGTGTTAAATAACATTCTAAGTTCATGGCAAAATACTTGTGTATATATATTTTTCTGCACATTTCATTTACTTCCTGAAAATAAGTATCTTCATTATCATAATATAACAGAGGTTATATTTTATAGTAAAGCTAATAAATCAGGCCAGGTTAAAATACCTCAGAGGTGGTGAAGAGTGTAATAAGCAGCGGTCTAAAGACTGCTGATTCTTACTTAGCGGGAAGCAAGCTTGCATATGAGAATCTTCCCCTGCAAGGGCTCTGGAGCAGCTTATGCTACTTAATACATAGAGTTCAAAGTGTGTGTTGTGTATGCAATGTTTAGGTACTGTAGTGTGTGTGTACATTGTTTATGCAGTATGCCTGTATATCCTTTAAAGGGACAGTCAAGTCCAAAATAAACTTTCATGATTCAAATAGGGCATGTAATTTTAAACAACTTTCCAATTTACTTTTATCCCCAATTGCTTTGTTCTCTTTGTATTCTTAGTTGAAAGCTAAACCTAGGTAGGCTCATATACTTATTTCTTAGACCTTGAAGGCCACCTCTAATCTAAATGCATTTTGACAGTTTTTAACCACTAGAGGGTGCTAGTTCATGTGTGTCATATAGATAACATTGAGCTTGCTCACGTGAAGTTACCTAGGAGTCAGCACTGATTGGCTAAAATGCAAGTCTGTCAAAAGAACTGAAATAAGGGGGTAGTCTGCAGAGGCTTATATACAAGTTAATCACAGAGGTAAAAAGTGTATTATTATAACTATGTTGGTGATGCAAAACTGGGGAATGGGTAATAAAGGGATTATCTATCTTTTTAAACAACAAAAATTCTGGTGTTGACTATTCCTTTAAATATGTCCTTTTTCAGATACTTGATGACTGAGCTGAGAAATAATATTCTATAATTAATGTAAACACCATAATGAGTCTGAAAATAGCAGTCAAGTAAGCAACCCACCATAACCAAGCTTTTAAATTGTCTATTAATACAAACAAGTATGCTACTGTATATTTATGAGATTTTTGGTGTAAAAGGCAAGCATCAAAAATAGTTGTCTGTGAAAGATTAACAAGATGTGACACTTATGGGCTTTCAGCTTAAAGTGTGAGAGTAATCATAAGTATTAAATTATTGATCCACAGTCTAAACATATCTCTGTTTAAATAATAAATATGTTCTGCAAAACATTAAATACTGGGGCATATAAACCTTCAGGAAAGCATCACATTTATTCACAACTTCTACATTTATTTTTAAGAGCATTTTCCTATTGTCAGACTTCCAGAAAATACATTTTCACATGGTATCAGAATGTGGTATAGCAGTAATTATAGCTGACTACAATGTCAAGGATAAAATTGAATTTCCTAAAGTAAAGGTCTGACCAGCTCAGGGAATAATGGCAGAAGAACCAATTAAAATATGAAGAAAAAGACACTGCTCATTTTAAGATATATTAGCCTAACATACGAAGGAAATGAAATGTGATGACAATTTACAGCAGTGAATGATGCAGTGGTAATATTAAACAGCAATAACGGTGATGAAAATGTTACAGCAGAAACTGGTTAAATGAATACCGAACAACTCCCTTAATATAATGGTAAATGTATTGCCTGTTGTGCTAACGAGTAATGAACCCTATAACAATGTAGACTTTACATTCGTTTTCTAATCCTCTACCTTCTGCAGATGCTCTACAAGAATTTATTAAAATAAAACTTAATAATAAGTTGTACAGCAGGCTAGCCAGAGATTAGTGTCTTTGCCAAACTATTTAAGTATCACATCATTTTAATAATGCATTTTAGATGCTAATAACATAATGAATTCAGGGTCCTTTAAAACCTTATGATGATTTTGAAAGAATTAAAGACTGAATTTAATTTCCCCCATGATGATTTTAGAATTTAAATGATAACACAGAATATTCAGTTTAACTATTATAACAGTTTTGGAATTTAGAGTGATCTGAGAGAGAAAACAAGCTTCTATGATGATTTTGAAAGAGTCTTCTCAAATCATAAATTTAATTTTGTTTTGCCTTTCGGTGAAATTATTTTAGAAGTTTAGCTTATACATATTTTTAGGGTCTGGTCCTGAAAATGACAAACAGACAGACAGAAAATGAGAAACCATTCAGTGTTAAAGGTGGCCTAATATGAACTTGAATATATGTACAGAGACCCTAGATTTTTTTCAAAGGTCATAAAATACCTTTAAAATCAGGCATAGAGAAAGAGAACTTCTATATACGGTATTTATTTTATATGTCTCTGCTCTTTGGTGTTCTCTGGCACCACCTACCTGCAAATGTGAGACATTACCCATTATTCACAAACTATTTAACCCAGCCCTCACTGCAGTTCCTTGCCTGTTTGTGAGATTTACTCTGGATGTGTTGCTGTTTGCTGACTTTTTGTTGTGTTTTGACTTTTCCATTAGCCCGATCCCTGGTACTGCCATGCCCACTCTGGTATCCTGACCTCTGCTTGTGACCTGGATATTCCTTTTTATTTTCAATTTTTTTCTGTCTCTGCCCACCATGGTTTCATGGTTTGCCTTATGATTTGGGGACTCCACTGCCTGACTTGCGGCCAGGAGTTAGAGATTGATAAACTGTACTAGTGGCATTACAGGAGCTGATTAATTCACCTGGGCTCTAGCTCAGATATGTTGAAACTCTAGCCTGCCAGTGTGCCCTGGAATAAAAAAAACTGCTCATTTTCACTTTCTCATTGTAACATATATTCAATTAAAGTTTTAGTGCATTGTAACACTGAAGTAGTTTGTTCTTCAATGGAATAAGTGGTTGATAACAATCGTTTAGAAAAGTTTTCTAATTATTTTCAACAGATAATCACTATAAAAGTCTATGGGGATTTTTTTAGATAAATCATTTGATCGTTATTCTAAAGAATTGTGATTGAGCCCTAATCTTGTAACCACCAATAGACATTATGGGGTCGATCCTTCAGAGAAAACTTTTTAAATTAATTATCTACAAAATTTCCCATTATTGTGGTACTTTTTTGTTGAAAATCATTAGATATGTTTTTCTAAAGGATTGTGATCAATCTCTATATTATTATTATTATTATCAGTTTCCATAATCTTGATCTGTATTATTTGTTATATCTATATTATTACTTAACATCTTTAAATACCCTTTAGCTGCAATAAATAATTTTATTATTATTATAATAATTAATATATTATAGTCATTTTCAGTTTGTTTCATCTAAACCTGAGAATGTTAAAATGTAATACATTTAAATAAAACACAAAAATGCACATTCCTTGTCACTGTTAAATAGGTTTGTCCTTTGCACCAATAGAGCGGATGGAGTTGTCCTTATCAGTCAATGAGTATTAGTAGGAAGTTCTATATAATTCTGAATTTAGAAATAAACAGCTTTTGATAAGATTTTCTTTCAGTCAAATATATTTTAAAATATTTAAATGTTGGCATTATACAGTTAAGTGCAATGTCCCTTTAATGACTTTGAGATATATATATATATATATATATATTACAAATTATTTGCCTTGACTGCATGACACTCACTGCAAATCAGCAGCTTCCCGGGTGCACTTAAAAAAATACTTATTTCTAAACACTGATGTAAGAAGGCACAAGTGAAAATACGGTGAGTGCCTTCTTACATCAGTGTTTATATATATATATAATGGCCAGAGTAAACAATTTTAATGTAAGTTACAAATGATTTCCCTTTGCGTTGACTGCACGTAGATATTTTCCAGTAAAGCAGAATGCTTTATAAGATAGGCCGAGATTGGCTTCTGTTACCATGGAGATAATGGCAAAAGGAAATCATTTTTTTGGTGGGTCAGTACCTTGTGTTTAGTTTTTGAGGAAAAAAAATAGCTTATCCCTTATAAATCACTTAGGGGGAAATAACAGTGTACCATCTGCTAAACAGGAAATATATTTTATTTGGTATAAATTATCCCACTGCAGCACTGAGACATTAAGCAAGTTTCTATTAAACTCAAAACATATGAAAATAGATAATATAATAAAGCATAATGACAGGATTATGCAACTGTATTTACTACTATCATACATATATTTATTAGTGTATGTCCTACTTACGATAACCTGACAACAGTTGATACAACATTTTGCAGTTACAAAAAACTGAATACCAATTATTTTGGATGTGTCATCCTAAGTTTAAATTATGAATTCCTGACCTGTATAAATATTTTCTGTGAATTTTTATGTTTTATAACTTACTGCATTAAGTTGTAATATGTACTCTGGCTCTTGCAGCAAAAGTCATAAATATACAGAACAATACTGTTGCTTAATTCAGTTATCCATCACTGACTAACTGAAGTTACCACAGTGAAATTTATGACTTGTAGTCTACAGCTACCTACACAGTACAAAAATATTCTTCAGTTTAATAAAATGTGTGATATCAATATTTACATTAACCTAATGCTATTACTCATTGATCTGTTGTTGATAGTTTGAGGTAAGTTTATATAAAGTGTAAAATCAATTCTAAGAATGGATTAGTACATATGGCTAGTAACTGTTATGAAATGCTTTCCTTAAAGGGACAGTCTACTTCAGAATTCAGAATTTGTATTGTTTAAAAAGATAGATAATCCCTTTATTACCCATTCCCCAGATTTGCATAACCAACACTGTTATATAAATATACATTTACCTCTGTGATTACATTGTATCTAAGCTTCTGCAGACTGCCCTCTTATCTCAGTTCTTTTGATAGACGTGCATATTAGCAAATCAGTGCTGACTCCACGGGAGTAAGCACAGTGTTATCTGTATGGTACACATGAACTAGCACTGTCTAGCTGTGAAAACTATCAAAATGCACAGAAATAATAGGCAGCCTTCAAGGGTTTAGAAACTAACATATGAGCCTACCTAGGTTAATCTTTCAACAAAGAATTCCAAAAGAACAAAGAAAATTTAATGATAAAAGTACATTGGAAAGTTGTTTAAAATTGCATGCCCCATCTGAATCATGAAAGTTTAAGTTTGCCTGGACTGTTCCTTTAAGATATGATATTCAAAATTTGGATAAAGAGAGACAACTGATTAAGATCTATTTTTAATGTTCTAATAAACTAGTTCTTAAATATGTATATTGTGCAGCAGATTTATAGATTGCATAAAGGCTAATACAAACTATTTTCTTGGGCAGAGTTAGTGTATATAGCTGTAAAGTAGAAAGGTGTGAAAGTCAAATACTGATGTCAACATTTTAAATTTGAATATGCTATTGAAATATTAAAGGGACAGTAAACAGTTTGCAATTACAAGGCATGTCTGTAATGTTACTATAGAATAAAATATCAACCAAGTCTAAACATTTTTTTAAAACAAATTTACATCTCTCCTACAAATGTTTTTCATTAGTTTAACTCCACCCACCACTTATTTCATTCAGAGGAGCCAATGAGGAGCTTGAGTCTGCAGACAAGTCTAGTGACAATAACAATGTTATTATAAAGTACATTATTTTGCAATGTATTACAGTTATGTAGTAAGGTAAGCCTTGAACATTCAGCAGTGTACATTTCAGGTTATGTGAATTAGAAAATCCGCAATTTTCAGAGCTTAATTACATAAAAATGGGGCAATATAAATAATGAAAGTATATTGCAGAGTTGTTTCACAATACATATTTTATACAGGTACAAATCCCCAAATCCAGAATTTCAAAATCCAATCGTATTCTTTTTTTTATTTTTAATATTTTTATTGAGGTCATATAATCAAGGTTACAAGTTTGAAATGCACATTGTACCCAAGTGTAGGACATTTCTGATTAAGATACATTAGATAATATAATTTTGATATACAATTTGTATGACTGCCTATTATAAAACATGCAGAGTAATCATTATGTACCTTACATTCCTAAGTAAAAGATCACTTCTCTCTTAAAAAACTTAATCAAAGAAGGAATCAACAAAACATAACAAGAATGACATATAACAGTGAAGTCTATAGGATAAACAGTACTCAAAGGAAATGTATTATATTTGTGCATTATGCACACTGCCTCTTTATTTTATCTATTTATAATCTGCGAAGGGTTTCTTGCTAAAAAAAAAAATGAGTGCCAATATGCACATACATTATAAAAAGCTCAAAAACCAAACTCACTAAAAGAAAAAAAATATATACAACAGTTATTATTAGGGTTGCACCGATACCGATACTAGTATCGGTATCGGTGCCGATACCAAGTATTTGCATGAGTACTTCTACTCGTTCAAATGCACCGATACTTAAACCGATTCCTCCAATTCCTACCCATAAGCCATCTTGTGGCATTTTTCAAACTGATGTTCCCATTTCATTTTAAGCTGGAGTGGAGACTTAACTAAAAATTGTTATGCCAATACAAATTGCTGTTATTTGTATTATTGTACATCAGAGCAGTCATTCAGACAAACCCCTGAAGTACTAGGCAGTTAATAAACTGAGATTTAATGGCCCAAAAATATCTTTCTAACCCATGCAGTAGTGTGAAAAGTGAAAGACTGTTCAGCTTAGAGTCAAACGTCCTTGTTGTTGGTAGAAGCAGACTTATAGCTGAACATGCAGAGATGCTTCTGTTCCTTAATAAGAACTTTCCACTAACTTTTGAAAAAATATTCTAATTGCTAGATTGCCTGTTATACTACTAGTTCTCCTCTTGCATAATTATGCTCAAAACATACTGTACTCTGAGGAACAACCTTAGCCAGGCTGGACTGGGAATAAAAAGCAGCCCTGGAAAAATATGAAGACCAGCCCTATTTTCTGTTGAGTCAGTAGAATGCAAATGCCCCATTTTTCTCAATATTATTTTCAGAATTAAATGATATTATATATAGTTATATAGGCACCCTACAACCCAATTGCATCCAGTAATCCCCCCTTTAAATTGTAGCTTTCCAGCCCTAGCTGCTGCAGCTGTTATTTATTGTTGTTATTATTAACATGTCATTGTAATATTTTTATTTATAAACATGTTCTGTAAACTTTGTGACAACAATCAAATAAAACTGTTTTTTTATTTCAAAATATCTCTTGAGATACAGTTCATAATTATAAAGAAGTGATCTTAAATCATTACTCTGTAATGTGCTAGGTAAACTGTCATGACATAAAGTATCGGTAATTGGTATCGGTGAGTATTTGAAAAGTATCGGTAGTTGTACTCGATCTTAAAAAAAATGGTATCGGTGCAACCCAATTTATTATGGAAAGTAAAGTCCTCCAGTGGAGTATGTGGTCACTTTTGGACCTTCAGTAGCAATAAGTCATAAGAGAGGGGGTGACCTAGTAGCCACTTTTGGACCAGTGGTAGCAAATAAAATATGCTTACTGAGATTGTAATATGCACCTATTTCACTTGTAAAAACAAAATGTATTCTTACCTGATAATTTTTTTTTTTTTCCTGGCATGGAGAGTCCACATATCTATTTAATTACTAATGGAAATTCAACTCCTGGCCACCAGGTGGAGGCAAAGAACACCCCAGCAAAGCTTCAAGTATCCACCCATTACCCACAATCCCCAGTCATTCAGCCAAGGAATTATGGAAAGCGAAGACACAAAGAGTATAGAGGTGCCTGAGGTTAAGAAAATGACAAAAAGCCATCTTAAAATAAGGGCGGGTCGTGGACTCTCTATGCCAGGAAAGAAAATGATTTATCAGGTAAGTATAAATTATGTTTTCCTTCAAGGACAATAGCTTAATGCCAACAGAATGCATAGGCTCAAACGGAGCCTGCTGTAGAACTTAAGGAACTAGATTAAGACATCAATGAGAAGCAATTGACCTAAACACAGGCCTGATTCTAACCAAAGACTGGACAAAAGTTTGAACATCTGGCAAAATTGCCAGATGCTTTTGCAAAATAATCGACAGGGCCAAAATCTGACCCTTTAGGGTACTGAATGATAAAGCCTTCTCCAGGCCCTCCTGAAGAAAGGACAGAATACTTGGAATTCTCACCTGACTCTAAGAAAAACTCCTAGATCTGCACCAAAGAAAGTATTTATGCCATACCTAATAATAAATCTTGCGAGTAACAGGCTTACAAGCCTGAATCATATTCTCAATAACCTTCACAGAAAAACCTTGCCTGGAAAAGACTAAGCGTTCAATCTCTAAGCAGTCAGCTTCAGAGAGACTAAGTTTGAATGAAGGAAGGGACCCTGAAGCAGAAGATCCCTCCTCAGAGGCAATTTACACAGGGGAAATGACGATATCTTCGCTAGGTCCACAAACCAAGTTCTGCGAGGCCACACTGGAGATATTTGAATCACTGAAGCCTGCTTCTGTTTGATACGAGCTATCACCCGAGGAAGGAGGGCACCCGGAGGAAACAGATAAATTAGGCCAAAATCCCATGTCACTACTAGAGCTGTTAGAGGATTTCTTGATCCTGCTCCATATCTTGGAAGCTTGGCTTTTAGACAAGATGCAATCAGATCCAACTATGGAACTCCCCATTTGATCATTAAAATTAGAAAACTTATGGATGTAGAACACATTCCCCTGGATGAAACATCTGCCTGCTTAGATAATCTGCTTCCTAGTTGTCCACCCCTGGGGTATGAATGGCAGAGATATGACAATTATGAGACTCTGTCCACTGAAGAATGTAAGTCACCTCCTTCATAGCTAACAAGCTCTGAGTTCCTCCTTGGTGGTTGATAGACACCACAGAAGTGATGTTGTCCGGTTGAAATGTGATAAACTGGACTAAACTCAGTTGAGACCAAGCTGTTAGAGCATTGAGAATTTTTTCTCTCAATTCTAGGATATTTAGGGGGGGGGCAGACTCTTCCTGAGTCCAAAGCCCCCAAACTGCTACACAGCCTAACAGGCTGGCATCCGTGGTCACAATCTCCCAAGAAGGTCTCAGGAAACAAGTGCCCTGAGACAATTGGTCCTTGGAGTTCCACCAAAACAGAGAAATCCTTGTCTGAGAGTCTAAAATTATCCTCTGAGAGAGATCCAAGTGGCTTCCGTTCCATTGACTGAGCATACATAATTGTAAAGGTCTCAGATGGAAGCGAGCAAATGGAATAATGTCCATGGATGCCACCATGATACCAATTACTTCCATGCATATTGCACACTGATGGATGAACAGAGGACTGCAGAGAATAACAGGCTTCCAGAAGCTTGAATTTTCTGACCTCCATCAAAAAAATCTTCATAGATACTGAGTCTATGATTGTCCCCAGAAAACATACCCTGGTATTTGGCACCAAGGAACTTTTCCCTAGATTCACCTTCCACCCATGAGAGCTGTGAATGACTAACAGATAATCTGTATGGGATCTTGCTAACTGAAAAGATGGCACTGAACCAAGATATTGTCCAGGTAAGGAGCCACCGCAATCCCTAGAGACCTGGCCAAAGCCAGAAGAGTCCCTAGAACCTTTGTAAAGATTTGAGGAGCAGTGGCAAGGCGAGGAACGAAATGTTGATCCAAAAAAGAAAACAAGAGGAACTTTAAATGTTCCCTGTGGATAGGCACATAAATATGTATGCTTTAGGTCTATGGTGGTCATACAATGACCCTCATTAACCAGAGGGAGAATAGAACGAATAGTCTCCATTTTAAATGACAGAACTTTGACAAACTTGTTGAGAGACTTGAGGCCTAAAAAGGGTCAAAAAGATCCCTCCCCTTTTTGAGAACCAAAAAAAGATTTGAATAAAATCCCTGACCCTGTTCTGCTAGAGGAACTGGGATAATTACTCCCAGAGAAGACAGATCCCTTACATAGTTTAAGAAGGCATCTCTCTTTACCTGGTTTACAGATAATCTTGATAGTAGAAATATGTCCCTGGGGGGCAAGATTGGAATCCAATCCTGTATCCCTGGAGACTACATCCACTGCCCAATGATCTGGAATGTTGCAAATACAAGCCTGCTGAAAGAAGGAAAGCCTGCCGCCTACCTGATCCAGAAGTGAATCAAGGGTGGCCCCTTCACGTCAGTGGAAGGCTTTCTGGATTGCTTACCCTTACTCCAGTGCTCACTAGCTCTCCAAGAAGTCTTGTCTTGCTCAGATTTAGAAGAGAAAGATTTCTGTTCCTTAAAGTTACAAAAGAAATGGAAATTAGAAGTCTGTCTACCCTTGGGTCTATTCCTCTTATCCTGCTGTAAAAACTCCTTTTCCACCAGTAACCATGGAAAAGATCTCTGCCAGACCAGGACCAAATAAAGTCTTACCCTTAAAAGGTAGAGACAGACGTTTGGATTTGGAAGTCACATCCGCAGGCCAAGACTTTAACCAAAAGGCTCTGCGGGCTAGTGTTGCAAAATTAGAAATCTTGGCTCCCAGCCTGACAACCTGCATACTGGCATCACAGATAAAAGTATTAGCCAAGTTTAGAGCCTTGATCCTAGCTTGGATCTCCTCTATAGTAGTCTCCACTGAAATTAGAACAGACAACAATGAGTCACACCAATAAGAGGCTGCACCAGTAACTGACATCCATTGCAACTCCTCATAAAGAAACATTTTTCTTAAATAATTCTCCAGTTTCTTATCCATAGGGTCTCTGGAATAATGCTTTGATAAGGTTATTTTAAATCTGGTTCTTTGTTGTGTTCTGGCTTGTCTATATGGCTGTATATTCTCTAACATATACTTTTTTACAGTTGTAATATGTATTTGTATACTTTTCTGGTAGATATTCTGAGATTCCTTCATGTGTTTAAGAGTTAAAGGTATAGGGGTAATTTATGTAAGAAACCCAATTATAGAACAGAGTTAGAGAACCCTATATGCCCTCAAAATTTTACGGAAGTTCCTAGATAATTATTACTGCATCTGTATAGCACTATGGATTTTTAGACAGCTCAAGTATTTTATAAATGTTGAATGCAATGCTAACTGGGCTTTATATAGAGACCCTTGTTACTTTACTTGTGTTCAATACTCCAATCCTCAAGTAGATTACTCTTGTTGCTACTATATCAGTATTTGAGCAACTTCTCTAACTGTCCCCCCACACTATATGCCACAAATATCTATTAAGGGTCCAAGGGAGGCTCTATAGATTTAAACCTTGCTACTGGCCCCCTATAAATTCCCCTCACTGATATATAGTAATATTGGAGGCACAAGAGAGACCTCTATTGTTTGGGGATTCACTATTTCTAAGATTTTTATAATTTATAATAGGGGTTACGTGTGTCTCATATTTTTTTCTATAGGTTAAGTTAAACTATTTGATCTTGATATCTAACTTTTCCCAATTATAACAAAAGTGAGGATTATATAGCATAGGAGTGTACAATTGTGAGTATTCTTAGCCATAATTCAACATACACTATGAAGGTTACCTCCAGACCTATATATTATATTATATTGTATTATGATTGTTCTCTTTGTCCTTATGTATAAACATATGACTATTGCTCATATGGGCCTTATTACACAAATTGCCCATTTAGTTATCGCTTGTCACTAGCTTGATATATTTCTGTTTATAGAGCTTTCACAACTAATGGGTCTTGGTACTCCAACAGCATAAGCTGTCTCTCAGTCCTTGATATATAACTATAGGATATAGGGTAGTATCTTTTTTAATTATACCTAGTTGGTGTTATATTGCATACTTTGTCTAATGATATTGTAGTTTGAATCCTTCACTCATAGATATTTGTAACAATGTATTACTACATAAATGCCTATAAATATTATTTGTCACTAGCTAATGTTATATATATTGTCCATGGTTACTGCCTTCTCAATATATAAGGATTTATGGACACGTATATGTCCAGTGAAAGATTGAAGAGGCACTTGTCATTGGCATACATAACAGCAATGGCATCCATGATGGGAGGGGAGGAGTTCTATGATCATCCAATCATTTTACTTCTCAAGCCTTTTTAAACACAGGGGTACTGCATCTAATCAGGATATGACTACGGCACCTTGCCGAAACACGTAAGACCTTTTTGCTATGCTCCTTTACGCTATGCATTGTAATGGTGCTTGCTGTCCTACATGCTTTTATTGATTTTTTAATAAAGTTAATTTTTTATCTACAGAGCGGTGGTAAACTGATTTCTTTTCTATACTGATACTCATTTAACCGGCTATAGCATGCTCAACAGTCTGACATAGTCACTGCTGCAATAGGATTGATTCAAAGACACACACCTCTGGAAGGACGTCATCAACACACGCTGAGAGGACATTGGCGGTATCGGACCTGTTAGACAGACCGATGAGGCAGACAGCGGTGAGCACAATTGATGCACTTGAGTTCCAGAGTGAACAGCCGCGCTACCTCGGACAAAGGTATCCTATGTTCCGGGATCCTCTTTGAAGGCACAAGGAGGTATGTTTCTGGGCCTTAAGAGGCATAACGTATGTTTATAGAAACTTGCAATTTGTGAATTATACAGGATATAAGTGACTATGGGGATATGAGTGCTACCATAATTCATGTGCACTTATTTTACATATTATTAACGCCTAATAAGCTAAGGCTACATTGTGGGAAGGATATCCCTGAAGAGGTGTATGTGTAAATAACGCCCCTTTTTTCTTTCACAACCTGTTTGGATTACCAGCGAGTTTTGTTCCCGCACTAAGGGGCTATGGATAAATAAGTGTCAGATTTGATTATATTTTTGAACCAACCCTAACAGACTGTGTTATAATACTACACGATGAAATTAATATACCTATGTATATAACCTTACTATTCCTGATCTGCAAAAATTAATAATTTAAGGTGTAACAGTTAATACTACCAGTAAGGTTATATTTGCAGCACACTAACAGACAAAATGGACAGCAGCAATTTACAGTTTTATTCACTGATGCTAGTAACTGACAGAAATGCCAATCCTATGGACTGTGACAAAATTATCTCTGACGACAAAGGTATACTAACTCTCAGCAATCTATTCGATTCTATGGAACACCTACTACTCAAGGAAACAAGGGTTCAGTGGGACCTATGGACATTTGATCGATACATAAAAGCATAAATGATACCCAGAGGCCTATACATCTTTAAATTTCCCACTTTTGAAGTGGACTTGAATGATATTGAGTTTATAGAGGCCTGGAATGAGGTCCTTTCTGAATGTTCCTCAAGATTAATGCTAATGCTTGTAGAATACAAAAAGAAACAGCTGATTGAGGTCAGGGGGTACATTGATAAAGTGCAATTAGAAATGAAAAATAGAAGAAATTATACTGATTTTGCTAGATCTGATAGCCTGCTTAGAGATACCTTAGCCACTAACAAGAGGGCAGTGATGGAAAATAAACACCTAAAATATCTAAGGGATAAATCAGACTATGAAACAAAAACAGTATATATATGGAATATGAAACAAAGGGCACTCAATAGACAGAGAACCTACAATACCCAAAAAAATAAAAATAAAAATAAAAACAAACATAAGCAAGGGAATAGGTCAAGGTAAAACTGTTTCCTTCTCAGAAAATGAACCATAATATTCCTCAGATGAAAGGTCATCTGGCAATGAAGAAATAAGTACTAACACTACAGGGATACTTAAAAACACTGATGTTATACAAAAAACAGAGCAACAACCAGTTGTAAGACCTAAAGAACGGAGAACACCTAATAATAGAGCAGCAGGAACCAAATATACACCAACAGCACTGACTACACAGGGATTATTAATGTCAGATTTAGAACAGGTTTTTCCCATGGATCCAGCCCTGTCATCAATTCCCATAGATTCACACAAAACTCAGGACAGGTACCCATTACGGGGACCATGAGCCCAAAGCAAGTACAAATAGCTAATATAATAAAGTTATCACAAAAAGATCTTACTAATGAGCAACTTAAATTATTGGGATATGGCCTCACATTTGCCCCCACAGATGATTTTGATGTCTTTCAGACATTGATCGATGTAAACCGTTTGATCAGGAATATAACTTTAAAGAAACATTTTTTGGGTAAGGAAGACCCAAACTTTATGTCTGTGGTGAAAAATCCCTCTGGTACCAACAGGGAGTTAGATAAATTAACTTTTCAGGACAAATGTGATGCCATGACTCTTTATGAATTACAGTCTGAGACTATCTATGAAGATGGTAGAATTAAAAAAGGTACCTCTATAAAACCAAAATCCAAGTTTTATCCCATTCATTCCAGAGGAGATATTATAGAAACCTTTTACAGTAGAATTGAGAAGAATCTTATGGACCTGAAAACCACAGGGAGTCCCATCAAACATAATATAACTAACAAAGAAAGAATAGCTATAAAACAATTACAGGAAGATACCAGTTTAGTCATTAAAAATGCGGATAAGGTGGGCACAATTGTCGTCATGGACAAGATGACATATTTTGAGGAAGCTTACAGACAGTTAGGTAATACTGACAATTATAGGGTACTACCAGGGGACCCCACTCTCAGGTTCAAAGATGAATTATGTCACATTCTTGATGATTGGATGGAGCAGGGGTTTCTTGATGCTAAAACAGCTGAATACCTACTTGTGGATAATCCAAGGATACCCCTGTTCCATCATCTCCCTAAGTTTCATAAATCCTTAAGTAACATACAAGGCCGCCCAATAGTTAGTGGGATTGGGCCAATGTTCGAGCACCTATCCCAGTGGCTCGACTCCATATTACAACCTTTTGTTACTTTTATGCCTTCATATATAAATGACACAAAACATGTACTAAACTTGATGGAGTATATAAAATTGGAGGATACTTTTCATTGGGTATGGTGAATGCAGTATTACTGTACTTATTTGAGAGAGAAAGTAGATCCGGTGACTCGAGCACTCAAGCTGACTCTATCCGATTAACCCGGAAGTGAACCTTTAGCTGTGTTGACCCAACTCCTGGAGTGCCGTAGCCAGTGGCAGCGCAACCAAACTGCCGAAGTACAGTTCATCAATAGAGCTTACAGTCAAAGGTGGTGTGGACAGTGGCGGATGTCTGACGCGTTTTGTGCCCCCTACAGGCACTTACTCATAGGTCTATGAGTAAGCGCCTGTAGGGGGCGCGAAACGCGTCAGACATCCGCCACTGTCTACACCACCTTTGACTGTAAGCTCTATCAATGAACTGTTCCACTTTGTTCATGGATTTTATGGATTGGTATTTACCGTGTATTTTTTGAATAAATTGTGGACTTTTATTTGCATACTATCTATGTGTGTAGTGCCTGCCATTTTTCCTACATTACTGTACTTATCTATACCTCATCAGGAGGGTATTAAAGCAATACAGTTTTACCTGAGAAAATATTCTGAGTATACACATGAGATTCAAGACTATGTTGTTGAGGTAACCAGATTTCTTCTCACACATAACTTTTTTCAGTTTCAGGATGTTTTCTGTCTCCAGAGATGTGGAACAGCGATGGGGGTTAACTTTGCCCCCTCGTACGCCAACCTATTTTTAGGTTGGTGAGAATCTTTCCACATCTTTGGAGATGGAAATATATACAAAGATGATATTCACATGTATGGTAGATACCCTGATGACCTCCTCTTCATTTGGAAGGGGAGAGAACAAGATGTTGCTTTCTTTGTGAATATGCTTAATGACAACAACATTGGTCTTAGTTTCACTTTTGAAACTAACTGTGAAAAAATCAATTACCTTGATGTTACCTTGATTGGCTCAAGAGAGGACAGGGTGTCAACCAGGATATACAGGAAGCCTATCTCAAGAAATTCCTTGCTTCATGGCAAGAGCTGCCACCACAAGAGCTGTCACCCCAAGAACACAGCAGCTGCTGTGGCCAAGGGGGAATTTATACTTTTAAAATGTAATTGTACTAAGCAAAGTGACTTCTGCCATGAGGCTAAAGAACTGGAATATACAAAGGTGTCAATTTTGTCACCAACTACAGTGTCCAGTTTCCTCAAATTTCACATATAATACGGAAACATTTTCATATACTGGCAGCTCATGACAAATTGACAGAATTGGCCAAGAATGGAGTCAGATGTAGCTCCAAAAAGTGCCCCATGTGAATTTCTTGATAAAACAAAAACTTTCACCTCTCATATAACAGGGGAAGAATTCAAGATAAAGTCATGCATGAACTGTATGTCCACTGAGGTTATTTATATGCTGAAATGCCAGAAGTGTGGAGTTCAATACATAGTTCTCACCTCGAGAGATATAAAGTCACGCACGAGGGAGCACTTGTCCACTATCACATGAGGAAGGTCCACTACACCATTAGTACGCCACTTTGTGGAAAAGCATCAGGAAGAGATAACCTCACTAAGATGAGAAAATATTCTGAGTATACACATGAGATTCAAGACTATGTTGTTGAGGTAACCAGATTTCTTCTCACACATAACTTTTTTCAGTTTCAGGATGTTTTCTGTCTCCAGAGATGTGGAACATCGATGGGGGTTAACTTTGCCCCCTCGTATGCCAACCTATTTTTAGGTTGGTGGGAATCTTTCTACATCTTTGGAGATGGAAATATATACAAAGATGATATTCACATGTATGGTAGATACCCTGATGACCTCCTCTTCATTTGGAAGGGGAGAGAACAAGATGTTGCTTTCTTTGTGAATATGCTTAATGACAACAACATTGGTCTTAGTTTCACTTTTGAAACTAACTGTGAAAAAATCAATTACCTTGATGTTACCTTGATTGGCTCAAGAGAGGACAGGGTGTCAACCAGGATATACAGGAAGCCTATCTCAAGAAATTCCTTGCTTCATGGCAAGAGCTGCCACCACAAGAGCTGTCACCCCAAGAACACAGCAGCTGCTGTGGCCAAGGGGGAATTTATACTTTTAAAATGTAATTGTACTAAGCAAAGTGACTTCTGCCATGAGGCTAAAGAACTGGAATATACAAAGGTGTCAATTTTGTCACCAACTACAGTGTCCAGTTTCCTCAAATTTCACATATAATACGGAAACATTTTCATATACTGGCAGCTCATGACAAATTGACAGAATTGGCCAAGAATGGAGTCAGATGTAGCTCCAAAAAGTGCCCCATGTGAATTTCTTGATAAAACAAAAACTTTCACCTCTCATATAACAGGGGAAGAATTCAAGATAAAGTCATGCATGAACTGTATGTCCACTGAGGTTATTTATATGCTGAAATGCCAGAAGTGTGGAGTTCAATACATAGTTCTCACCTCGAGAGATATAAAGTCACGCACGAGGGAGCACTTGTCCACTATCACATGAGGAAGGTCCACTACACCATTAGTACACCACTTTGTGGAAAAGCATCAGGAAGAGATAACCTCACTAAGATGGTGTGCTATAGAAAAAGTTAAGTTACCCAAAAGAGGGGGAGACTTAGACAAATTACTAGCTAAACAAGAGGCCTACTGGATGTTTAGGCTCAGAACTAGACATCCAGAGGGCTTCAGCTCCAGGTATGACCTAATAAACTATTGGGAATAGGTCAACAATGCTTATGATAAACACAGCTCATAACTGTGATATAGCTGTTTACAGAGCACCTCCAACCAATGGCTCGACACATTAATAGCTTTAGTTGTCACTAAGTCCCTGACTTATATATGTATAATATAGGACAGTATCTCTTATACTATTCAAATTCAGTTAGTATTTTATTACTCATAGCATTCTTTCAGGTACACCTATTAATTGCACTATTGTTCATATAGGCTTCTTATAGAACAATGTAACATTATATTATTACACAAATTGCCCATTTAGTGTCAATAGCTTTACATATTTCTGTTTATAGAGCTTTCATAAATAATGGGTCTTTTTACTCTCAGTCCTTGATATATAACTATAAGACATAAGGTAGTATCTTTTTTAATTATACCTAGTTGGAGTTATATTGCATACTTTGTCTAATGATATTATAGTTTGAATTCTTCACTCATAGTAATTTGTAAAAATGTATTACTACATAAATGCCTATAAATAGTATTTGTCACTAGCTAATGTTATATATATTGTCCATGGTTACTGCCTTCTCAATATAAAAGGATTTATGGACACGTATATGTCCAGTTATACATTGAAGAGGCACTTGTCATTGGCATACAGAACAACAATGGCATCCATGATAGTGAGTGGAAGAGTTCTATGATTATCCAATTGTTTTACCTCTCAAGCCTTTTTAAACACAGGGGTACTGTATCTAATCAGGCTATGACTACGGCACCTTGCCGAAACGCGTAAGGCCTTTTCGCTACGCTCCTCTACGTTATGCATTGTAATGGTGCTTGCTGTCCTACATGCGTTTAATGATTTTTGAATAAGGTTAATTTTTTATCTACAGAGCGGTGGTAAACTAATTTCTTTTCTATACTGATACTTATACTTATGTATAGATACACAGAAATAATCTGTTATACAAATGTATATGTGAGCTAATGTGTATGATATTTACTTATTCTGCACACTACTTCCTCAATAAAAAAAAAAAAGAAATACTTCAAATGCCTTGGTTCTTCATTTAGTTGAAAATGTTATTTTTAGTTTAAAAATAATATATATATACTGTACAAGAAATGGCTGGCACTCGCTTGTCTTTGAATGTGTATTTATTGAATACACAACATGTGATTTTGGGGATCTCACCCCTTCATCAGACAGATATCTACAGTACTTATATACAAAGTTCCAAGGGAGTGCACTCTCACCTCACAATACAACTGCCAGGGTGCGAGCAGGACAAACTGTCAGTTGTGAGGTGAGAGTGCACTCCATTGGGACTTTGTATATATGTAGCTATATATCTATATATAGAAATATAAATATTTTATACATTGAAATATTTATATTTAAAATAAGAAAAATTTCTTATAAGTGTAGAACAAAAGTATTTGAAATATTTCTATTAAAAATATATATACTGTATATATTCAATTTGTTTAAAATGGATGTTATAGATTTCAATTAATTCCACAATTTAATGCCACAAAGCTTAACTGTGGTATTAATATATCTACTTTACTGCTAATTAATCATATTAAATAGGGCATGTGGAGAAATTATTTACATTTGTGAACAACAATCTTTACAAAAAATATACTTAAAATTAAGTTCAGTACTAGTATATACATTCTGATTGTATGTGTGTATATATATATATATATATATATTTATCATCAATGCTGATTTTTAAAATATTTTTCTTTGTACATAAATCAGCTAGATTACGAGTTTTGCGTTAGCAGTAAAAAAGCATTGTTATGCTTCATAACGCTGCTTTTTCCCTAACAATGCTATTACAAGTCTTGGGGTGTACCGCACACCTTTTTGGCCATCACACAATGTCAGTACCGCACTTTTAAAAAAGTCATTTTTCAATGGGGCTCCCATAGCGCCGGTATTACAAGTTTGCCTGGGAGGCCAAAAAGTGAGCGGTACACCCTATACTTTCAAGATCCGTACCGCCATCTAAAGTCAGTAGTTATGAGTTTTACGTTACAAAGCTGTACCATAGTTTTGTAAAGTGTTAAAAATTACACTAACACCCATAAACTACCTATTAACCCCTGAACCGAGGCCCTCCCGCATCGCAAACACTATAATAAATTTATTAACTCCTAATCTGCCGCTCCCGGCATCGCCGCTACTATAATAAACCTATTGACCCCTAAACCAACGCCTTCCTGCATCGCAAACACTATTTAAAGATTATTAACCCCTAATCTGCCATCCGCCCACACCACCACTATAATAAACCTATTACCACTAAACCCCTATCAGCCAATAAGAATTAAAGGGGAAAAATCCTATTTGCTGATTGGAACAACCAATAGAATGAGAGCTCAATCCTATTGGCTGATTGTATCAGCCAATAGGATGGAAGCTCAATCCTATTGGCTGATTGCAACAGTCAATTGAATGTTTCCCCTTTAATTCCTATTGGCTGATAGAAATCTTTCAGCCAATAAGAAAGCAAGGGACGCTATCTTGGATGACGTCACTTAAAGGGAACCTTCATTTTCCAGCAACGACCGTTAGAAGAGGATGCTCCACGCGGATGTCTTGAAAATGGACCCGCTCCACGCCGGATGGATGAAGATAGAAGATGCCGTCTGGATGAACACTTCTTCTCGCTTGGATGAGGACTTCGCCAGATGGATGAAGATTGAAGAGGCCTCCTGGATGAAGACTTCTTTCTACTTGGATGAGGACTTCATCGGCTGGATGAGGATGGATGTCCGGACTTCGATAACTGTAAGTGGATCATCGGGGGTAAGTGTTAGGTTTTTTTAAGTTTTTTTTGGGTGGGTTTTTAGGGTTTTGGGCAATGTAAAAAAGCTAAATGCCCTTTTAAGGGCAATGCCCATCCAAATGTCCTTTTCAGGGCAATATTTAGCTTAGGTTTATTTATTTGTGGGGTTTGGTTGGGTGGATGGTGGGTTTTACTGTTGGGGGGTTTGTATATTTTTTACAGTAAAAGAGCTGATTTCTTTGGGGCAATGCCCCACAAAAGGCCCTTTAAAGGGCCATTGGCAGTTTAGTGTAGACTAGGGTTTTTTATTTTGGGGGGCTATTTTATTGTCATAGGGCTTTTAGATTAGATTTCATTTGTTTTATTTTTGATAATTTTTTCATTCATTTTTTATTTTTTGTAATTTAGTGTTTATTTTTTTTGTAAGTTAGAACATTGTACTTTAATAATTTAATTTATTTTATTTTATTGTAATGTTAGTTTTTAGTGTAAGGCAGATTAGGTTTTATTTCACAGGTAATTTTGCATTTATGTTAACTAGGTAGTTAGCAAATAGTTAATAACTTTTTACTAACTAGTCTACCTAGTTAAAATAAATACAACCTTAACTGTGAATTAAAAATAAAACCTAAGATAGCTACAATATAACTATTAGTTATTTTGTAGCTAGCTTAGGTATTTTTTTTACAGGTAAGTTTGTATTTCGTTTTAAAAAGGTTTATTTAGATTTATTTAAATCTATTTAATTATATTTAAGTTAGGGGGTGTTAGGGTTAGACTTAGGCTTATGGTTACGTTAGGGTTATGCTTAGGGTTAGGGGTTAATATATTTATTTAGTGTTAGTGATGTTGGAGGGCAGAGGTTTAGGGGTTAATAACTTTAGTATATTGGCGGCAACATTGGGGACGGCACATTAGGGGTTAATAACTGTAATGTAGGCGGCTGCAATGTTAAGGGCGGCGGATTAGTGGTTAATAAGTGTATTTAGGTGGCGGCGATGTTAGGGGCATCAGATTAGGGGTTAATAACATTATGTAGGTTGCAGCAATGTCGGGGGCGGCAGATTAGGGGTGTTTAGACATGTTTATTATGTTAGGTTGTTATGGTATGTTAGACATCAATGGGGCTGCGTTACAGAGCTTTTGTTTACGCGATTGCAGGTGTTAGGCTTTTTTTTGCTGGCTCTCCCCATTGATGTCTATGGGTAAATCGTGCACGAGCATGTCAAAGTAGCGCTTGTATTTGGGTGCGGTATGGAGCTCAACGCAACCATATCGCCCATACAAGCCTGCTTTTTGTAAACTTGTAATAGCAGCGCTATAGGGAGGTGAAATAACGCCGCTTTTGTGGCGGTCGTTAATTTCCTTATAGCGCTGAAAACTCGTAATGTAGATGATATTTCTTAATACTTGTTATACTTGTATCTTGTTTTATTTTAATCACGTTTTGTTTTGCCCTATTTTAAAGGAACACAGAGATTTCAAGCCAGTGATATATACGCAATGGATAATATTTTGTTACAAATGTTATTTTCTACAAATATATAACCATAGAATGTGAAAAGTCACTCTTACTCTAGCAGCAGAGTTCCAATAAATACACTGAACAATACAAATGCTGAATTCAGTTACCTATCAGTGACTGATTTGGAGTACCGCAGTGCCATTTATGAATGACAATTTGTAGCTTTCTGCACAGTACACAGACTATATTATGGTTTAATAAAAGGCTGTTACACCCACATATACATTAACTCAGTGCTTGTACAAGTGATGTGCATTGTTTTTTGCAGCATCTGTTTATATAAAGGACAGCAATTACTTCTAAAATTAGATCAGTTTTCTTTTCTTATTTTTAAACCATATTATCTCATTGCCTATATTCCTGTCCTCCGGAATGACCTTAGGATGCTTAGCGACTATGGGTTATTGTGGGGCACAACATATGGGGCTTATTATTTAATCAGGGACTTCTTCAGTGTTTCTTTATTCATCTTAACCGTAGCATTTGTGCTATCTAGTGGACATATAATTGTCCAAAATTTCTATAAACTTCTTGAAAATAAATTTTTCTCACATACAGCTTGCGGGATAACGTTTCAGATTAGAG
Organism: Bombina bombina; assembly: GCF_027579735.1. Classification (NCBI taxonomy): domain Eukaryota; kingdom Metazoa; phylum Chordata; class Amphibia; order Anura; family Bombinatoridae; genus Bombina; species Bombina bombina. The sequence continues at coordinate 147,247,870 of NC_069501.1, read as the reverse complement.
TCAATTAATTTTATATAATTAATGTATATTCACTATACATTGCTGAATGGCTAACTAAAATTCAAAACAACAAATAATTTGGAAGATAAATACATGCTATCCTTTATCAACTGTGGTATTTAAAGACCATTAATACAAATAGATATGTTCTTACAACATGAATATGGCCAGACAGAATGATTGTAGATACAAACATCTCATACTCACTGAAAAAGACCAAATCTATGTACATATTGGTGAACAAATTAGATGCTAATAGGGCTCTTGTCGCATATTCTCTCTCCATTTATTCTGATGCCACATCATTAGGCTCATCATTATCATTGGGAAGCAGAGCAACTTCATCAAGTCTACCCTGATGAAGTATGGCACTATGCAACATACAACACAGCAACATGATGGATTATATGCTCAGTGGTGCATACTATAGCACTCCAGCAGAGTGGTCACAACACTTAAGGACACAACAAGTTTTTAAATAGTGTTGCGTACTAATAATTGGGCCTTAAATGTTTTTTGGAGTATGTTACAACACATAAAATATTTAATTGCATTTTTTAAAATGTCAACACGTCTTTACCGATAGTTTAGAACAGTTAATCTCTTTTGGGAAAAAATGATTTTCTGTTAGAAAATAATGGTGATGTAGCTGCCTCAGAGGAAAAAATGTAAATTGAAGATGATTCTTTAGAGAGGTCACAACATAGGTAAACATGATGAAAACGGACATGTTAATCACTTCACACATTATCATCATTTCTTTCTGTTTATATAGCAGGAAATAAAGTACTTGGTAAATAGATACTATACAAATATGTTTAAAATGTTATGGGCTAACTAATCGCTCTCCTGCAAATGGGCAAATTTGCCTTTTTGTAGGCACTGCAATAAATAACAAGCTATTACAAGTGGCTGGTTATTGTTACCGCAAGCACACTGTAGCAAGTAGTGCTTATAAAATGAACTCTGGTTCATTTTAGAAATGTCCACAAAATGCCCCCAAATCAAGTGTGATATATTTAATTAAAAAATAAAGATATTAGCATCTTAATCTTTTAATAAAATAAATGCAAAAAGCATTTTTTTGGGGTCTTAAGGGATCGGGTGTTAGAAAATAAAACTGCACTAAAAAGTGCGTTTACATTGTGGTCTATGAAAACTGTGTGCTCCCAGTAAATATATATTTATATGCTTATATACATATATATTTATGTGTTAATATGTGTATATACAGATAGTAACACATAGATATGTATATACACATATTAACACATAAATATATATGTATATAAGTATATACATATATATTTACACTTTGCCACCATCATTGCTCTACTTAACCTCTGAAAGCATCAGAATGAGGCTCCTATTGGAGCCTATGGAAGTGCCCTTTCATGAGCGCAATGCTTCCTAGCAATGTGAACGCAAGCTCACATTCACATTGCGCTCATCTTGCAATACCAGCGTACATTTGTGTACACAGGTATTACTCAGTGAAGGGCTAATATCGCTTTTGCGAAAGTGATATTTAGTGCTCCATTTGTAATCTGGCTTTTAATTGGTTTCTATTTTGCTTAACAGTTGTGTCTATGGGATTTACCATTCAGGAATAATATTTTTTCAATGTTTTTATTTTATTTTTGTTTTTTCATACATCTTAGGGTTGATGTCATGCTGGGAATCACAATTAAAGTAATGTGATGAAAGGTGGGAAATGGAATTGCATAGCCTCCGTTCTTACAGCCACATTGACTTTCACTGGACATCCCCCTTCATTGGTAAGATCTTTACCCAGGAGCCAGTTTCTACGTGTAAGGCGTATTGTGTCTAAGGAAACAGTGGTTAAGGACAGGCTTAAAGAAATGGGAGATCGTTTCCTTCAAAGGGGATATCCGTGTGAATTAATTGAGACTGATTTTAAGAATGCATTAAACACCCCAAGGGAGATGTTATTGGAAAAGAAAAAACCTGTGAAGGATAAAAAAAACCCTAGACTAGTTTTTGTAAGTCAATTTGCACCTTAGAATCGACAGGTTATGAAGATTATTTGCAGGCATTGGCATATTTTGAGCACTTGTAACCCTGGTATTCAAGAATTTAAGATTCCCCCTATGCCAGCCTTTAAAAGAGGAAAAAATATAAAAAATGTTCTGGTAAGGGCAGATATTGGTCCATTTAAGGGACCGGTTCAAACCTATATTGGTAAGAAAAATCTGGGGAGTTTTCCCTGCTTAGGGTGCTCAAATTGTAATAGTGTAATTAAAGGGCCAACATTTAGTCATCCAAGTACTGGCAAAAAATATTTTATTAAGGGGCACTATACCTGTAATACTGATTTTGTGGTATATTTGATCAAATGCCCATGTGGGCTGGAGTATGTGGGGGAGACCTCCCAATGCGTAAGTGAACGCATAGTCCAACACAAAAGTAGTATTAGAACCAAGAAAAAGGAAGCCCCAGTTGCCCATCATTTTTTGTCTGCAGGCCATAATCTAAGCCAATTAAGGTTCCAGATTTTGGAACAGGTGAAACATCCTAGGAGAGAGGGTGACCATATTAGATTATTAAAGAAACGTGAAGCATATTGGATTTATGAATTAGGTACATTATCTCCAGGTGGCATGAATAAAGAACTAGATTGGTCAATTTTTCTGTAAAAAATTTCTATGTAAATGTTTATTAAGAACATTGTTTATATCTATCTATGCTAATATGTAATATAGATGAGTACTGGTAAATGAAAATAATACTTATTACATATGGGCCTGCACTGTACATAGATATGTTTAGACTATGTATTAATTCATTGCTAAATTAGTAATAATACAATTTGGCAGCATTTGGCTGTTAGTGATATACCTGGCTTTACAGGTGTTACAATTAGCTGGAAAGGTGTGACTTATTTGGGTATATAAGAAGTGAATTAGTGTCTGTTTGTTATGCATGATTAAGGACTTGTGTCCGAAACGTTGCTGATTTTTTTGATCTTGGCTCAAAAAAGAAATTCATTCATTGAACTTGGTGGTGCGACTATAATCTCTTGCTATATTGACTGGGGGTATTGTGCAGTGCTCCCTTGTTTGCACACCTTGGATCCCAGGTGCTGGACTCTTGGAACTTTTTACTGTATTTTACTCCTCTTGCTTAGAAAAAAAATATATATGGATAAAACGTCTGAAGAGGGATTACAGTGTTTAGGTTCTAGGAAAATGATGCTTGGTTGTATTCCCATCACTACACTGGACAATGACTGAAAAGATCCTGGGCCTACCAAATGTAGCAAAGGGTTAGATTACAAGTGGAGCAACCTTGAGAATAGATGAACACACAATCTGTTAATACAAGTGTCCCTATGCTTTTAATAAATAGTGTGCTTATTGCCCTTGTATTTAAAGTGGCTGAAGCAAAATGCAAAATACCTTTGTATTTGAGTAACCCCTTATAAGCATGCCCACATACTCACACATATTTTTATCACTAAATTTAAATATTTTAACAAAAAATGTACTAATTTGTGCCATTAAAAAATAGTAATGTAAATAAATTAGAGCATTCCTTTATAATACAGTAAATCCAAATAGTTTCAAAATATTTGTTCCATTAAAAAGAGGCACAATGTATTATCCCAGGCTTCAGTTAAATGACCCAGTACTTGCAGTTCAATAAGAACAGCTAAGTACCTAGTTAATACCTGAAGTAAACCTGTACTATAAATAGAATAGCACCGTGCTACATGAAGAACTACTTGTGCACCATTGGCTTAGCACAGCATAATTTTAATGCTAGAGCGATATCAGACATGAATTTTAATGCCTGTCTCCTAGAAGCCTATTATTGGAGGCATTTACCCACTGCACTATCCAATATGTTAACATGACCTAGACTATTGCTTGAGCGATAAAAAATAACTTTGGACCATTTAATGTGCTTGAGCAATGTTACCACGCAATAGCACTAAGATTTTTGCATTCCATTTGTTATCTAGGATCGGAACAGCCAATAGAATGCGAGCTCAATCTGATTGGCTGATTGGATCAGCCAATCGGATTGAACTTGAATCTGATTGGCTGATTCAATCAGCCAATCAGATTTTTTTAACTTAATTCCGATTGGCTGATAGAATCCTATCAGCCAATCGGAATTCGGCGGACGCCATCTTGGATGACGTCATTTAAAGGTACCTCATTCCAAGTTCAGCAGTCGGCCGGGATGGATGCTCCGCGGCGGCGGAGCGAAGAAAGAAGATTGAAGATGCCGCCGGAAGAATGAAGACTTTGCTGCCGCTTGGAGGAAGACATCGCCGGAGGAAGAATTCTTCTTTGCCGCTTGGAGGAAGACATCGCCCGGATCGGATCAGGAGTTCGGCCCGGTGTGGTGAAGACAAGGTAGGGAGATCTTCAGGGGGGTAGTGTTAGGCTTTTTTAAGGGGGGTTTGGGTGGGTTTAGAATAGGGGTATGTGGGTGGTGGGTTGTAATGGGGGGGGGGATTGTATTTGTTGTATGCAAAAGAGCTGAATTCTTTGGGGCATGCCCCACAAAAGGCCCTTTTAAGGGCTGGTAAGGTAAAGAGCTTTGAAATTTGTTTAATTTAGAATAGGGCAGGGAATTTTTTTTTATTTTGTGGGTTTATTATTTTATTAGGGGGCTTAGAATAGGTGTAATTAGCTTAAAAATCTTGTAATCTTTTTTTTATTTTTTGTAATTTAGTGTTTGTTTTTTTTTGTAATTTAGTTTAGTTAATTTAATTGTATTTTTAGATAGATGTTTGTAGTTTATTAAATTTATTGATAGTGTAGGTGTATTTGTAACTTAGGTTAGGATTTATTTTACAGGTAATTGGGTAATTATTTTAACTAGGTAGATATTAAATAGTTAATAACTATTTAATATCTATTATACCTAGTTAAAATAATTAACAATTTACCTGTAAAATAAATATTAACCCTAACATAGCTACAATGTAATTATTAATTATATTGTAGCTATCTTAGGGTTTATTTTATAGGTAAGTATTTAGATTTAAATAGGAATATTTTAGTTTATAAATTAATTAGATTAATTTAATATAAATTTAGTTAGGGGTGTTAGGGTTAGATAGAGTTAATATAGTTAATATAAATACTATAGCAACTATATTAACTATATTAACCCTAATATAATTAGGGTTAATATAGTTAATATATATAATGTAATAACTATATTAACTATAATATACTTAGGGTTAATATAGATAACATAGCTGGCGGCGGGGTAGGTAGATTAAATTAGGGGTTAATAATTTTTATATAGGTGGCGGCGGTGTAAGGGGTCAGATTAGGGGATAGATAAGGTAGATGACAGCGGTGTAAGGGGTTCTAATTAGGGGATAGATAAGGTAGATGGCGGCGGTTTTAGGGGCTCACAGTAGGGGGTTAGTTTATGTAGATGGCGGCGGGGTCCGGGAGCGGCGGTTTAGGGGGTAATAACTTTATTAGGGATTTCGGGGGGGGGGGTGGATCGCGGTTGACAGGGAGATAGACATTGCGCATGCGTTAGGTGTTAGGTTTATTTTAGAAGATCGCGGTTGACAGGGAGATAGACATTGCGCATGCGTTAGGTGTTAGGTTTATTTTAGCAGCCAGTTTAGGGAGTTACGGGGCTCCAATAGTCAGCGTAAGGCTTCTTACGGCTGCTTTTTGTGGCGAGGTGAAAATGGAGTAAGTTTTCTCCATTTTCGCCACGTAAGTCCTTACGCTGCATATTGGATACCAAACTGCGCTGGTTTGGTATACCTGCCTATGGCCCAAAAAACTACGGGCGACGGCAGAAATATACGCGCGTAACTTCTAGGTTACGCCGTATATAGGATACCAAATCAGCGTAAATATTGGCGTCGCCGGCTTTTGCGGGCGACGCTTTATATCGGATCGACCCCCAGCAGTGTAGATTTCAGATATACCTATCTCCCTCAAACACATCTGTAACCCTGATCACACAGCAGAACGCTATTCCCAAGAATGTACCTTGTAACAGTCCAAAACAGCAGCACCGTGTGTCTAGAGGTGTGGATACAATGCACTAACCAGAGCCACAGTGTGGGAGGGCTGTAAGTAGTCCTGTCACGTCAGCTGCTGTCAGTCAACGAGCCAGAGGTATCTGATAGGTCGGGGGGGGGCATTCCTCTATGTGGTTTGTAATAGGAGAAAAGATATATACTGTTCAACCATTAAACTCCCTAGTGGAACAGTGTCAGTACAACAGACTGCAATCAATGGGAAAGATATTCAGTTGCAGTGAATAGTCATTGGGAAAATGTAATACGTAGTCAGGGAAGGGACAAGCTCCCTGGACCTCATATTACTGGTAGTGGAGGAGGTGAGGAATCAACTACAGAAAATCAAGATTGAAATCACACTCATTGAAGAAGCAAAAAGTGCTGTCATATCCCAGGATAGGACTGAGAATTGGATGGAAAAGATTTATACCCAATTGAGAGAGTACAACAATGCACTGGTAGCATTCAAAAACAAAAAGCTGATTTATTTAACTGAGGACTACAGGGACAAGAAACTATACAGATGGCTATTGGGACCAGAAGAAAGAACATATTACCAGCCGAAACGCCAGAGAAGACAGAGGGTCTATACAACAGACACCGGAACACGGTGGATACCAGTTCTGGATCAGACATCGACGGTACAGATGCCCAAGGACATATGACCAACGCTCCCAGTACATCACAGTCTTTTTTATGCATCACCACCAGATCAGCCACAAGAGGGAGAGATGGAGACCACCCATTAGGAGGGGGCCATTGGAAGCAGACCCCCATTCCAACCATGACAGAGGATGTAGTGGTAAACCTCAGCCGGCATGATCTTACTGACCAGGAAAGAACTGTTCTCAACAAAGGACTGTCATTCGCCCCAACCACGGTGCATAATGACTTTATGACTTATATAGATACTATGAAGTTCCAGAGACAGTTTAACCTAAGGAACTTATTTTAGGGAATAACAATGGAAGACATCGCTTTAAGAAGCCTAGTGCCTTTGAACCACCCACAACTAACCCCAGCACTCACACCTTTACCAGGATTGCCCAGCAGAAAGCAGGTTCTACTGCATCTAAACACAGGAACAATATGACATCCGCAGACTGGGCAGCCACATGTACACTGATCAATGATGCTTCTATTGTAATTCGCCCGGCTGACAAGGGAGGGGCAATAGTGATACAGAACTATCTTGATTATAAAAAGGAAATTGTGTCACAGCTAACGGATGCCCTCACATACAAGTCTTTACCTTGTGATCCGACTATCACCTACAAGACCCGCATTAACAGTGTCATTGAGCATGCCTATCAGAAACAATGGGTTGACGGGCACCTGAGGGATTGGTTGGCTGTAAAATATCCAGTCAGACCTATTATCTACACCCTCAGTGCCACAAATATTATTAGCATGTTTATCGCATCCTGCATGGTTATTTGATCCTACTTTATGTAGTATGTCTCACTTTCCGATTGATTAAGTGCCGTTTATTAAGTGCACATTATGTTATATTTCCTATTTGCTGCACTGCTATTCCTCTGGTCACATTACAAATTGGCATGTATATAAATATATATATATATATATATATATATATATTTATTTATATTTAATGATATATATTTAGATTACTGCTATGCTTTTATCATTGCTATGTCATTTCTCCCCCTTTCTTTCTTTTTGCTCTGTGCTAGCAGCAAGTTATGTCCAAGACTTTTTCTTGTAATTTGTACTTTTTAATGTTATATGTTTACTTAGATTGAGGTGGATAGATTGGGTACATTGTATCTGATACTAATTAACTTGTATTTGGGTGTGTATGTATTTTGGTGTAAATAGTGTATTGTTGCTTGATAACCATTTTTGGCGCAATTCTGTTCACTGGGGGAGGGTCTTAGAGGGTATGAATGTTTGCTTGTCACATTTTATTGTTGGTCTGATGAAGGGGAGCTGTCCCCGAAATGTCACGTAAATAAAAGCTTCTATTGCTCATCCTTAAGCCCAGCGAGTGCTGTATTCTACTACCTTTATATATATATATATATATATATATATATATATATATATATATGTATATGTGTATATATATATATATATATATATATATAAAAAATAACTACCAAAATAACAGCACTACTAATAAACTTCTATCCTCAAATATCAAGAGGGGCGGGTGCAAGAGTAAGGTATAGCCTACATACGAATAATCCATAATAATATAAAATACTCAGCACTCCTAAATAATTCAAGCAAGAAATATTTTTTTATTTAAAGCAGGAGTATCAATTCCTGAAAAAAATGCCTAAAACAAAAACAAAAAATAATAAACACAAAAAACCAAGGTGCAAGGTCCCCAACCTATCCTCACTCAGACTCACATACAGCATACACTTGCATACAATACACTTCCCCTTAGGCGTCCCTAAGGGGAAAAATTAAAGGCGTCTTTTCAGAAGATACACAGTTCTATGTTGTAAATAAATAACTCAGGGGCGTAAAAAGTCAATACTTTGTAATCCAAATAGAAATAATAAGTCACGCTTGATTGAAGCTCATTACAAACATCAAAGGAGTGGTAACAATTGTAATCCACATGTAATGCAACAAACTATCCAACTTGATTGTAGTTTAAGAGCAAAATTAACTGCCCCTGTGTAACCACCATACACATTGGATACTCCTATCCCTATAGGTCTCACACCTCTAGATACCAAATACGTAAACAAGACTTCACAGTCCGTAACACTTTTGACTTTGTCCCCGGATAATATGTAAACCTCTCTACAACTGAGTCATGTGATGCAGTAATAATTGCAGCGTAAATAAAATACAACTGTGAATGTCCCACAGGCTACCCAGAAAAACCTGTACACTGTGTCATCTTGCAATGTAGTAGATATCAAGTATACTTGCTTCCGTCCGGCTTCCTGTTGGATAACGCTTAGTCAGCATGCAGTGTACCTGCTCCTGCAAGCAAAGGGAGATATACTTGCTAGTATCCCATTCGGTTTCCAGTTGAATATCGCTCTGTGAGCGTGATATACTGCATCCGAACTGTCACATATAGCAGTTGTACGAGGCTATTGGAGATCAGATTAGCATCGGAGGGAGACCTATGTATACAGTGGATTTTCGAAAAGATCGCCTTAGACCAACACTCCAATGCGAGTTTCGGGCTACACCCTTTCTCAAGGAGTATGTTGCATCATAGTGTTCACTGCCTCTTATAATTCACATCTCTTTAGTGATTGGACAATAGAGAACACACCTTCTTTACGTGTACATCACTCACACACTAAATCTAACAAAGCAAAGACTAAATTAAGCAACTTTATATACAAAAACCCAATAAAAGGATATGGGAAAATACATTGGGCGATGATTTCTACTTATATAGCTAAATCTCATCTGAACTCTTGACCTATCCTGGTACCTTATATGGGGTGATTCGATCATTACAAAATGTATAGACACCAAATGAACAGTAACAGAAAACTAAATAATGGACCAATGTTCATCTATATAACAGAATCTCATCTATACTGACTGACTCATCTAAATATATGATATTCAAACTACTGGTCAATATTACTAAATAGGCACAATGCAAAACGTTAAGTAAATACATTAAACGGTAATTAATATTCATTAGCAAGATTTTACATAATATATCTATAACCATCATATTATGATCACAACATGATTGATTAAATGGTTTGATAGATAACCACTCTAAACCTTATGGTAACATGCCCAGATATCTCATTCCTATGTAAGATACTCAACTTTTTAGATAAAGGAACCCCAGGATATATCACTGTTCAGACCCCCAGGAGTAGGTGTATCTAATTTCCTAATCCTCTGAGCTTCCTTTCAAAAGAGAGTTCTTTGTCTATCACCCCCTCTTCTAAGTACCGGAGCATCATCCACAATTTTAAACCTAAGTTGACTCTTATTATGTGAATGTGTCAAAAAATGAAAAGCAACTGGAGAATCATAATCTTCATTATTGATAGCTGCCTTATGTTGTCTAATCCGTTCCTTGACACTCTGTGTGGTCTCACCCATATATATTAAAGTAGACAACCCAAGGTATTGATCCAAGCCAATTGTTTTATATTTCATGCCACCATTTCACCTCCAAATGCGATAAAAAAAAAAATCATGAACTTTTTAACAAACTTTCGGCCAGATTACGAGTTTTGCGTTCAGAGCTGTGCGGTGCTAACGAGCATTTTTTTCTCACCGCTCACTTACGTGAGCATTGAGCAAAATTGAGCTCCTTACCGCACTCCAATACCAGCGTCGCTTAAGTTATCGGTGAGCTGGTCATACGTGCTCATACACGATTTCCCCATAGACTTCAATGGGGAGAGCAGGCTGAGAAAAAGTCTAACACCTGCAAAAAAGCAGCGTAAAACTCAGTAACGCAGCCCCATTGATTCCTATGGGGAAATAAAAGTTATGTTTACACCTAACACCCTAACATGAACCCCGAGCCTAAACACCCCTAATCTTACACTTATTAACCCCTAATCTGCTGTTCCCAACATCGCCGACACCTACATTATACTTATTAACCCCTAATCTGCCGCCCCAATGTCGCTGCCACTATATTAAATGTATTAACCCCTAAATCTAAGTCTAACCCTAACCCTAACACCCCCTAACTTAAATATAATTAAAATAAATCTAAATAAAATTACTATCATTAACTACATTATTCCTATTTAAAACTAAATATCTATAAAATAAACCCTAAGCTGGCTACAATATAACTAATAGTTACATTGTATTTAGCTTAGGGTTTATTTTTATTTTACAGGCAAGTTTGTATTTATTGGAAGTAGGTAGAATAGTTATTAAAGGGACACTAAACACATGCTTAAAATCCTTAAATCTTGCTCCTTCTAATCTATCAAAATCAAGTTAGCAAATTGTTCAAAAAAAGTGTTTTCAATAACAATGGTTTACCTGTGCTCTTTGTGTGTATGCATGCCGCCATATTGTGACGTGCGTTACACACAGGTACACCAGTCACATGACGCACGCATATTGTTCTATTATGTATTTGCTTCAGTGCTTAGAGGAATCACATCTGCAGCACACACTCACTGTGATGCATTCAGAAGCACATGTGATTCTTGCAGAGCGTGTGCTGCAGTGTTTGTAGAGATATTGTTTCAAATGTGACTAATAGTAATACGTATTTTCAACATAAGTAATACATAAGTTAGTAATGCAGGCTTCACGAACAAGAATTAAAAGTAGCAAGCTCTGGGGAGGAAGGGGGAGATCAGCCCGGAAATAAAGGATAAGCCTTGCATAAGAAAATACAAGCTCCGGTTATTTCAAATGGTTGCCAAGCACTCCTGACCCTGCAGTGCATAATACTGCACTGGGAGATCCTTACCCTTCCAGCCCGAAAGTTAGATTACTCCTTGGGCTCAAAGCGTGACTCCTACTGCCGGCTAACAAAAGGCAACCTAGTCTGTCACTGCCAGGGAGCGTTTGCAAACTCCACAACTGCAGCCTGTTACCAGCGTCTGGAAACTACATACTGGGGAGCATGTCAATCCTTTAGCCAGCAGTAGGAGTTACGCTTTGAGCCCAAGGAGTAATCTAACTTTCGGGCTAGAAGGGTAAGGATCTCCCAGTGCAGTATTATGCACTGCAGGGTCAGGAGTGCTTGGCAACCATTTGAAATAACTGGAGCTTGTATTTTCTTATGCAAGGCTTATCCTTTATTTCCGGGCTGATCTCTCCAGAGCTTGCTACTTTTAATTCTTGTTCCTGAAGCCTGCATTACTAACTTATGTATTACTTATGTTGAAAATACGTATTACTATTAGTCACATTTGAAACAATATCTCTACAAACACTGCAGCACACGCTCTGCAAGAATCACATGTGCTGCTGCTGAATGCATCACAGTGAGTGTGTGCTGCAGATGTGATTCCTCTAAGCACTGAAGCAAATACATAATAGAACAATATGGGTGCGTGTCATGTGACTGGTGTACCTGTGTGTAACGCACGTCACAATATGGCGGCATGCATACACACAAAGAGCACAGGTAAACCATTGTTATTGAAAACACATTTTAGGAACAATTTGGGGTAAGATGACAAGTTGGCATAGACATTCATGCTAACTTGATTTTGATAGATTAGAAGGAGAAAGAATTAAGGATTTTAGCAGGCAGGTGTTAAGTGTCCCTTTAAATAGTTATTAACTATTTAATAACTACCTAGCTAAAATAAATAAAAATTGACCTGTAAAATAAAACCTAACCTAAGTTACACTAACATCTAACACTACACTACAATTAAATATATTAACTAAATTAAATACAATTAAATAAACTAAATTAGCTAAATCACAAAAAAACACTAAATTACAGAAAATAAAATACAAATTACAGATCTTTAAACTAATTAACCTAATCTAATGGTCTAAATTACAGAAAATAAAATACAAATTACAGATCTTTAAACTAATTACACCTAATCTAATGGCCCTATCAAAATATAAAAAAGCCCCCCCCCAAAAAAAAGTAAATAAAACCCCTAGCTTTAAAAGGGCCTTTTGCATAGCATTGCCCCAAAGAAATCAGCTCTTTTACCTTTAAAAAAATACAAACAACCCCCCAACAGTAAAACCCACCAACCACACAACCAACCCCCCAAATAAAAATCTAACTAAAAAAACCTAAGCTCCCCATTGCCCTGAAAAGGGCATTTGGATGGGCAAGGGCATTTAGCTCTTTTGCAGGCTCAAAGCCCTAACCTAAAAAATAAACCCACCCAATAAACCCTTAAATAAATCCTAACACTAACCCCCGAAGATTCACTTACCGGGAGAAGTCTTCATCCAAGCGGCAAGATGTCCTCAACGAAGCCGGCAAAAGTGGTCCACCAAATGGGCAGAAGTGGTCCTTCAGACGGGCAGAAGTCTTCATCCAGATGGCATCTTCTATCTTCATCCTTCTGACGCGGAGCGGGTCCATCTTCAAGACATCCGACGCGGAGCATCCTCTTCAAACGACGGCTTCTTCTGAATGAATATCACTTTAAGTGACGTCATCCAAGATGGCGTCCCTTAGATTACAATTGGCTGATAGAATTCTATACAGCCAATCGGAATTAAGGTAGAAAAAATCCTATTGGCTGATGCAATCAGCCAATAGGATTGAGCTGGCATTCTATTGGCTGTTCCAATCAGCCAATAGAATGCAAGCTCAATCCTATTGGCTGATTGGATCAGCCAATAGGATTTTTCTACCTTAATTCTGATTGGCTGATAGAATTCTATCAGCCAATTGGAATCTAAGGGACGCCATCTTGGATGATGTCACTTAAAGTGATATTCATTCAGAAGAAGACATTGTTTGAAGAGGATGCTTTATCAAAAGCCGGGAACTCGGCGAAAAATGTCAAGGTAGGAAGGGGGAGCTCATGGGAGCTCAGTGTAGTTGTTTTTTTTAAAAATACTTGCTGGCACAATTTTTTCAGACTAGAACCTGTAAAACACATTCGGTGTATTGATCACTTTGACAATAGTAGTTAACTCGAGAATATATTTAACTTAGTGAATAATATAGCACTTGCAACACTCGAGCGAACTAGACTATAGATCCTAGTATGCTACCAATGGCAGTGATTTGTAAATAATTACGCTGTATAGTTACAAGTATCATTTGTTCAATAATACTTTAAGCTTGTTACTAAATATAGCTATTTAACTATTTAGTAATTTAACAGAAAACTGCGATTAAGAAGCAGGGCAGATAAACTTGCTGACACAGTATACGTATGTGTGTCAGAAGTACCAACGCTGCATACTAACAGCACTGCACAACAATGATTTGCAAATAATTACGCTACAAAATTACAAGCACTGGTTGTTAAATAATACTTTAAGCTTGTGGCTAAATACAGCTATTTAATTATTTAGGAATTTAATAGAAGACTACGAGTAAGCAGCAGGGTAGATAAACTTGCTGACATAGTATACTCATGTGTGTCATATTCATCAACGCTGTATACTAACAGCACTACACAACATTTAAATACTGAATGGAATTTATGTATACTAACAGCACTGCACAGCATTTAAATGCTGAATGAAACTCATGACAGTACCTGATACTAAGGGATTTTCAAGCATCTAAGTTTTGTTATTAAGTAATTTTAAGCTGCTGATGGCAGTGCATACAGCACTAGATTTATTCTAACCCTTAAAACAAATACTGATAAGCGTTAATGGGGCAGAGTTCCAAGAATATATATATACACATAATATATATGCAAATATATTATGCAATTCTAATATTAATGGACTCTGGAACCCATGTTATACGCAACTCAGGGATACAATAGAAGTACACTTGATCCAACATTTATATTGAGGCTGAGTACCAGCTGTTCAAATATAATTTCAATATTCAGCTTTATCTGTTGTGCTTCAAGCAACTGTACTGTGTATCAGGGTCGGACAAGCTGTCTTATGATCGTACAAGTATACACCATGCACTATCAATTCCCTTATGTCTAACTCATACACATTGAGAAATCCTATTGACAGTCACCCACTGTTATTTTAGTTGATAATTCCTATTTGAATTTATGTACCATAATAGTCTCAGTCCATTATCCAAGACTTAATATAAGTTATATGAAAATATCAGCATGACAATTACTGTTCAAAATAATAACTTATATAATTTACTGATTTAAGTTTCTAATCAGCCAGACTGATTTGGTACAAACAGTGCAACTGGTATGCCTATAGTACTGATTATTTATTTCTAGCATTTTCAGTTACTTTAACATTATTGTGCTAATATGCAGTATTAGGAATTAGTGCTGCATTGGCTGAGACCATATATCTTGTTATGCCACTATTGATCAAAATTTTCTCTAGTAGCCACTAACTATCCTTGTCGTTGGTTTCATTAATAATCACCAGATCATATTATTAATTGGTTCTATTCTCCAATATTCAGTCTTTGTACTGGGAATACCAGCATTTTAATTTTAAATGAACCCATATTTTAATGTTTCTAATAAAGATTAATGTTTTTATTTGTGTGAATCTTTTTTTCAACTCCAGAAAATTTGGGGTCATGTGAGTGCTTATATAGTATCTTTTTCTGTTAGTTTCTTTAACTAACATATTTGGAATGCAACTTTGTTGATACATAGCACCTAACCACATTAACTGTAGAATATCAAGGCCATTGAGCTTATCACAGAACGGTAAAAGACCCAGTGTGAAATCTATGAGTGGTGCCATCAATTCTATCTGAATTTCAGCAATGATAAATGCTGACAGCGTATGCTATCAGCATTTATCGATGTGCGGCAGACATGATTCGATATAGCGGATCATGTCTGTCCGCACCATGATAAATTGACCCCTTTGTGTAAAGATTACCCTCCCATCTGACACTTTCCACCACTTGAACCCTCCCTGATTCCTGCCAAATAGCTCTCTTGCCTCCCTCACCCCTATCTTAGGTACTGGCAGACAGTCCGCCAGTATGATGATTTAAGGCATTTAATATATTTGCTGCAGTGTGGGATCCCACCGTACCCTCTAACCTCCCTGATCCCTCCCAAACAGCTCTCTAACCCCCCATCTAATTATTAACCGCTATCTTAGATACTGACAGACAGTAAACGCTTTTTTGGGGTTGATATCTTCTTGGAATAATGGGGGACACTTCAAATCCAATACACCATTCCTCCCAGAAGGTAGCACCCCCAAACAAGTGGTATCCATAAATGCCTCATCAAATTACTTACAACATACTAAGACAGACTTTATCCCTTGCACCCTACCCAATCGACACCCCATTTAAGTAGCAGCTGAGTTCCAGGAGATCGGATAAGTCAGAGGTTTGTTGGTCCTCCAGTGTGTACCTCATCTCCATAACAAAATATGCAATGATTGCCATGTACAATGTAGATTATTTAAAGTATTGAAGATTTAATAAAAGGGATTTAATAGTTGCTTCCTATTATTTCAAACATAAATATAGATTTGAAAATATATATTTATGTTTAAAATAATATTAAGCAAACATTAAATCCATTTAAACTTATATACAATAAGTTAAACAATAAGGATTGTACATGAGAAAGCATATTTAAACACTGACCTCTAATCTGCAATAACCTTAAACTAATTGTAGCAGCTAAGGCTCAAAACATAAATATTCAATGATGCATTATTATGTACAATGCATAATGTTTAAATATTTGCATTTAAATTAAAATGTAATTAACATTATATATCTACATAACTGCATGCCTGTTATTTAAATATATAATTTAATCATACTGACTTCTATAACATAAATATATATTAATATTTATCTAGGCTATCACTATTAAACACAACACACTTACAGAAACATATTATAATTTATATGGAATTCTTAAAGCATTATGCAAAATGCATGCATAACTGTTTAAAAATATTGAATATTAATGCAAGGCCTGACTACATTATAACGGCAATCTTTGGTCATGTATAATGCACATTAGTTTAAGTATTGGATATATAAATTAAAATGTAGATATTCTTGCTTGATGCATTCATTATTGCAAGTAAGAATATTTTTTTAAAATAGATATTTATGTTATAAAAGACAGTTCAATTATAATATGGTTTTACATAACTGCATGCCTGTTATGCAATAAAACAATTGTAACACAAATGCCTTTTGTAACAGGAATATACATTTTAAAATATATATTTATATTTAAAATAAAAAACACATCAAGAAAAAATAAATACATATTAATGTATATACAATAGTTAAAAGAATATGCATTATACATAAGAAGGCATATTTTAAAAGGTGTAGAAAAATAAACTATTAACCCTTAAGCTGCCCTAACCTAACCACCCCCAAAACAGGTATGGGGGTGGTTAGTTGATTTTATGGCAAGACAGGAGGCTTCATATATTGCATCAAATCTTTATGGAATCCAAACAGCAGCAAAGAAAACATACAGAGATAAAAAAAAAAATAACATAGTAACAAGACTGCATCAATCAGGACACAGCAGCCTAATAAGCTGTAATAAACAAGTCCAGCACTTCCTCTTGTATTTGCTGCTTCCAGACAGCAAGGTAATTTATTCATGTTTTCCCTCAAATTGTAATGTATTTTGATTATCTTTGCTTAAGATCACTAATCTGTTATCTGTGTTTTAGAATATACTATAAACTATTATATAGGTTTCTTTCCTAGGTTCTTTAGTCTCTATTCATGTTTATCATGTTTAAGACTTTTCTGTAAAACTATTATATATGGTTTCTTTCCTAAGTTCTTTATATTCTTATCCCTTTATTTTTCATATTCTTACCCTATATGTAATTGTTTGTTTTATATTGGAACGGCTTGCCTGCATGATGTTTGTATATTAGGCCGGTTTCCAGGCCTTATTTCTATTCTTGCAAAGCGTTATTTAGTACAGTGTGCAGAGTGTGTGTGGACAGTAGCCAGGCCTCATTTAATTTTTCATGGAACTTCTTTCCATCATGTACCCTGCTTAGGACCCCCCTTTTTTCTGCAATTTATATTATATTTAGAAAAGTCTGTATTTGCTAAATTTGTTTTCTAGCTTGTCTTCACACGAACGCGCCCCTAATCAGTGTTATAAGCCGGTCAGTTGTGTGAGACGCCCCTCAACATGGCCTTGGATGGCTGTGTGGTGGTAGTGTTTTAGGCCCTCCTTATTCAAACTAGGATCTTGTATTATCTTAGTATGATGTCAGCCTTATGGTCTAAGATTATATATAGTAATTCTAGGGCCGTGTCACTCCTTTTCTAGTAGCCCCTCGCAGCCCCATCTGAGTGACCTATCTATTTACATAAAAATCACTCTTACTTAATAATATGCAATCCTTTATCCCTTGCCTTCCAGACCTTTCATATGGGGGATTTTTAGACTGTTTTAATCTAAGCCCTTTCACTTGTTAGACCTAGGTTTGATGGCCCTCTGGGTCTGTCAGAATTAAAAAGTATTTCTTGTTATAGACTATAAAGTATTATAGACTCGGATGCTGATCTAAGGATCCAGTATTAACCTTTCAAAAGCCTGCAGGAATCTGTATGTAGGTAAATATTTGTAAGTGTGTGTGTTTATATATATATATATATATATATATATATACAGGTCTTTGTTTCTAGATGTACCTATGCACGTTTTTATGTAGGCATATGTAGGTATATTTATGTGTGTGCATGTGTATATGTACAAATTTATGTGTATATGTGTTCCGATACATGTTTTTATGTATGCATGTGTGTGTGAATATATGTGTGTCTTTGTGTATATATACACATGTCCAGGTGTATACATGTACGTGTATTTATGTATACATATGTATGTATATATATGTGTGAATGCTGTCACTTAAGGCTTGGTTTGGAGTCTGTAAGTCTGTAAGTCTCTTTAAGCTTGGTTTGGAGTCTGTGGAGTCCTCATAGAATAATACTATAGAAGTTTGTTTCACTTAAATAGTGATATATGTCTAGAAGTTAATGCCACTTGTCATTGTTTTTATGCACATATATACGGCTTAATTTTGGAAGCTTGTATTGCAGTCTATTCAGTCTAAATTGCTCTTCATACATCTCTATCAGAGCGTAGTTTTAAATTCCATACACATTTTCCACAATATATATATATATATATATATATATATAATATATAGTAAAAAAGGGGAACCAGCACTCCATAAACAACAACCTCCGGGGTGCACTTCTAATCAAAATAATAAAAGCTATTTTGAAACGGAGAGTGCCTTCCTTGCAACTTGGAATATAAAACTCTGTTTTTCGTGTTGGGAGTTCGTCTAACAGTGCGGCATGCACTATGCAGATTATGAATTGTCTTGAAGAAGGCCTCTGGAAAGGCCGAAACGTCGACATTCTTTAAAATGTGAAATTGATATTATGAATAAAGATTACAAATTATATAAAGTCCTGTAAGTGCCCTCTATCTACAGAGCTACTCTACATTCTTAACTGAGGATCGCACCTAGGCACAGACAACACATGTGTGGAACGAGTGCTAGGCCACCGGCTACATAGTATATATATATATATATATATATATATATATATATATATATATATACATATACATTCAGGTGCTTCATATTAGCTGCTTCAGATTTATTGAATATAAGGAGATTATCCAGTAGTAGGATTTATATATATATATAGGGCTTTATTTTAGTTTTTTAGCCTATATTATATATAACGTATATAAGTTATTTGGCCTGTTTTCAGGCTATACATTTTAGGCTATATTTATATAGTATTTTAGCCGGTATTATGGCTATATTAGATATAAGATGGTATAAAGGTTTTCCTGAACATAGTAGTACCTGAATCTGCCTAATTGAGGCTTCATTGTATAATAAGCTTGTATTAGGATACTTTGAATATAAGAATATTAGGCTATATTATATAATGAACTCTTATTAAAGGGACAGTCTACACCAGTATGTTTATTGTTTAAAAAGATAGATAATCCCTTTATTACCCATTCCCCAGTTTTGCATAACCAACACAGTTATATTAATATATGTTTTACATCTGTGATTAGCTTGTATCTAAGCCTCTGCAGACTGCCCCCTTATCTCAGTTCTTTTGACAGACATGCAGTTTTGCCAATCAGTGCAGTCTCCTAAATAACTCCACAGGAGTGAGCACACTGTTATCTATATGACACTCATGAACTAGTACTGCCTAACTGTGACAAAACATTCAAAATGCTCTGAGCTAAGAGGCGGTTTTCAAAAGTTTAGAAATAAGTTTGAGCCTACCTAGGTTTAGCTTTTCAAAAATACCACCAAGGGAACAAAGCAAATGTAATGATTAAGGGTGTATAAGTCCGGAACATCAATGTAATTTTTAAACTAATGTTTCATTAAAGAAGACTTTTATTAAGAAGTGCTGTGGACATGTGTGTTTTACTAAGGAGAGGGGTATGAGCAGAGCCCCAGGTCTACAGTAACAATTACAACATAGAAGACAATGAAAAGTTCATAAATCAGATAGAGCATACAATTTTAAAACTTTCCAATTTACTTATATTGTCAAATTTACATATTTTTCTTTGTATCCCCTGTTGGAACTTAGTGTCTTTCTATGAGAGCATACTGAGCCTCTGGAGTGTAAATGTGTCTTGAGCATCATATAGCAGTAGTGTTTGTACAATGTTTATAAGAATGTCATATAGTGCTCAATACATGTGCACCCAGCCAAGTCTGCTTCATTAAGCTCCATAAAAATACCATCTTTCAAATGTATTCATTTTCAAATAAAAAATTACCTTTTATTGCTCCCAGGTTAGTTTTTCATTTGATACCTACAAGGTTATAAGCTCCCTACAAGTAAACAAGATTCATATCTGGATTAATTAATAAAAACTCAGTACATCTGTTGTTTTGTATCATTTACTGAGTGAGTAGTAATAGTCATCATGGAGTTTCTAGTGACAATGTTGATGATCAAAAGTGCTACAAGATGGCAAAATATTCAAAGGGATCTGCCGCCATATTGAGTGAGCTTGTCATAATATTTTGAGCTCCCGACATAGCTGCATCACAGAGATGAGTTTATTATATATGTCATTGGTCGGCGATGCTGGCTATAGATAACACCCAGCATCACCGACCATGGCCTCGCTTCCATTGAGTCGTTAAAAATGGAGCCGTAAGCTACCGAAGCGGCCGACAGCTAAAAGTAATTTACGGCTGCATTTTAGTACCAGGTTTCCATTGAAAAGATCAGCGTGTTGCGCGCAATCGCTCTTTTCGTGTAGCTGTAAGTTAACGTTGTGTTAACGCTTCCATCTGACGTCGGATTTCTTGAAAATCAATTAGTTGCTAAGGTAACCCGACCTTACGCTATAGAATTTACGTTTAACGTCCGTGCTTCTTACCTGTGATCGCCTCTCAAGAAAAATAAAAAAAACACTTATCCATATTTTTAATAATCAAATACTATTTTCTAATATAATTATATTTAACACTTCATAAATATAAGTAATATTTATTGCTGCCCTAGGCATAGGTCCAGTTTGCATTCTGTAGATATGTTCTTGCATATATTATTATATTTAAATATATACTGATATTTCTATTAGAATATAAGTTCAACTATTTCTATACATGAGACAACAATAAATATTACTTATAACAATTTATTTCTACATTAAAACACTTGCATTATTTGCAAGTTTTATCATTTCAATAGAAAATAGCTCTCAAAAAGCACAATTTTCCTCTTTTACACCTAGTTGAGCTGGGGGTAATATTTCTCAATGTATCGACAGCCTCCGACAATGTATTAACGGTTAGCGCTTTCATTGGAAACCTGGTATAATTTATCGATTAACGGCTTCTATTACTTTCTATGGGACGCGAAGATCTTTTCGGCAGCCGAAGTCCGGCTGCCGATATTGAGGTATAACGCACCATTGGAAACAGTCGATAAACGATATTGCTTCCGACAGCATATTTATCGGTTTGCGAGTGCCCGCAAACTGAATTACGACTCAATGGAAGCGAGGCCCATATTGGTGATGTATAGTAAATGATGCCTTTGAATAACTGCCATCTGCCTATCTGCTACTCCTAATACCCCTAAACCGAAGTACCCCACAATTGCAAACTAATACTGAACTAATAAACATCTAAACCACCACACACCCACCGCAAGCCGCTAACTATTAAACTCTATACCGCCTCATACCCACTGTTACTATCTAACTATTAACCCCTATGCCACCACATACCCACCGCTACTATCTAACTATTAATCCCTATGCCGCTACATACCCACTGCAAGTCGCTAACTGTGCCTATAAGTCCACTGTAATTTTTATGCCAATGTTTCCATAAAAAATGCTTTAATGAAGATGTGCTGTGGACATATGTATATTGTTTTTCTTTTGTGATTCAGATAGAGCATACCACTTTGCAATGTACTTCTATCATGAAATTAGTTTTATTATCTTGATATCCTCTATCGACGGAGAAGCAATGCATTACTGGGGGCTAGTTGAACACATCAGGTGGTAGTAACCTTCTGTAATCCTTCTGTTTTAGGACCCCATGATAAAAACTCGCCAGTATAGGAAAAAAATCAAGCAAAATATTTGGGTTTTATTTTAGGCTTTATATTATGATGTATGTGTTTCGCCTTCACATCCATAACTCCATATAGCGAGATGAACAGCACTCAAGCTAAAATCTGCCTCTCTAAAATTCTGTGAGGGACCTTGCAGTACTTGTAATCTCACCAGGCCACAGAGCTTTAGAGAATCAGGCCTCTTGTCTGCCTTGTCTTTAATCAATGTACCTCCATCAAAAAGCTCTGTAGTCCGTTGGTGATTATAAATAAATATATAGTGAAATTGTAGCTTTTATTTTAACTTACATTTTCTTTAAGCTGTCTAAATAAACTTTATTGTCCAGAAAACTTCTGCCACTGACTGCAATAACCTGAAAATTCCCTCATGGGTAACTGAGCCCAGAAGGCTTTGATGATAAAGGATTATTAGAAACCTAGACATCAGCCCTAGAGGCATAGCTGAATAATTTGTACTGCAATTACATCAAGATCATATATGACCTTCTCAGCTTTTACTCAATTATTTCTGTTTTCTGGCAACTTTTATACTAAAAACACTCCATAACAGATCATTTCTTATAAAGGAGATTATCCTGCCTTTTATTGAAAGCTGTATTACTAAAATGTCACAAAAGCTCAATAAAGAAGATTATATCAAACTGTGGAATGTTAATTTTAGTCAATGTAATTCAATCTGACTCAATTTCCTATGTTAAAATACATCTTCTGCTGCTTAGTACAATTATTCAAGCAACAGGGTTACAATTCCTACTGAAAATGAAACTGAGAAAGCAATTATCATTATCTGAAAAATATATGTGCATTTACCTGACATGTGTCAATTCCTCCTTGCTCATAACCCCCACAGAGCATATTTTCAGTAATGTTGTATTCAGGCATTTGTTGCTGGCATCTCTCATTGGTTAAAAGAGGAATTTCGGCTTCTTGTAATACATTTGGAATAGGACCTGGTAACAAATAAGTGAGCTTTTAGATTAAAAGAAGTCATAACTGGTTATGTCACATCTGGAAGTTTATAAATGTTATACACTACAGAGCTCTAACAACCATGTTGATGTCTAAAAAAACATAGTTTTAGTTGAGATCTGTTATGTTTCTCAAAGGTTGTGCATGATGCTACTTGGCTCTTTGTCTGGTGTTCCATCTTTACAGACCCCTGAGCCAATCAGATAGACTGTAACAAATACAGCATATCAAAAACAAACTTAATACTAGGTCTTTGATGTGTGAAACATCCTAGGTTGTTTAGGGGTTAAACTTCCTACCTTCCTCCCTTCCTCGCTCCCTTCCTTAAAATCAACAAATTTTTCACTTGCCATTTCCACCAATACAGCTAACTTAATTGTTATCTGCCAGTTCTAATGAATAAAGCAGTATGAAATATGCATTCTTTGCATGTTTCCAGTTGTTTAATATTGGCCACATTACAAGTGGTGGTATTTATCACTTTCGCATGAGCGTCGGGACTTCGCAATATAGCAACCACATCAATATGTTCTCCCCATAGTTTTCAATGGAGAGCGCAAAATAAAAAACCTAGCACCTATTGCTTGCACGCTAACCCAACAGGAGTTATGAATATTTCTCATTCCAATGTTTGTCACATAAATAAAAAAAATTGTTTTTTTGGCAAATATATATTTATCTATATATCTGTATATACCTATACCTGTATATCTATTCTTATAGATATATAGGTGTAGATATCTATTTAACATTAACATTATCATATACAGTTGTAATAAAAATTATTCAACCCCAATTCCAAATTGGGTTTATTGTCAAAATGTACAGACTTACAGCTGTTTGCAATGAACAAATCAATCAAAAACAATATAAATAGTTCTACACAATAAATGCTCCAAGTGGTTTCCCAAAATTTCCCAAAATTTAACTGAAATCACATATTTTAATGAATTCTTCAGTCTTAAAATTATTCAACCCCTTGAATAGAATCCATCAAAACAGCACAAATATGCAAAACAGGTGTTGTCTAAAGCACACCTGATGCAACTAATCAAGGACTTCCTTAGTTGCACCAGGTGTGCTTGAGCTAGAACACATTAAATACCTGAACTGGCTAGGGGTTTGTTGAGTGTCACGTTTGACTGCATGTTAGAAATATGGCTAAGTCAAAAGAATAGTCTAAAAAGTTAAGAGAAGAGATCATCACCCTTCACAAACAAGGAACACAGTACAAAAAGATAGCGATGGTACTGAATGTTCCTAGAGACACCGTTGGAAGTTAAAGGAAAAGAAAAAGGAAGCTATCAATGGCTGCAACCAGATTTCTAAGAAGGCAGGTTGAGAAAAATCCTTGAGTGACTGCAAAAGACCTGCAGCAAGACTTTTTGGCAAAAGGCACTGCGGTTTTAGTTTGCATAGAAAACATTAAAATAGTAAATAAAGAAAATTTCCATGCCAGAACTCTAAGACGTACACCACTACTGACCAAAAAGCACAAGAAAAGTTGGTTCCAATATGTTCAAAATTATATAAATAAGCCACAGGCGTTTTAGGATTCTGTTCTGTGGAGCGATGAAACAAAACTGGAGCTTTTCGGCCTGATAGATCAGCAGTATTTCTGGAGCAAAAAGAATAAAGCATACGCTGAAAGAACACTCTGCCTACAGTTAATCATGGTGGTGGCTCAGTAATGCTCTGAAGCTGCTTTACATCCTCTGGCACGGGAAACCTACAGCATGTGGAAGACAAGATGGATTAATTGAAGTATCAGGAAATCCTAGGAGAAAACTTCATGCTGACTGTGAGGAAGCTGAATCTTGGGCGTCATTGGACCTTCCAACAGGACAATGATCCCAAGCATACCTCAAATTCCACTAAGATTTGGTTGGAAAAGAAGTCCTGGAAGATTCTACAGTGTCCATCACAGTCACCTGACTTTAACCCCCTAGAAAATCTCTGGTGGAATTTAAAGAAGGTGGTCGCAGCATGCAAATCCAAGAATATTAATGAACTGGAGGCCATTGCTCATGAGGAATGGGCTAAGATTCCTTAGGAACACTGCAGGAAGCTGGTGTCTGGCTATGCATTTCATTTACAGCACGTCATAACAGCAAAAGGGTGCTCTACTAAGTACTAAAGATACTTGCCATGAAGGGGTTGAGTAATTTTGATTCTGTGGAATTCATTAAAAGTTGCATTTTCAGTTGAATTTGGGGAAACTACTTGAAGCATTTATTGTGTTGAGCTATTTCAATTGCTGTTGTTTGATTTGTTCATTGCAGACATCTGAAAGTCTGTAAATGTTGATAATAAAACTTGATTTGCAATGGGGGTTGACACACACACACACATATATATATATATATATATATATATATAATCTTCAATAAAACAGGAAACTAGCCAGGATTTTTTTAAAAAAAGGGGTCAAAATTTATTGACGTTTTGGGGAGTAAACCTCCCCTTCCTCAAGTACACTGCAACTTAAATAGGCAAACAAATACAAACACACCTCCCACTTCCTGTTCAGAAAAAGCGCCAAAAAACACACTACTTCCGGTTTAGCATGCATGACCCGGAAGTACTTACTCAAATTATTCAGTGTACATATCATAGTAACAATAGTGCCATGAAAATAATAAAAACAAATGCCCACACACTATATATACATTCTGTGTCTCTTCATTGTTTCCTTAAAATACTATAACATTCTCATCATATCTAAATATCATAAACCATAGTGTACATCATAGCGATGTGTGTTTCTCTACACCCGGAAGTTAAACAACCACTTCCGGTATGCGTGACTAACATTCTCTGTGCCTTACTTCTAATAAGCATATAACTCAAATGTGGTGCCTTACAAATACCTTAATTCCGATTGGCTGATAGAATCCTATCAGCCAATCAGAATTCAAGGGACGCCATCTTGGATGACGTCATTTAAAGGAACCTTCATTCTTCGTTAGGACGTCGTTTGAAGAGGATGGCTCCGCGTTGGCTGGATAGAAGATGGCTCCGCTCCGGAAGGATGAAGATAGAAAATACAGCCTGGATGAAGCCTTCTGCCGTCTGGAGGACCTCTTCTGCCACGATCGGATGAAGACTTCTGCCGTATGGAGGACCACTTGTGCCCGGCTCAAGGTAGGGAGATCTTCAGGGGGTTAGAGTTAGGTTTTTTAAGGGGAGGTTGGGTGGGTTTTAGAGTAGGGGTGTGTGGGTGGTGGGTTTTAATGTTGGGGGGGTATTGTATTTTTCTTTTACAGGTAAAAGAGCTGATTACTTGGGGGCAATGCCCCGCAAAAGGCCCTGTTAAGGGCTATTTGTAATTTAGTATAGAGTAGGAAAATGTTATTATTTTTGGGGGCTTTTTTAATTTATTATGGGGATTAGATTAGGTGTAATTAGTTTAAAATTCTTGTAATTCTCTTTTTTTTCCCTGTAATTTAGTGGGGGGGGGGGGTTTCTGTAATTTAGTTTATTGAATTTAAACCCTTGTCTAAGCCCTTCTAAAGAAACTGTAAGATCCATGAAATTCTCACAGAATGAGAGTAAAAACCTTGATTGGAACAAGAAAGATACACTTTCCACACTTATGAGCCTGAATTAAGGTATCAATAATAGACTCAGAGAAGCCCCTCTGAGATAAAATCAGATGCAGTTAAAGTAAGAGATAGAAGGAACGCCCCTGGAATAAGCAGAACTGGACGTTGTGGTAGGCGCCACGGATGAGAACTGGATATTTTCACTAGGTGTGCGATCACATACTTGGCGACGTGTGCAAAGACGAGCGTCAGCAATATTTTGTCTAATCGAGCGATCACATATCCGTAACTCCCTGGAACCCTTAGTAAAACACCTAACACATGCTCAATATCAACCCCTAAAACGCCATCCCCCCACATCGTAATGTCTAATAAAATGCATTAACCCCTAACTGACATCCCCCATATCGCAATCACTAATAAAAGTTATTAACTCCTAAACTGCCAACCCCCCACAACCCAAACACTTAATTAAACTATTAAACCCTAATCCACCACCCACCCACAATGAAAAGTACCTAATAAAACTATTAACACCTAAACCACCACCCCCCACAACGCAAACTACCTAATAAACCTATTAACCCCTTATCCGTCATCCACCCACAATGAAAAGTACCTAATAAAACTATTAAAACCGAAACCGCCATCCCCCACAATGCAAAGTACCTAAAAAAACTATTAACACTTAAACCACCATACCCCCACAATGAAAAGTACATAATAAAACTATTAACACCTAAACTGCCATCCCCCACAATAAAAAGTACATAATAAAACTATTAACACCAAAACTGCCATCCACTCAGAACGCAAAGTACCTAATAAAACTATTAACACCTAAACCACAAACCCCACACAAAGCAAAGTATTAAACTAATAACTAAATCCCCTAAAATAAAAAACCTAACATTACACAAAATAAAAAAACCAACATTACAAAAAATAACAAACAAAATTATCCAAAATAAAAATGTTATTCCTGTTCTAATACCCCCATTTTAAAACACGAAACCCACCAAAAAATAATAAAACAGCCCTAATCTAATCTGGGTTCTAAGCTGTATTTGAGATTTTTTTTTTACTTTTTTTTAAATATATTTATTTTTTTACTTTTTTCCAGATCTACTTTATAAAGGGGTACCCTTGCATTCCTGTTGGCTGACACATTCAAATCAGCCTATAGGATGAAAGCTGCTTACATCCTATTGGATGATTTGACTTTGAAGAATCAAATGGGGGTTTAGGTGTTAATAGTTTTATTAGATACTTTTTGTTGTGTGTGGATGGCAGATTAGGGGTTAATATGTTTATTAGGTACTTTGCATTGTGGGGGTTAGCGGTTTAGGGGTTCATAGTTTCATTATTTGTGTTGTGGGGGGGTTGGCGTTTAAGGGGTTAATAACTTTTATTAGTGATTGCAATGTAGGGGCTGGTGGTTTAGGGGTTAATAACTTTTATTATTAGTTTCTATGTGGGGGGATGGCGGTTTAAGGGCTTTGAATGGCATTTTGACGTGTCGGCTTAATTTTCTTTTCTCGATTTTTACATGTGAATTCAACATTTTTATTTCTTTAGTTACGTGTGCAATATGATATACTGGGCTAAGTTACTGGCAACAAAAGAAATGTGTAGTTGTGCATATTTCTGAACCTCGCCAGTTTTTCCGACTTACGGCAGTATATCATCTGGCGGCACAGGTTATGAGATTAACCCGATGTGCAATGTGAATTTATGGCGACGTGATTTTCAGCAGTTGCGCTGAAAAATACACCACATTTGTAATCTCACTCTAGGTCGGGAAACCAGGTTCTGTGAGTCCATGCTGAAGATATTAGGATAGCTGAAACATTCTCCTGCTTGAGTCCAAGTCACCACTCTGGGCAGAAGCACAATCAGAGAAAATCGGTAAACTAGATGATAATGCCAAGGGGCTGCTAATGCATCCATTAGCTCTGCCTGGGGATCCCTGGATCTGGAACTGTACTGTGGGAACCTATGATTAAGGCAAGTTGCCATTAGGTCTATCTTGGGACTGCCCCATTGACCTATCAACTAATGGAAGGTCTCCTGGTTGAAAGACCATTCACCTGAGTAAAGCATCTGATGACTCAAATACTCTGCTTCCCAGGTGTCTACTCCAGAAATGTGAATAGCTAAAAAAGACAGGCTTGCATCTGTGGTGATTATATCCCATGTGGGGCATTGGAACCCCATACCCAGAGAAACCGTTCCAGGGGATGACCACCATAAGAAAGATTGTCTGGTGGGTATATCCAAGGGAATCAACTGAGAAAGGTTGGAGTGGACTCTGTTCCAGTGTCTCAGCGTGCAAAGTTGCAGAGGTTGCAAATTAAACCTTGCAAATGGTATGGTATCTGATGCTGCCACCATAAGCCCCTCAACCAACTGAAGCTTTTGAAAGGCTGACTGAAGCTTGAACTTGCATTGCTCTGTTAGAAAAGGTTTCATCACCACAGAGTCAATGATTACTCCCACAAAACAAACTCTCTTTCAGGGAGTGAGAGAACTCTTTGAAACTGTTATGTTCCAGCCATGACTGTGAAGAAACCAGAGCAGTTTCTCCATGTGAGTCATAGCTAAAGGTAAATAAAGAAGTTACCGTGATAAACACAATCACTGGGCTTCTATAGGAGGCGCTATGATAATGAACAAATATATATAAAAATAATTTTATATATATATATTTATCAAATAGTAGCAAGACAAATATATATATATATATATATATATATATATATATATATATACACAGGGAGTGCAGAATTATTAGTCAAGTTGTATTTTTGAGGATTAATTTTATTATTGAACAACAACCATGTTCTCAATGAACCCAAAAAACTCATTAATATCAAAGCTGAATATTTTTGGAAGTAGTTTTTAGTTTGTTTTTAGTTTTAGCTATTTTAGGGGGATATCTGTGTGTGCAGGTGATTATTACTGTGCATAATTATTAGGCAACTTAACAAAAAACAAATATATACCCATTTCAATTATTTATTTTTACCAGTGAAACCAATATAACATCTCAACATTCACAAATATACATTTCTGACATTCAAAAACAAAACAAAAACAAATCAGTGACCAATATAGCCACCTTTCTTTGCAAGGACACTCAAAAGCCTGCCATCCATGGATTCTGTCAGTGTTTTGATCTGTTCACCATCAACATTGCGTGCAGCAGCAACCACAGCCTCCCAGACACTGTTCAGAAAGGTGTACTGTTTTCCCTCTTTGTAAATCTCACATTTGAAGATGGACCACAGGTTCTCAATGGGGTTCAGATCAGGTGAACAAGGAGGCCATGTCATTAGATTTTCTTCTTTTATACCCTTTCTTGCCAGCCACGCTGTGGAGTACTTGGACGCGTGTGATGGAGCATTGTCCTGCATGAAAATCATGTTTTTCTTGAAGGATGCAGACTTCTTCCTGTACCACTGCTTGAAGAAGGTGTCTTCCAGAAACTGGCAGTAGGACTGGGAGTTGAGTTTGACTCCATCCTCAACCCGAAAAGGCCCCACAAGCTCATCTTTGATGATACCAGCCCAAACCAGTACTCCACCTCCACCTTGCTGGCGTCTGAGTCGGACTGGAGCTCTCTGCCCTTTACCAATCCAGCCACGGGCCCATCCATCTGACCCATCAAGACTCACTCTCATTTCATCAGTCCATAAAACCTTAGAAAAATCAGTCTTGAGATATTTCTTGGCCCAGTCTTGACGTTTCAGCTTGTGTGTCTTGTTCAGTGGTGGTCGTCTTTCAGCCTTTCTTACCTTGGCCATGTCTCTGAGTATTGCACACCTTGTGCTTTTGGGCACTCCAGTGATGTTGCAGCTCTGAAATATGGCCAAACTGGTGGCAAGTGGCATCTTGGCAGCTGCACGCTTGACTTTTCTCAGTTCATGGGCAGTTATTTTGCGCCTTGGTTTTTCCACACGCTTCTTGCGACCCTGTTGACTATTTTGAAGGAAACGCTTGATTGTTCGATGATCACGCTTCAGAAGCTTTGCAATTTTAAGAGTGCTGCATCCCTCTGCAAGATATCTCACTATTTTTTACTTTTCTGAGCCTGTCAAGTCCTTCTTTTGACCCATTTTGCCAAAGGAAAGGAAGTTGCCTAATAATTATGCACACCTGATATAGGGTGTTGATGTCATTAGACCACACCCCTTCTCATTACAGAGATGCACATCACCTAATATGCTTAATTGGTAGTAGGCTTTCGAGCCTATACAGCTTGGAGTAAGACAACATGCATAAAGAGGATGATGTGGTCAAAATACTCATTTGCCTAATAATTCTGCACTCCCTGTATATATATATATATATATATATATATATATATATATATGCTAATGTATATGCACAATATATATTAATCTCTAAAATTGCAATAATGTATAGTAATTGTAGGAAATATACAAAGCAATAGACTGGACAAGCCAGATGTGAAAAAGTCCAGCAGGTGTCCTCGGACGTCCCAGAACTTGATAGGCCGTTCTCTGTCGTCACCCAGAGGGATGATGTACTTCTATGATGATAAGACAAAAACAAGAATAGAGGCACCACATGTGTAGGTCAATAGAGATAAATAAATCCAAAAAGGAGCAGAATAAGGGTACTCACAAAAGTAGCGGCACTCTATTATGCCAATAGGGGCAGGCTGGTGTTCAGCAGCAAACCAGCTAGCTGTGTGAAGGTCCCCACCGGATTCGATCGGCACTGGAAATCTCTGCCTTCTGAACCTCAGGCCAATGTTCCCAATGGCAATGACGCTCTCCGACTGGAACTGCAGGTGGAATAGGAGGAAGGGCTGAACTGCCCTTGGGTTACTGATATGGAGATTATCACACCAACGCCAGACTTGTGTAAAAGTTTAAAATCAGTATTTTATTGTACAGAATAAAAATACCAAAGGTATAACAATTTACAGCTGGGTGTGTGAATACCAATCTCCTAACAAGATACAGAGTAGCGACGCGTTTCTCGGGGAACACCCCATTTCCTCAGGCTTGTATACTCTATGTGTGTGTAATTGCCCTTTAAATAAGGCTCAGTAACCTCATGTTCCAATAAACCCTCCCCTTCCTTTGCACAAATTATCCAATAACATCCTTCCTTTCCCAATCCTCCCAGTTGTTGTAATAATGATTAAGTTAAATTGTGATAATCTATATGGATGAGAAGTGTAATTTAATAAATAACATTTTTTACAATAGTAAGAATAAAAGTGTTGCTTGTGGGTGAGCCGATCGAAACTGGCCAGTATCGATCGTAGCTAATACGTGTAAATACAAAAGTAAACAAGGCTTACATGTGTTTCCTTATTGGCCAATAGTGTGTCGCCGTTTTGGGGGCCTATCCCTAAGTCTTATCCTCATACGTTGAGCGCTGTGATCACTGCCCTGGACTACAAAAATACGGAAGTGACATAGGGTCACATGATCGGAATAACCACAGTGAGCTGTTAGCGTGGTTCCGGACTACAAACAAAGAAGAATAACGCGTAGTCACATGACCACAAGAGCCCATATGTAGCGATCATACAAGCCCATAAAGGCAGCAAGTAACGATATGATTGCCACCCATATATGTTCAGTACCAATAGGATAGCGAGGACAAAAAGAATGGATCAAATATAACCATGTGATTGGCTGCTTGCATGTGTTCATATAAGTTCTTAATATTAATAAACAAATAAAGGGCAAACTATGTGTAAGTTATGCCACACCTGCGTGAGACCACAGCAATAAGCTAAAAAATAATATTGCCATTACTGTGATTTTAATGATGGGATAAGTCCCTAAGATACTACGTTGAAGCAGTATAAACCAGATAGTGAAAATACAAAAGTCAAGATGGGCACAAGTAGCTCCAAGATATATGTTTAGGTGCAGTACAAAATAATATATATTCATTGTGGATGTAGAGATATATACAAAACGAGACATACAATAAATATGTATGTTATTAAACTTTAACTAGATATGCAATCATACCCAAAAAATATGAGGCTAAAGTGATGTATAAGTGTGAGTAAAAAAAGGGAAATTATGACATGTGCTGTGTATGTATAAAATATGTGCGTGTTTTGATGTGATGTGATGATGTGAATGGCTAACTATATTGAATGGGAATAACGATATACTATTGCCCCATTCAATGGTGAATATAATGAAATGTACGAATATCTACTAAATACTGTGAAATTTGCATGTTCCAATTAAATAAAAAATGTATTAGTGCAAATACCAACAACAAGTGGGTAGGGAAAGTCCAGAGAACAAATTAACATAATTCTATAAATATATTATTAACAATATCCTAATGACCCTTACAGTATATATACACATGATTACAAAAAAGCTGCGGAATCTATAACCTCATTAAGACCTGTGGGGAATAAACTGTTGAATTTAAAAATCCAGTAGGTTTCCCTTTGTCTCAGTTTTGAAAACCTATTGTACAAATTACTTTGTGGGATCCCTTCTAATGGTGTAATTTTAAAGGAACATTTACCGGAGATATATTTGTCACAAATATGTCTAGAGACACTGTGTTTGAGTGATTTTGATTTAATGTTCCTCAAGTGTTCACTCCATCGAGTCCTGACCTTCCTACAGGTCCTACCTATGTACTGAATCCCACATAGGCAGGACAGTACATAGATTACATAGCTAGAATCACAGGACAATCGGCTTTTTATGGGGAACAACTCCCTTGTATTGTGGGATACTATGTTACTACATCCATGTGTTATATACTTACACATGTGACATAGTTTCTTTCCACATCTGAAAACCCCTATTTTATTAAAGCTATAATTGTTATGGGTCCTGTCTCCCAGTCTAGCAATATTGGCTGGTTTCCTTTTAGACATCGCCACCTTACTAGGAGCTAATTTCTGTTTATAAGTTGGTGCTCTTTTGAAAACTAGTTTAGGTTGGGATGGGAGAGTTTTTTTCAAGACTGGGGAGGATGGGCCAGTGTTTCTTGAGTACTTTGTTAATAATTTTGTGGTTAGAGTTGTACTGTGTCACAAATAGGGGTTGTTTATTTAAAAAAAAACCTTCTTGTCTCTATCTTTAGACGAGACTGATGATAATAACTGTTCTCTATGTAGGTCTTTGGCTCTCTCGTAGCCCTTAGTGATCAGTTCAGAAGGCTATCCCTTTTCTATAAATCTACGTTTAAGAATTTGGGATTGCTGATTATATTGCTCCATTGTACTGCAATTCCTGCGCAGTCTACAAAACTGACTAAATGGGATATTAGTTTTCGATTTTGTTAAATGGTTGCTAGAAAAATGTAGGAAGTTATTACAATCTACTTTTTTAAAATAAGTAGAAGTAGATATACTATCTTTCTGGCTAAAGGTAATGATGGAACAATATATTATCCAAGTAAGGAGCCACAGCTACCCCTTGCACTTGAATCACTGATAGAAGAGTTTCCAGAATTTTTGTAAATATTGTGGGACGCAGCAGCCAGACCAAAATGTAAAACTGTGAAATAATAGTATTTGTCTAGAAAGGGAAACCGCAGACACTGATGATGATCCCGATGATTAGGGCTGTGGAGGTACACATCCTTTAAGTCTATTGCAGAAATGAATTTACCCTGAAAAACCAGTGGCATGATTGACCTGAATGTATCCAACTTGAAAGAGGGAACACTTAAAAACCTGTTCAAGGTCATTAGATCCAGTATGTCCCTTTCTTCTTTGAAACAAACAGGTTGGAATAGAACCCTTTGCCCTTGTCTGTAGGCCAAGATCTGAAGCCTATTGTGTAACACTGAGAGACAATCTCCAGTACCCAAAGGTCCTCAACAGACTGAGTGTATGCTTCCTGAAAAAAGCTTAATCTGCCCCCTACCAGAAAAGAGTCTGGATAGGGTGCAGCACCTTCATGTTTTCTTGGTGAAAGGAACGAAAACTTCCACCTGACTTTCCATTGGGTCTAGAATTTTATTCAGAGGCAATAAGGCACCCCTGCCCCTGTCATGGTAGAGATAATTGAATCCAAGCCAGGATCAAAATGGTTCTTGTCCTTGAAAGCTAAAGATAAGAGTATAGGTTTAGAAATCATGTCCGCCTACCAAGGTTTCAGCAAAGAGCTCTTCTAGACAAGACTGGAAGAGCAGAATTATTGGCAAAGATGCAAATAACCTGGATGACAGCATCACAGATTAAAGAATTTGCCATCTTTACAAACTAAATAAGCGCCTGACTATTTGCTAAGAATGATTCCACGGAAACTAGATCTGACAAGGGTGACACCAGAATGCTGCTGCACCTGCAACAGCCACAATACTTAGAGCAGGTTGAAACAGCAGCCCCCTTTGTAAGAAAGCCTTCCTAAGGTAACATTTTAACTTTATGTCCATTGGGTCCTTAAAAGAAATTCTGTTCTCTAAGGGGATAGAAGTTCTCTTGGCTAGAGTGGGTATGGCACCATCTACCTTGGGTTTAGTCCCCCATAGTTCCAGATTGGCCTCAGGAACAGGGAAAAAAAATCCTAAAATTAGGAGGAGTGAATGGAACTCCAGGCTTATCCAATTCCTTTTTTATATATATATATTTATAACCAGCAAAGTGATCATGATACAAAATCCATGCCACACAGAATTTATACAGACAGATCATGTTTACATTCACATTTAACCAAAAAATAAACAGCTGTGCATTGGTATTTTTACATCACCTTCCTGGGTTTTTTATATTATATTTCAAAAATAATAAGAAAAATTATTGGAAAATAATATTTTACGAGAACATAATGTATGTAATTAGTTTGCACATACATAAATCACATGCATAAATCAGACATGATTAACAGTTTCTTAAGCTGTATTATTTATTTAAATGAATAGGAGAGATTAAAAAAAAAGAAGAGAAGAAAAGGTAAAAAAAACACTCCCTTACGTTCCTACTGAACCATCTCTCCCTTCCCCTTCTCCCTCCCTATTGCTCCTTCTTCATGTTTTGATACCTAGATAATGGGAATATTTCACGTAATATTAAACTTTCGAAATAGACAGACTTATGGAATTGTTTAGTGAGTATGTATTGTGTCGATATAGAGTAGGTCTGAATAATTTTCAGCCATTTATTGAAAAAACAATGTATTTGTCGATTATGTATATTAGATATATTATGCTGTTCAAACATAATCTGTGATTTAATTGCAATAAACAGTCCGGAAGGTGGAGGTTTACAATTTTTCCAATTTTTTAAAATCAGATTTCGGACAAGCATAATAGCAGTAATACTCAAATTATTGCTCTGCATATTAGAGGTCTGATATAAGAAAAAAATACATTTTGTCTCTAAAACAAAACAATCCGTTATATTTTTATTTAGCCAAAAATTTACTTTCTGTCATAACTGTCTTATTTTCGGACAATACCAAAAACAATGGAGTAGGTCCACTGTAGGAGCGTGACATTTATAACAATAATCTTGACGGTCTTGTGACCATCTGGCTAGTCTTCTCGGTGTAATATACATGTTGTAAAGAAACTTTAAATGAGATTCCTACCAAGAAGAGGAAAGGAGAGCACCACAT
The DNA here is from genome assembly GCF_027579735.1 of Bombina bombina. NCBI lineage: Eukaryota > Metazoa > Chordata > Amphibia > Anura > Bombinatoridae > Bombina > Bombina bombina. Next base: position 147,211,543 of record NC_069501.1, on the reverse strand, counting down.
ACCCACTTGATACCCTTACTGATTATATCAGTATCAACATCTTCAAAATTCTTAATCCAATATAGAGACAACTTCTCTCTCAATTTTAACTGACCTTGTTTGACCAGCAACATTTTGTATGATAACAAGATTGTATCAGCTTTTCCTACATCTTTATATTGGTTAAATAATTGGCTGAGAGGAGCCAGCCCACTCCGTGCCGAGCAAGTAAAGAGATGTTATATGACCTAATATCTGGAAATACAAGGCCTCCGAATTCATTAAGCTGTGAAAGTCTGGCTATAGAGAGCATATGTCTATTCCTTCTCCAGATAAATTTAGCACATACCCTATTAAAAATCTTAATATCCTTGTCTAATATAAACAGGGGTAGATTGTCCATAATATATTCCATTCCTTTTAAATAATTTTGGAGGCCAATGAAGGAACAGAAAAAGGTTTCAGGTGCCCTAGACTTAGGTCTAAAAATTATGTTCAACTTCTGTACTGGCTTATCCTCAGGTGACTTAGAGTTTTGAACTCTTAAAGTTCTTAGTACCTCCTTAAGTAAGGATCTTGGTTAATACATATTAAACTGAAAAGTAATGTCCTTAGGTTCCTTATCTGAATCATCAGGTTCCTTATTGGAATCATCTGATAGCACCACACCATCTGAATCAGACTCCTGAAATTGTTTATTAACAGAAGGGACAGCAATAATGCTGCCCTTGGAAGAAGAGCCTGGGGAAATATTCTTCAGCTAGTGCTTAAGCTTACTTGCAGGCAGCATTGCCACAATAGCCTCAGTAACCACAGACTGTAATTGAGTCTTAAATTGTGGTGCTAATTCCATCACACCACATTGACCAATATATACCGGTGGGTGATCCACAGTAGAGGTTGTGCTGGGACCTTGTGAATGAGTCTATAGAACATATTTTAGGCAAATACTGCATAGCTGTGCAGGTGGACAGACTGTGACTACTTTGCACAATAAGCACTTATTTACAGGAATAATAATGTCTGAAGGACAACCCTCAGAAGACAAAGCCTGAAAAGTTACAGTCCCAGCTTGCTCCATAGTGTAAAATCAGAAAGTCACTAAACTTTGTCTATAAAGTGTTAATAAAGATGAAAGGGCTAATAACCAGGAAATACCCATAAAAGTAACTTAAAGTACCCTTCCCCTTATCAGAGACCCTATTCAAAGTCCCCTTAGGGGCCTGAGTCTATTATTATAGTGCAAAAGTTTTCCAAAATGTACACTGTTCTCACAAGTATTAGGCAACTGAGTATTTTGACAAAATCATCAATTTTATGCATATTGTCCAACTCCAAGCGAAAAAAAAAATTGAGTGCCTATTGGATTTAAGCATATCAGGTGATGCTTATTTGTGTAATGAGGGAGGGTGTGGCGTTAGGAGATCAACACCCTATATCAAGTTGTTCATAATTATTAGGCAGCTTCTTTTCCTCAAGCAAAATGGGCCAAAAAGAGACGAAAAGTCGAAAATTGTAAAAAGTCTTTCAGAGGGATGCAGCACTGTTGAAATTGCTAAGCCATTGGGAAGAGATCACAGAACCATCAAATGTTTTGTTGCAAATAGTCAACAGGGTTGCAAGAAACATGTTGAGAAAAAAAGACCTAAATTAACTGCCAAAGATTTGAGAAGAATCAAATGTGAAGCTACCAGGAACACATTATCCTCCAGTGCTGTCACATTCCAGAACTGCAACCTACCTGGAGTGCCCAGAAGTACAATGTGTTCAGTGCTCAGAGACATGGCCAAGGTAAGGAAGGCTGAAACATCACTGAACAAGACACATAAGTTGAAACATCAAGACTAGGCCAATAAATATCTGAAGACAGATTTTTCAAAGGTTTTATGGGCTGATGATATGAGAGTGACTCTTGACGGACCAGATGAATGGGCCCGTGGCTGGAGCAGTAATGGGAACAGAGCTCCACTTCGACTCAGACGCCAGCAAAGCAGAGGTGGGGTACTGCTATGGGCTGGTATTATTAAAGATGAGCTAATTGTTCCTTTTCAGGTTCAAGATGGACTCAAAATCAACTCCCAAACCAACTGCCAGTTTTTAGAAGACACTTTCTTCAAGCAGTGGTGCACAAAAAAGTCTGCATCTTTCAAGAAGACCATGATATTTATGCAGGACAATGCTCCATTGCATGCATCGAAGTACTCTACTGTGTGGCTATCCACACAGTGGAGTACTACATAAAGATGAAAGATTAATGACACCTGAACTAAACACTATTGAGAACTTATGAGTCCTTAAGCGGGAGATTTACGGTGAAGGAAAACATTACACCCCTCTGAACAGTGTCTGGAAGGCTCCATGGATGGAAGGCTTATGACTGTTATTGAAAAGAAGAGTGGCTATATTGATTACTGATTTTTTTTTTTTTTGAAATGTCAGATTAAATATTTATTTGTAAATTTTGAGTTGTTTGTTTATTATTCTAACTTTAACAGATGAAAATAAACAAGTGAGATGGGAAAAGTTTTGTTTTTCATTTAATTTCAGAATAATTGTGCACACTAATAGTTGCCCAATAATTGTGCATACATAGATATTCTCCTAAGAAAGCTAAAACCTACCTTTTACTTTCTTTAATATTCAGGCTTGAGGTTTATTAACATTTTGGATTGACAGAGAGCACTGGAGTTGTTCAATAATGAAATTAATCCTCAAAAATACAACTTGCCTAATAATTGTGCACACAGTGTGTATATACAGTATATATATCATGCAATGTATATACAGACAAATATCCCCATCTACTCTGGTATAGGAACCTTACCCTCTCCTGAGATTGAACGGTGCTATGAGAATTGCGCTTCCTGGATTTGTCTGCACAGGAAATAAAGGAGGTTCTTCAGTAGTAGAGTTCTTCAGTAGTAGAGAAAAAAAAGAGTAACACCTTCCTTCCCCACAAAGAAGTGATTGAACTCTGATTCCTTCTCAGCTTGCCAGCCATTATTAACTCATGAGCTCTGAGATACTTTGTTCCCACAGAGCAGAAGTCATTTAAAGGGTCAAACCCCCCAAATGAACAAAGTACTCAATAAAGTACAGTGAGTTACATATGCACCCAATACATGGCCCCCTATTGGATTAAAGGGACTCCCGTGGAAAACGGTGTTCATAAACCTTGAACTTCAAGATTATTCCCCCTTGTGCACAAACCACCTCAAGTGGACAAAGTTCTTGAAATGGGGAAGTAAATTGGTCACAATAAGTAGGGGGCAACCCATAGCACTTAATAAGTGCTTAAATGTAAAGATGGTGGGATATAATTGGTTGGGGTACTTACCCACCATCAGGTCCCACTCCTCTGCACTATAACTAGCTAGTAATGTCTAATGCATTGCAATATGTCCTGTGCTTTAACTTACAGTGTTGGGAGAGTGCATGCTCTGGCCAGACAGGAGGAGGTTAAGCCACATTGTTGCTTTCTTGTGGCTTAAACTCCATAAAGGAGAATTATAATGCACCAGCAGCACTCTCCTAGTTCCCTCTTTTCTAATCTAGGGACTATCCATTGAGGGGAAAAAGACAATTAAGAATATTAAGATTTTCTTCACAAATTTTTGAACACCTCTACTCTGGCCCTCCCCTTGACAAGGCAAAGAACCATTGGGAGGGAAAGAAGAATTTCCAAGAGTAAGGTCTCGTGGTCTATCACTACCATTAGAAATAATTTATTATGCATATTTAAAAAAATTCTAAATAATCCATAGAATGTATATCGATTTAGTATATATATATATATATATATATATATATATATATATAGCAGATAGAAGACAGCACTCTGGTCTTAAATGTAGATAAAGATTTATTGCGGTGATGTTTTGGGAATACTCCGTTGAGAAAAATTATTTCCCCTTCCTCAGGCGGTCTGAGGAAGGGGATATATTATCCTCGAAACGTTACACCATCACAGTAAAATTGTGTTGTAAAATACCAGTGAGTGCAAGTTTTCTTTATTGTCGCTATATATATATATATATATATATATATATATATATATATAGAGAGAGAGAGAGAGAGAGAGAGAGTTGAGTTTCAGAGTTCAGCGCACATAGAATGGAGAAAAACAAAAACAAAAACAAATTATGGTGCAGTATGTCAGTACTAGGCAATCAAAAACTAAACGTGAGATTTAAATGTGCTCACCTTGTTTAACCTCAAACATGTGAGGTATGTTGGAAGCATGGAGGGGATGTAATCCCTATCTGTGGTAAAGATGTTTCCAGCTGGTATGCAGAAACTTTTAGCAGGTGGAAATCTTGATATCCCTGGAGTAGAAATATGTTGGTATTTCAGACAAACTTCTTCTCTCTGGAGTTAGGTAGAGACACTTTAATTCCTTTTGCTGGATTTCTTTCCTTGTTGCTGTTTATTTCTTTTCCCCTTCTTTATACTTGAAAAGCTTCTCCTCTCTGGAGTATGGTATAAACTTTATGTATGCAAACCAATTAGTGCTCAGTTTACATACTATGAGATCAATTGTGGATATTAATTGCAGCACTCATGAGATGTGTATAAATGATGCTTGCAAGGACACAAAGTGAAATTTAAAATAAAACACTTTTATTTTCCAATGTCCAATAAAAAATGATAAACAGAAATCCTCTTTGATAATAGTCCAGATCAGGGACAGAAATAGGTGAGCAGATGAAATATAGTATATTTCTCTAAATCCAGTAGTGAGTTTTTTTTCTTATCAGGGCTGGTGCAAAAACAGCTAGCTGATAAAAATGAGTGATATTGTGGTATAGGATGCTGTAAATACAGCTGAAGGTAAATTCCTTGCGGTGGTTTTAAACTCTGAAAAGCTCCCAGAGTTCAGGTGGATAAGTGTCAGAACTTCTGTGTAGGTGTATATACCTTTAAGTATTACTTCCAATCAAACCACCTCACCTGTTTTAAAACCACACCTTTCACTAAGCACATTGCTTAGTATTTTGTTTGTTACCGACATAGGAACATTCTCCTCTAAGCTTCTGATTTCTCTTATTGGAAATCTCACTCAAGAACATTGCTTTTCAATTGCAACTACTGTCTAAACTTTTGTGTGAGCTATTTCTCTTTTCAGCACTGCCGTTCATTGGTCCTCACCGCAACAACTCTGGATTACTGACTGGATATATTTTCTGTTTCCAACAATAGCAGCAGTTGCCAAATCAAGTGAAGGATTTGCTCCAAGGTACATTTTTTACATTTGTGTCTTTTTCGAACTGTTACAATTTCAAAGCTTTCTTACCGCAGTAACTACGAGTCAGCTCCTCTGACGTCAGACACCATACCACAGTTTAGCTAATCGGAGCATCAGATCTCTCCGCCGAGTCCGCTCCTCTCTGCCACTCAGCTCCGTGTTACACGGTATGGACTTTCCACTAAACAACAAGGTATGCACTCACTCTGTGATAAAGTACGGATTCTCTCCCTAAGTATTATCCTGATTTAATAAGCATATGAACTTTATGATACGGTCTATCTAAACTGCTGCAATACAAATAGTATACATTTATCCTGACTTACCTGGTCACTCATTAAGTCCATAGAAACTTTTGGGCTCTTTATAAATCACACTGAAACTTAATGTTCATACTTCCTCTTAGTGTGAATTACGATTTTGGTGTAACAAATCATATATTTTGAGACCAGTTTGTTTTTGCGCTCCTTATTTATATCACGATACTGAAACATTGTCACCCATACTCTCAGAGTTTCAGTACTCGTTACATAATACTAAGCCTGAAAACGAAAGGGTAAGGTTAAGATGGAACAACCCGAACTGCCGCAGGTTGTATATAACCTCTCCCAAAAAGTAGATCAGATGGGACAAGCCATTCATGACTTGCAATTAGAAAATCAGGTGCTTAGGGAACTACTTAAAGAATCTCGAGAGCAACATGCTGCCGCTCCTGAACCTCAAGTATGTGTGCCTGAAATTTTTACTGGTGAAAGAAAATTATACAGGCAATTTAAGAATGCTTGTCAGTTATTGTACAATATGAAACCACTCACCCATTTAACAGGTTCCAACACACCTTTTGTTTGGACTCATAATTTAACTCACGTTTTCAACTATTTGAAGAAATGTTTCACAACTGCACCTATACTAGCATTTCCTGACGCCAACCTACCATATATCTTGGAGGTGGATTCATCTGATCATGCTATTGGAGCAGTATTATCTCAACAGGATTCCACATCAAAAACCTCTCATCCGATTTCGTTTTTTTCTAAAAGTATGACATCAGCTGAAAGGAATTATGCAATAGGTGACAAATAACTTTTGGCAATCCGACGTTCACTAGAATTCTGGAGACATCTTCTAGAAGGGGCAACACACCCAATAACAATTTACACGGATCACAAGAATCTCCAGTTTCTTCAAAGAAACAAAACCTTGTCGGCCAGACAGGTCCGATGGAGCCTATACTTTTCGAGGTTTGACTTCCAAATCATATATCGTCCAGCCTGCAGAAATACCAAAGCAGATGCACTCTCAAGACAACATAACCCACCTATGGTCCCAAACAACCCAACTTCAATCATTCCTCCTGAAAAATTTATCGGACTGACCACCGACTTCCTAACAGAAATAAGGAAAGCAACCAAAGACTCATCTGAGGTTCTAAATAAGACTCTACTCAATAACAATGGAATATTTTACTACAAACAAAGAATGTTCATACCTCCTAAATTCAGACAAAACTTACTTGAAGACCATCATGATTCTCCCATGGCAGGACATCCCGGAGTCAAACGAACTCATGATCTTCTTTCCAGAACATACTGGTGGCCAAAGATGTTTCACACTGTAAAGGAGTATGTTAAGACTTGTGCTACGTGCCAGACTTCCAAAACAGAAAAGAAACATCCTTACGGACTATTAATGCCATTACCAGTATCAGATAGACCTTGGCAACAGATAAGCTTAGACTTCAAAGTTGAACTTCAGCTATCAAATAACCAAAACACAATTCTAGTCGTCGCTGATACATTCACAAAAATGGCTCACTTTCTACCATTTCACAAAATACCAACCTCATCTGAAACAGCTACTCTCTTCCTCCAGCATGTCGTTAAACTCTATGGGTTGCCCTCTGTTATTATATCAGATAGGGGGACTCAGTTCACTTCCCGGTTTTGGAAGAACTTATGTCAATCACTAAACATTAACCATCATTATACCACAGCTTTCCATCCACAGGCCAATGGGCAGGTTGAGAGAGTAAATCAATGGTTGGATGAATACATAAGATATTTCTGTTCATACCAACAAAACAACTGGATGCAATTTTTACCAATGGCAGAATTTGCCTATAACAACTTAACCAACTCCTCAATTAATTTGACTCCATTCTTTACAAACTATGGGTACCATCCAACCTTAACTAGTGTATCCTCATCACCTTCTACATCACCTTTAGTTGATGAATTAAATAACCAGCTACTTGACAACTTTAAATTCATCAAAGAGAATATCATCAAAGCTCAAGCTAACCAGAAACGATTTTTTGATTTACGGAGAAGAAAACCACCTTCATATCAAGTGGGAGATCAAGTTTGGTTATCCACCAGAAATCTCAAGCTACAAGTCCCCAGTAAAAAATTGGCTAAAAAATTCTGTGGCCCGTTCACAATCTCTAAAGTGATAAATGAAAATGCAGTTACATTAGATCTACCTACCGCTTTCAGAATCCACCCAACTTTCCACATCTCCTTGGTAAAACCATACCTGGGTACCAGAACATTACCTCCTACTCTTCCATATTCGTTTCTCCAACAGGATACAAATGAATATGAAGTTGAAACCATTCTCGATTCTAGATACTACAAAGGCTCCCTAGAATATCTTGTCAGATGGAAGGATTTCTCTTCAGAAGATGACAGCTGGGAACCATCTGGTAACATTAACGCACCTCGTTTGGTTTCACAGTTTCACCGTCGCTTCCCTGAACGTCCCAGACCTCAAGCTGAGGGTCAGCTTGTTTGAGGAGGGGGTCATGTCAGAACTTCTGTGTAGGTGTATATACCTTTAAGTATTACTTCCAATCAAACCACCTCACCTGTTTTAAAACCACACCTTTCACTAAGCACATTGCTTAGTATTTTGTTTGTTACCGACATAGGAACATTCTCCTCTAAGCTTCTGATTTCTCTTATTGGAAATCTCACTCAAGAACATTGCTTTTCAATTGCAACTACTGTCTAAACTTTTGTGTGAGCTATTTCTCTTTTCAGCACTGCCGTTCATTGGTCCTCACCGCAACAACTCTGGATTACTGACTGGATATATTTTCTGTTTCCAACAATAGCAGCAGTTGCCAAATCAAGTGAAAGATTTGCTCCAAGGTACATTTTTTACATTTGTGTCTTTTTCGAACTGTTACAATTTCAAAGCTTTCTTACCGCAGTAACTACGAGTCAGCTCCTCTGACGTCAGACGCCATACCACAGTTTAGCTAATCGGAGCATCAGATCTCTCCGCCGAGTCCGCTCCTCTCTGCCACTCAGCTCCGTGTTACACGGTATGGACTTTCCACTAAACAACAAGGTATGCACTCACTCTGTGATAAAGTACGGATTCTCTCCCTAAGTATTATCCTGATTTAATAAGCATATGAACTTTATGATACGGTCTATCTAAACTGCGGCAATACAAATAGTATACATTTATCCTGACTTACCTGGTCACTCATTAAGTCCATAGAAACTTTTGGGCTCTTTATAAATCACACTGAAACTTAATGTTCATACTTCCTCTTAGTGTGAATTACGATTTTGGTGTAACAAATCATATATTTTGAGACCAGTTTGTTTTTGCGCTCCTTATTTATATCACGATACTGAAACATTGTCACCCATACTCTCAGAGTTTCAGTACTCGTTACAATAAGTTGGTGTTTTTGATGGAAAACCGTGATAAATAGTTACATGAACTGCTGTAAATACAGCTAGATGATGATTCCTTGTGGTTTTTTGAGCTCACAATATCCGGATGGATGTGGATTCTTAAGCCTGTCAGTGACAGGGTCCGTTGCTGAAGTGTTTGAAGCTTGGTCTCCCTGGACAGGAAGTGACGTCAGAAGTGGGCGTGCCCTTACGCGTTTCATGAATTACATTCACTTCATCAGAGGGTATCCCACGCCCACTTCTGATGTCACTTCCTGTCCAGGGAGACCAAGCTTCAAACACTTCAGCAACGGACCCTGTCACTATTGTGAGCTATCTAGAGCTCAAAAAACCACAAGGAATCATCATCTAGCTGTATTTACAGCAGTTCATGTAACTATTTATCACGGTTTTCCATCAAAAACACCAACTTATCCACCTGAACTCTGTGAGCTTTTCAGAGCTCAAAACCACCGCAAGGAATTTACCTTCAGCTGTACTTAGAGCATCCTATACCACAATATCACTCATTTTTATCAGCTAGCTGTTTTTGCATTAGCCCTGATAAGAAAAAAACTCACTACTGGATTTAGAGAAATATACTATATTTCATCTGCTCACCTATTTCTGCCCCTGATCTGGACTATTATCAAAGAGGATTTCTGTTTATCATTTTTTATTGGACATTGGAAAATAAAAGTGTTTTATTTTAAATTTCACTTTGTGTCCTTGCAAGCATCATTTATACACATCTCATGAGTGCTGCAATTAATATCCACAATTGATCTCATAGTATGTAAACTGAGCACTAATTGGTTTGCATACATAAAGTTTATACCATACTCCAGAGAGGAGAAGCCTTTAAAGTATAAAGAAGGGGAAAAGAAATAAACAGCAACAAGGAAAGAAATCCAGCAAAAAGAATTAAAGTGTCTCTACCTAACTCCAGAGAGAAGAAGTTTGTCTGAAATACCAACATATTTCTACTCCAGGGATATCAAGATTTCCACCTGCTAAAAGTTTCTGCATACCAGCTGGAAACATCTTTACCACAGATAGGGATTACATCCCCTCCATGATTCCAACATACCTCACATGTTTGAGGTTAAACAAGGTGAGCACATTTAAATCTCACGTTTAGTTTTTGATTGCCTAGTACTGACATACTTAGGCTGACCATATTTCCGTGAGACAAAAACGGGACATTGAGCGGTCAAAAACGGGACGGGGTTAATATTCTTTATTTATATGAAAAAAAGTAAGATTTTAACAAAAGTTAACTTTTATGACATGAATTTAAACTATTGAGCCAACAATTATCCTTCAGTGACAAAAGAACTCATACAAAATTTTTTAGGTAGATGTAGAGCTAGAGGGGGACTGTATTTCATCATGATTGTACCATGAATATTTATCTGATGAAACAAATTTACACAGCAAAATTCGGTCTTTCAACACCATATAATAAAACTTCTCACACTCCATGGGCTAATGTATCATGTATATGAAATTATTTTTACTTTAAATTTGATGCACACAGAAAATTGGCAAATCTATATAAAAATAAAGCACAAATGTTTTGACTTATAAAGACACCCTATAAAATGCTTTTCATTATAACTGTTGTTAAGGGAAATAAAATTACTTATCCAATAACCATTCTAAAGATGAAGGTTCCCTCCATTAGATTACATCCATCATGCCCCCCCACACAATATTCATTAATATTAATATATATTATGGAACTTGTATCAGACTCATTGTCACTTTTAAACAGATGGATACCCAAGCCAAATATGTTGTTTAAACAAAGAAAATCAAAAAGAACATGCTTATATAATAAGAAGAAATGATTCTGAAGCTTTAATTTAATTTATCATACAAACATGCTTTAAAAAAGTGAGATTATCCTATGTTGTCAAGGCAAATTCCCCCATATTAACTGATTTTAAAGGGTAAAAGCCTCTGAACTTGCGTTTGGTTTGAATATCTGGATAGTAGTTGTAGATTTTTTTAGCTGAGTTGCCCAAAATCATTGTTACACATGTAAATGGTGGAAGAACTGATAAAAATGTGGAACTACATAGTTACTTGATAATAATCGTTATTTTATAACGTCTGTACTACAACCAGCACTGCAGCAGCATTATAATAATAAGCATATGATATAATAAATGAAAATTAATTTAATTTAATTGATTGCCAGGCACAGACACTGGTCTTATCTTGTGCACAATTCTTGCAGAAGCTGAAGTTCAGAACATAGACTGTAGACAGTTGAATCAATCTACTTCCAGACCAGACCATAACACTAGTTTGTATGTTCACTTCACACGTCTGTGACACAAACAAGAAGAAGATGGCAACAAGAATTATCTCTCTGGTGTCTGGTGATGGTCAGATCAGCCTATAATTTGGATGATGGTGAGGCAGCGGCTAAAGGCAGATGATTGATCATCACATCAGATCCAGATGATGACTGACTAAATTTCAGATATTTTTAGTCTGACTCCTGCCGACCCCTGTGCTGAGCCTGTCCTGAGTGTAAGTTACTAGTAAAGTATTGGCACTACTGCAGCTGAGCTAGCTAGTAATCTAACTTCCCTCATGCTGACCAGTGACCAGTCTCCCTCCTAGGCTCAGTCTGACAGCTCACGACTGAGTACTGACCTGCTGTCACTGACTCTTTATAGGCACCTATCAATGACACGCCCCTACACACCCCTAATTTTGAAGAGCGCGGGCGGCATAGACTGCTAAGACTGCATGCTGTGGATTATGTGGGCACGGCCACCCAACCCCAACCCGGCTGCAGTTAAAAAAAAAAAATAGTTTTTTATAAAACTGCTCTCCCCGTTGGCGGGGAGTTTAAAAAAATTTAAGTGGTGTGTGTGCAATAAAAAATTACACTTGCGCTGCCCGCACGGTCTGATAACCCTCAAAACGGGACAAAATGACTATTAATAAAGAAACAACGGGACAGGGAAAAAAACATAAAATAACGGTACTGTCCCTTTCAAAACGGGACGTATGGTCAGCCTAGACATACTGCACCATAATTTGGTTTTGTTTTTGTTTTTCTCCATTCTATGTGCGGTGAACTCTGAAACTCAACTCCATACCTTTTTCCTTCACATTCCATTTGATGATAGTGGAATATTCAGAAACTAGCTGCCAATGAAATATATCAGGAGGAACTAATTAGAGCAAAATAACCATTTGCAACGTACACAGCGCAGATCAAGAAACACCCAAGCAACACAATATATATATATATATATATATATATATATATATATATATATAGCAGCAGCCGTTTTCAAGTATGCTCTGTGAATTTCTGATGATCATGTACAACATGGATTTTTAACAAACAATAAATCAAGTTTTGGAATTGGAGAAGCCGCCTGCATTTGTTTTTTCTTCCTATATATATATATATATATATATATATATATATATATATATATATATATATATATATATATATATATATGTGTGTGTGTGTGTGTGTGTGTGTGTGTATTTTGTACAGTATCTATAATAATAATAATTATTATTTTTTAATGTTTAATATTTCAATAATGTGCAGTGAGGTAAGCAATTCTTCATGTGCGCTAAAACCTAACGTGCAAGCAAAGCTTTAATGTATGTATCACTGCAACCTTTGAAGATAACAATTTCAAGCTGTCATTTTTATACATCATGTCTAATGAATCAGCATTTTCCCAGTGGTTGTGTTTTAAATTGGAGTCCTGATTGCAAAGCAGGTCAGTAATTACTAGCATTTTATTACCATGGATGTAATAAACAGTTCAAGTTTATTGGGTTATTAAAATGATTTCCTCATACACATTTTGATTTAAAAATATAGCGTAATAAAGTAGATTGCTAAGGGTTGATGATATTGTTACTGGCTCCTTTTTCTTATTGAGTAGAGATTTTGTTGTCATAATCAGTGAAAACAAATTGAAGAAAATGTATACAGACATGGTGCAATGCAGACACCTCCTGCTTACCTATTCTGTAATTTGCATCACAGGATGTGCACATAGCAAAAGCCTAGCAGGAGTTTAGATCAGTTTGGCAGTTTTTTGATTACTCATTTTTGATACATACTGAGTAAAATGTACTTCATCATTTGCAATAGAATTCCTAAGATTTTTTTCTTTCACAGCAACAATGTCTAGCTGATAAGCTTACAATAAATACAATTTAAAGGAACACGCCTATAGCATATTTTGAGATTATAGTAAACCTATAAAAATATATTCAATGCAGAAAAAGGGGGATATTGTACATTTGTATATGCTCTAGCTGCAATTATATATTTAAGGCTATGTTAATGATTGTTATTCATAGTCGGCCATATTATGAGTTTTGCGTTAGAGGCTGTGCGGTGCTAACGAGCAGTTTTTTCTCACCACTCACCTGCAGCGCTGGTATTACGGGTTTTTACACACCCGGCGTTAAAAGGCAAGAAGTGAGCGTTAAGCAAAATTGTGCTCCTTACTGCACTTCAATACCAGCGCTGCTTAAGTGAGCTGGTTGTACGTGCTTGTACACGATTTCCCCATAGGAATCAATGTGGAGAGCCGGCTGAGAAAAAGTCTAACACCTGCCAAAAAGCAGCGTAAAACTCAGTAACTCAGCCCCATTGATTCCTATGGGGAAACACATTTTATGTTTACACCTAACACCATAACATGAACCCCGAGTCTAAACACCCCTAATCTTACACTTATTAACCCCTAATCTGCCACCCTGACATCGCTAACACCCGCACTCCCGCCACACAAACATTAGTTAAATATTATTAACCCCTAATCTGCCGTCCCTAACATCAACGTCCCCTACCTACATTTATTAACCCCTAATCTGCTGCCCCCAATGTTGCCGCCACTATACTAAATGTATTAACCCCCTAAACCTAAGTCTAACCCTAACAACCCCTAACTTAAATATAATTTAAATAAATCTAAAGAAAATTACTATCATTAAATAAATTATTCCTGTATAAAACTAAATACTTACCTGTAAAATAAACCCTAAGATAGCTACAATATAACTAATAGTTTCATTGTAGCTAGCTTAGATTTTATTTTTTATTTTACAGGCAAGTTTGTATTTATTTTAACTAGTTAAAATAGTTATTAAATAGTTATTAACTATTTAATAACTATCTAGCTAAAATAAATACAAAATTACCTGTAAAATAAAACCTAACCTAAGTTACACTAACACCTAACACTACACCACAATTAAATAAATTAACTAAATTAAAAACAATAAATTAAATTAAATTAGCTATATCACAAAGAAAAACAAACACTAAATCACAGAAAATAAAAAAACAAATAACAGATCTTTAAACTAATTACACCTAATCAAATAGCCCTATCAAAATAAAAAAGACCCCCCCCAAAATAATTAAAAACCCTAGCCTAAACTAAACTATCAATAGTCCTTAAAAGGGCCTTTTGCGGGGCATTGCCCCAAAGTAATCAGCTCTTTTACCTATAAAAATAAAAAATACAAACACCCCCAACAGTAAAACCCACCACCCACACAACAAACCCTCAAATAAAAACCTAACTAAAAAAAACCTAAGCTCCCCATTTCCCTGAAAAGGGCATTTGGATGGGCATTGCCCTTAAAAGGGCAGTTAGCTCTTTTGCGGCCCAAAGCCCTAACCTAAAAATGAACTTCAATCCTATTGGCTGATCCAATCAGCCAATGGGATTGAACTGGCATTCTATTGGCTGTTCCAATCAGCCAATAGAATGCAAGCTCAATCCTATTGGCTGATTGGATCAGCTAATAGGATTTTTTCTACCTTAATTCCGATTGGCTGATTCTATTAGCCAATCGGAATCTAAGGGACGCCATCTTGGATGACGCCACTTAAAGGAACAGTCATTAAGTAAGAAGACTCCGGATGAAGAGGATGCTCCACATCAAATGTCTTGAAGATGGAGCCGCTCCGTGTCGGATGGATGAAGATAGAAGATGCCATCTGGATGAAGACTTCTGCCCGTCTGGAGGACCACTTCACCCGGCTTTTATGAAGACTTCTCCAGGCTTCGTTGAGGACTTTGGCCCGGTTGGATGAAGACTTCTGCTGCTTCCTTGAGGATGGATGTCCGGTCTTCAGAACAGTAAGTCGATTAGATTAGGTGTAATTAGTTTAAAGATCTGTAATTTGTTTTTTATTTTCTCTAATTTAGTGGGGTTTTTTTGTGATTTAGCTTATTTAATTTATTTTTTTTAATTGTTTTTAATTTAGTTAATTTATTTAATTGTAGTGTAGTGTTAGGTGTTAGTGTAACTTAGGTTAGGTTTTATTTTACAGGTCAATTTGAATTTATTTTAGCTAGGTAGTTATTAAATAGTTAATAACTATTTAATAACTATTCTACCTAGTTAAAATAAATACAAACTTGCCTGCAAAATAAAAATAATCCCTAAGCTAGATAAAATGTAACTATTAGCTATTTTAGGGTATTTTAGGGTTTATTTTATAAGTAAGTATTTAGTTTTAAATAGGAATAATTTAGTTAATGATAGTAATTTTCTTTAGATTTATTTAAATTATATTTAAGTTAGGGGGTGTTAGGGTTAGGGTAAGACTTAGGTTTAGGGGTTAATAAATTTAGAATAGTGGCGGTGGCGGCGTTGGGGGCAGCAGATTAGGCGTTAATAAAAATAATGTAGGTGTCTGCGATGTTGGGGGCAGCAGATTAGGAGTTAGTAAGTATAATGTTGGTGGCGGCGATGCCCGGAGTGTCAGATTAGGGGTTAATAAGTATAATGTAGGTGGCGGCGATGTTAATAATATTTAACTAGAGTTTGCGAGGATGGAGTGAGGCTGTTTAGAGGTCAATAATAGTGGTGGCGATGTCCGGAGCGGCAGATTAGGGGTTAAAATGTTTATTTTAGTGTTTGCGATGCGGGAGGGCCTCAGTTTAGGGGTTAATAGGCAGTTTATGGGTGTTAGTGCACTTTTTAGCACTTTAGTTATGAGTTTTATGCTACATTGTACCATAAAACTCTTAACTACTGACTTTAAAATGCGTTACGGATCTTGGAGGTAGAGGGTGTACCGCTCACTTTTTGGCCTCCCAGGACAGACTCGTAATACCAGCACTATGGAAGTCCCATAGAAAAAAGGGTTTATGAAGTTTACGTAAGTCGTTTTGCGGTAAGGCCAAATAAGTGTGCGGTGCCCCTAAACCTGAAAGACTCGTAATACCAGCGGTAGGGAAAAAGCAGCGTTAGGAACTGTTAACGCTGCTTTTTCAGCCTAACGCACAACTCGTAATCTAGTCAATAAAATGGTTAACCCTTTCCAATACAATAAACAATCGATAAGAAAAGAAAATATATACCACCAGAACCTAGGTGTGCAATAATAGGGGGAGCTTTGCCAACAATAATAATAAAATTATTAAAAGTCCCAATTATAGTTTAAATTATAACAGCTAATCCACTCCCTGGTAATTTCCCGACTTGACTACTGTAATAACCTACTAAGTGGCCTCCCTCTCTCCCGCCTCTCTTCCTTCAATCTATCCTAAATGCTTCTGCCAGGCTTATCCACCACTCCTGACGCTCTCTTTCTGCTGCACCTCTCTGTGAGTCCCTTCACTGACTCCCCATTCACAGCAGAGTAAAATGCAAAATTCTCACACTGACCTACCAAGCCCTCACCAATGCTGGCCCATCCTACCTGTCCTCACTCATCAACAAATGTACTCCAGCCCGCCCTCTAAGATCCAACAATGACCTGCTCTTTTCATCCTCTACCATCACCTCCTCCCATGCTCGACTACAGGACTTCTCTCATGCGACACTACCCTCTGGAACACACTTCCTCGAGCTGTCAGACTTTCCCCTAACCTGTCCTCCTTTAAACGTTCCCTAAAGACCTTTTTGTTCAGGGACACTTATCACCCGACTAAGTAACAAATAAATGTCCTCATCTATCTCCTCACTAATATCATTCTTACCTTTGCAGTCCCCACCTCCCGTTTCCCATCCTCCTATCCATCTAGATTGTAAGTTCCCACGGGAATAGGGCCCTCAATTCCCCCTGTATTTGTCTGTAAAATTTTGTCTTTTATTGTATTGTTTCTCCGTTGTACTTTTATCTTTGTATCCTTGGGCAGCACTGCAGAATTTGTTGGCGCTTTATAAATAAAGAATAATACTAATAATAGTCTTCAGCTGTGATCTTCTAAGTAGATATGATGCCCAGGCTACCCACCTTAATCATAAATCACTGAAATAACACAAGAAACATAGCCTTGCACAGTCTTAATATAATCTTCACAGTACTGAAAAGAGTAAAACTCACTTTAAAAGTGCACCTCTAAGTGCTATATGCGCAGGCTGGGACTTTTCAGCCGCCCAGCTGACTAGCCCACATGTGGTGCCCTTGTTTCTTGTGTCATTACAATAAACAATTGCACTAACTTTAATTGACACTTAGGTCTGTGTCATATTCCAGTTATAAATGTTAATAATTGATAGCAACATCAAAAAAACAAAACAAAACCAAACAAAGCAAAAACATAAAGATCTGTAGTTACCAGGGGTGGTGCTAGACCATCAAATTTCAGGGTGCTAAAAAGTTTATTTATTTGTATTCCCTTTATTCATCTTTCACCTATTTATTTGTTCTAGAGCACTGAATATGTAACAAAAAGACTTCAGTCAGCTAGATTATGAGTTTTGCGTTATGGCTCATAACGCTGCTTTTTCACTACAGCTGCTATTACGAGTCTTGTAGGTATAGGTGTACCACACACCTTTTTGGCCGTCACACGCGGTAACTACCGCACCTTTCAAAAAGACCTTTTTCAATGGGACTTCCATAGCGCTGGTATTACGGGTTTGCATGTTCGGCCAAAAAGTGAGCGGTACAGCCAATAACTACAAGATCTGTACCGCCACCTGAAAGTCAGTAGTTATGAGTTTTACACTACAAAGCTGTACCATAAAACTCATAACTAAAGTGTTAAAAAAGCCCTCTCGCATCGCAAACACTAAAATAAAATTATTAACCACTAATCTGCAGCTTTGATCATTGCCACCACTATAATAAACATATTAACCCCTAAACCGCCACACTCCCACAGCGCAAACACTAGTTAAATATTATTAAACCCAAATCTGCTGCCCCCTTCAATCCTATTGGCTGACCCAATCAGCCAATGGGATTGAGCTTGCATTCTATTGGCTGTTCCAATCAGCCAATAGAATGCAAGCTTAATCCTATTGGCTGATTGCATCAGCCAATAGGATTTTTTTACCCTTTAATTTCTATTGGCTAATAGAATTCTATCAGCCAATCGGAATTCAAAGGACGCCATCTTGGATGACGTCCCTTAAAGGGAACCTTCAGTGTACGGCTGGGACTATTTGAAGAGGATGCTCCGCGCCGGATGTCTTGAAGATGGAGCCGCTCCGCGTTGGAAGGATGAAGATAGAAGATGCCATCTGGATGAAGCCTGTCTGGAGGATGACTTCTTGCCGCTTGGATGAATACTTCTCTCGGCTGGATGAGGATGGATGTCTGGTCTTCCAAAACTGTAAGTGGATCTTCGGGGGTTTGTGTTAGTTTTTTTAAGGGTTTATTGGGTGGGTTTTATTAAAAAATATTAACTATTTACTAACTAGTCAACCTAGTTAAAATAAATACAAACTTTACCTGTGAAATAAAAATAAAACATAAGCTAGATACAATATAACTATTAGTGTAGTTATATTGTAGCTAGTTTAGGTTTTATTTTACAGGTAAGTATTTATTTAGTTTTAAATAGGGATAATTTAAGTATTAATTGTAATTTGTATTTGGAATTATTTTAATTAGGTTAAAGTTAGTGGGTGTTAGGGTTAGGGTTAGGGTTACGTTAGGGGTAGACATTTTTGGGGCAGCAGATTAGGGGTTAATAACAGTAATTTAGGTTGTGGTGATGTCAGGGACAGCAGATTAGGGGTTAATAAATGTATGGAGGTGGCGGCGACATTGGGGGCGGCAGATTAGGGGTTAATAAGTGTAGGTAGGTGGCGGCGACATTGGGGGCAGCAGATTAGGGGTTTATAAATTTATGTAGGTGGCGGTGACATTGGGGGCGGCAGATTAGGGGTTAATAAGTGTAATGTAGGTGGCGGTAATGTTAGGGGCAGCAGATTAGGGGTGTTTAGACTCGGGTTTATGTTAGGGTGTTAGGTTTAAACATACATTTTCTTTCCCCATAGACATCAATGGGGCTGCGTTACAGAGCTTTACGCTCCGCGATTGCAGGTGTTGATTGCATTGATGTCTATGGAGAAATTGTGCACAAGCAAGTAACAGCAGCTCAAAGCAGCTCTGGTATTTGTGTGCGGTATGGAGCTCAACGCAGCCATATTGCTGTTTTTTTACAAACCTGTAATAGCAGCTCTATTAAAGGTGAGCGGTGGAAATAACTTGCAAGTTATTAGCGAGCCAGCCATAACGCAAAACTCGTAATCTGGCTGAGTGTTAATTATTACAGCTGACAAGTTTCAATGTTAGGAACTCTACAATCTTGAATGATGGTGCTTAGCCTCTCCAAGTACTCCCTGGGATTACTAGTGATATATAATTTATGCTTAAATAGATGCATAAAAACAGAATTCAGCAATCAACCTTCTTCTATACTTTACTTCACCAATCTACATTTATACAAGAGTTTAAGCTCTCACTCTAGCTAACATGCTAGTTTTTTCAATCAAATTCAAATAAATCAATTCAAATCTTATAAAACGATGTTCCCTCTTACTACAACTAAAAAAAAAATAACTTTTCCACCATACCTATTAACTCTTAATTAATCCACAGAAAGTTCATTTTTTGCAAGGATAACAGAGTGTAAGTTTTAAATTTCTTAATAACAGACAGCTGAAACCAAGAATGTATCTGCTGTTCTGTAGACAATGAGATGTAGAAAGAGGACCAAATATGTTTGGAGAGTTTCTTTGCAGTTACCAGACCAAAGGGTAGAAAAAAATATTTACAACCATCCTGATATTTAATCATCATAAGTAATTATGGTACATTGAATATAATATACATCACATTGACAGAACAAATCATAGTTTTATATACCTATACACATGTGTAATCATTGACCAAAGATTTAATATGTTCAAACATTTAAACATGTTTACCTTGACTTTGTGTTCTCCCCCATCCAGCAATAGAGCAGTTAATTCCTGGTGAGAAAACTTGATCATTCTCTGGTAAGCATATAGGTTGTATGTAATCTGTTGAAAAACAGAAATCTATTTTTATATTTTTCTTATGTAAACATTTATTTATTTAAATTCCATTAGCATTTTAGTTTCAAGAAGCAGCCACATCATCAGTCTAATCATTATAAAATGTAAAATAAAAAGGACATTAAGGGCTAGATTACGATTGAAGCACAAAATTGTGCTTACGCGAGCGCAATAGTTGCGCTCCCCTCAATACAAGTACAGCACAATGCAAATGCAAGCCAAGCACTCACGAGAGCACACATAAATAGACTTCAATGGAGCCTCGTTTTCATGCCGGCAGCCATGGCAAACAACCTAGCGCAGCACAGGGGCATTTCGCACAGCATTGGGCAGCAATAAATAAATATATTTGTATATGCTTATATACATATATATATATATATATATATATTTATGTGTTTATATGTGTATATACACATATTAACACATAAATATTGTTTAAAAGCATATACATATACATTTATAGATAAAACACAGTCACCCATTGACCTCTATGTAAAGGCACTGTATATATATATATATATATATATATATCACCCAGATCAGATCAGATTAGATTGGAATGATTGCAATCTGCCACACTTTAGGTAGCGGAGTTATAAGTTACAGCATTAGAGGCCCATTTATCAAGCTCCGAATGGAGCTTGAGGGCCCGTGTTTCTGGCGAGTCTTCAGAAGCACAAGCCAGAAACACAAGTTATGGGGCAGCGGTCTAAAGACTGCTGCTTCATAACCCTGTCCGTCTGCTCTGATGAGGCGGACAAAAAATCGCCACAATTCAACCCGATCGAGTACGATCGGGTTGATTGACACCTCCCTGCCCATTGGCCGTGAGTCTGCAGGGGGCAGCGTTGCATCAGCAGCTCTTGTGAGCTGCCGGTGCAATGCTGAATACGAAGAGCGTATTGCTCTCCGCATTCAGCGATGTCTGTCGGACCTGATCCGCACTGTCGGATCAGGTCCGACAGACATTTGATAATTCGGCCTCATTGTCTTAAGACTGCAGCTACCTTACTATTGTTGCAGGCTTGCTTGCGTAAGCCTGAAATGCTGGGGTTCTGAAGCTGCTCTAGTGGCTTAATAAATAGAACCCAATGTGTTTTTGCCACAACAAATACATTGGGTTCAATGTATTAAGCAGCAAATGATTTTGAGCCCTTGTTGGGTAGGCATGCACATGCAAGCCTTCTTTCTGCAATTTAAGAAGGATTGGTCCCCAAACCACTGCTTCTAACCCTCTTCACCACCTCTGAGTTGGAAGATATAAATCAAACAGAAAACATTTATTTGGGGGGATTGAAAGTGCTGCATTACACATTCAAGTGTGGGTGCATAATGATATATTTGGGCATTGGATGTACAATGTTTGCTGTGAAGCCGGGAAACAGATTCCTAAGCCAGGAACCTTGTCCACACCCAGCTTAGAACATGGGTCCTTTGTTTAAAATTTATTGCATAAGTATATTGGAAAAGATGAGAACAATTTGATTAATTGAGGACAATATATATATATAATTACTAGACTTTCCTGGGTCTAGGTTCCATCAGTAAATTATCCAATAAAAAAAATGAATTTTTGCATAGAAACATGGTTTTATTTAATTAATATAACACATTTTAGTTTGAAATAACATTTCTTATTACATGCTATCATTTGGAAGTTTTGAGCACATTTTGGTATATATCAAAGACTAAAACCTGGGGATGTAGAAGAATAGTATCCACAGCACCAATTTAGGGAAAAGAAAAAACCTTTATTTTCACATTACATGCGACGTTTCGGCCTTTATGGCCTTAATCATGCATGATTAAGGCCATAAAGGCCGAAACGTTGCATGTAATGTGAAAATAAAGGTTTTTTCTTTTACCTAAATTGGTGCTGTGGATATTATTCTTCTACATTGCTGTGAGGGTGGCAGTAAACCTTTCTCCACGGGCATCAAACAGAACTGACATTTGCTAAAAGGTACTAACAGGTGCTGTACTCATTCGCTAATTCTTGTAAAACCTGGGTATGGGGATGTGACAAGATGTAGACAGAATCAGAGTGTTCAATGGACAGGCATGGGAATTAGGCATGGATATTGAGCTAGTTTACGAGTGGAGCACTATTTTGTGCTACCACTTGTGCTTTAACTTCGCTAGAAGTAAACTTTTTGCACGCATCTTGCATTACACTTTTTGCACGCATCTTGCATTACACTTTTTGCACGCATCTTGCATTAGCGTGAGAACAAAAACCTGGAGCTTGTAAAGAATTTAACTTCAAATATTCCAATTGTGTTAATGTATTCTCCCATAGACTTTAATGAGGCACACACATTGGAGAAAAAAAAACTAACACCCTGTAATGGAGTAGAACTTGTCAGGGAATACTAAGCACAAATAGGATAATGAAAAAACAAGTTTTCAATTTTAAATAAGAGTCTTTACTTTCAGTTAGCAGTTCAAGGGTTTGCAGAAAAGCAAACAAACAAAACAGTACATATACAGAGTCATATGCTTTAGAACAAACAAAAACAGTACATATACAGAGTCATATGCTTTAGAACAAACAAAAACACAACTTCTATAATCCTACAAGTTTCTTTACTGAAGCATTAGACATTTAAACGCAGGTTACCCAAGACAACTTTCCCACTGTCTTGCTATATCCCTTTATATAGTCCTCTAACTGTTCTCAGCTGTTATTAATTGGCTTCTTGTTGCTTGCCTGTTACTAATAGGAATGTTTTCAGCAGTGAGCTGACAAGCCTTACCAGAGACGGATCCAGAGCCCAACATTAAGAGGCGCAATGTGGAGGATTATCTTATTGCAACGTGGACCTGCCCCAATTATGGTCCATCTAACCATGACCACACACATACATGTAAACACACATTCACACACACTGCATATCATCATACATATATACATACTCACATTCACACACACTGCATAGCATACATATATACATACTCACATTCACACACACTGCATAGCATACACATATACATACTCACATTCACACACACTGCATATCATCATACACATATACATACTCACATTCACACACACTGCATATCATCATACACATATACATACTCACATTCACACACACTGCATAGCATACACATATACATACTCACATTCACACACACTACACAGCATATACATATACATACTCACATTCACACACACTGCATAGCATACATATATACATACGCACATTCACACACACTACACAGCATACACATATACATACTCACATTCACACACACTACACAGCATACACATATACATACTCACATTCACACACACTGCATAGCATACACATATACATACTCACATTCACACACACTACACAGCATACACATATACATACTCACATTCACACACACTACACAGCATACACATATACATACTCACATTCACACACACTGTATAGCATACACATATACATACTCACATTCACACACACTGCATAGCATACATATATATATACGCCATTCACACACACTACACAGCATACACATATACATACTCACATTCACACACACTGCATAGCATACACATATACATACTCACATTCACACACACTACACAGCATACACATATACATACTCACATTCACACACACTGCATAGCATACACATATACATACTCACATTCACACACACTGCATAGCATACACATATACATACTCACATTCACACACACTGCATAGCATACGCATATACATACTCACATTCACACACACTGCATAGCATACACATATACATACGCACATTCACATACACTACACAGCATACACATATACATACTCACATTCACACACACTGCATAGCATACACATATACATTCGCACATTCACACACACTATTTAGCATACACATATACATACTCACATTCACACACACTGCATAGCATACACATATACATACTCACATTCACACACACTACACAGCATACACATATACATACTCACATTCACACACACTGCATAGCATACACATATACATACTCACATTCACACACACTACACAGCATACACATATACATACTCACATTCACACACACTGCATAGCATACACATATACATACTCACATTCACACACACTGCATAGCATACACATATGCATACACACATTCACATGCACTACACAGCATACACATATACAAACACACATACACACATTCACACACACACTACACAGCATACACATATAGAAAAATGCATACACACATTCACACATGCTACACAGCATACACATATACATGTACACACACACATATTTACACACACTACACAGCATATACATACACACATTCACACACACACACACACACACAACACAGCTTACACATATACAAACACACATACACACATTCACATGCACTACACAGCATACACATATACAAACACGCATACACACATTTACACACACACTACACAGCATACACATATACAAACACGCATACACACATTCACACACACATACTACACAGCATACACATATACATGTACACACACATATTCACACACACTACACAGCATATACATACACACATTCACACACACTACACAGCATATAGATACACACATTCACACACACACACACACACACACACACAATACACATATACAAACACACATTCACATGTACTACACAGCCTACATAAAAACACATGTACACACACACATTCACACACACTGCATAGAATACACATATACATACACACATTCACAAAAACTACACAGCATAGACATATACAAACACACATACACACATACACACATTGACACACACTACACAGCATACACATATATTTGTAAACACACTGCACAACATATACACATACATGTACACACACAAAACACAGCATACACATATTTAAACACACAACTTCACACACTACACAGAATACACATATTCATTCACACATCCTTTTCACAGAAACAAAAAACAGAAATATAGTATTAAATGCCCCCACTAAGAAAATAATGGTGCGTGTGCACTTTTATATTATTATATTAGTATCCTGTCACTCGCCAACCTCAACATTTACCAAAAGCTCAGCCAGTGTTGCTAGAGCACTAGCCGAAACAGTTCTTAAAGGGACATTAAACCCAACATTTTTATTTCATAAATTC